>NC_089234.1:48116291-48419920 GCF_963924675.1 Phocoena phocoena
GAGAGCAAGGCAAGTCCAGCCTTTGCTCGCATCATCTCTGCTAACATGCTATTGACCCAAGCAAGTAACAAGGCCAAGCAGAAGGTCAAGTAGAAGGGAGGTGAGTTTCCCCACTGTGTGCAAGAATGAGGAAGTACAATTCCAATACAGGGAAAAGAGGACTTGGGACGGATAATTTAATCTGCCACCGAAGGTACCCAAAGAATAACCTTCCCCACAGGCTCAGCACTTTTACTGATTTGCTCTTTATAGTGAACGCTCAGCCTTGAGCCCTAAAGTCCAATAAGATAGCCTTGTCCCTCATCACATGATCCATTTGGAGGGGGGAAAGGAGTAAGATATGAGAGGGCCCTGAGCTCTCTATGGAGGCCACACCTGGAATGGAGCAACATTCAACAGAGATTTCTTCTCTTCTGTCCACTGCCCTCATGCCCTCAACAGTCTTGATTTGAAACTGAGCAGGAATCTGTGGGGCCCTCCTGGGTATAAAAGCCTTTCTGTGCTCCCCATTTCTTTCTTTCTTTTTTGTTTTTTTGGCTGCATGAGGTCTTAGTTGCAGCATGTAGGATCTTTAGTTGTGGCATGGCATGTGGACTCTTAGTTGCGGCATGTGGACGCTTAGTTGCGGCATGCATACGGGATCTAGTTCCCGGACCATGGATTGAACCCGGGCCCCCTGTATTGGGAGCGTGGAGTCTTACCCACTGGAGAACCAGGGAAGTACCCCCCATTTCTTGCTTGTAGGAAAAAGGCTTCAGACCTTCCCTGAGTTCCAAAGAGCAGATTCAAACAGTTACTAATTAGGAAAATGAGGGAATGCAGAAACAAATTCCTGCAGTCAAGAAACAATAGTGCAGGGACTTCCCTGGCGGTCCAGTGGTTGAGACTTCGCCTTCCAATGCAGGGGGTGCAGGTTCGATCCCTGGTCGGGGACTTAGGATCCCACGTGCCTTGTGGCCAGGGAACCGAAACATAAAACAGAGGCAATGTTGTAACGAATTCAATAAAGACTTTGGAAATGGTCCACATCAAAAAAAAAAAAAAAATCTATAAAAAAAAAAGAAACAATAGTGCAGCTTGGGGCAGGGTCCTGGTTCCTCCTTGGGGAGGGTGGGGGACATGAATAGCAATTTGATACAAACCTTTGAGTTCTTCTACAGGAACTAAGGCTCCCACCCAAGTGGAGGATGGTGACTACATGCTGAGCGTAAGCACTTGGACCCCAGACTGGTCAGAACTAGATAGAAATCTGATGATTGAGATTCCTGGAACATCACCCTGTTAGCTCACCACCAGCAAGTCAGTAGAAAGTCACATACCCTGCAGCCCTCCCCCAAATTTGCTTTTAAAACTCTTTCCTGAAACCCATCGAGGACTTTAGGCTTTTTGAGCCAGTTCTCCTTGCCTGGCCCTTGCAATAAACCTTTCTCTGCTCCAAACTCCAACATCTCAGCTTGTTTGGCCTCACTGTGCATTGGGCACACAAACTCGGGTTCAACAACAGATTCAGTCTTCAGAAAAGCCCGGCCCAGGTAATACGTCTGAAAACCTGAGCTAGAGTTAAGTCTTCCCGTCTCCCATAGCCAGGGCCAGCCTCAGGCAACCCCCTGATCTCTGAGACAGTGTTGTGGTCAGCATCTTCTACTCTCTCACCTTGCCTACTGCAGCCTTCCGAGGTCAGAGCATAAGGAGAGAGGAAAGGAAGAGGTAGGGAACGTCCTTTCTTGATGGTCTCATGCGATGGCCTTATGCTCTCTGGATCTGGAAGAGGTTTAATTTTGTCATGGGCACTCTGAAAAGTCTCTTAAAGATCCTCCCTTCCCCACCCCTACTCCCCCACCTCTTTACCCCAACCTCCAGCTCCAGAGGTGCGGTTCCCTTGACCCCAACAAATAAATCAGAAGCCAATTGCTCACTTCTCAGCCCCTAGAAAGTTTCCCTCCTACTTCCTTCTGCGGCAGCCCCATCACCCCAGCTCTTCCGTTCACGTGGCCCACATCCGATCATGGGAATTATGCACACAGCCCGCATCCTGACAAGCCCCAGGAGCCCCAGTGGTAATTCCCTGTCACTCAGACCCGCATTCCCACCACAAGTGGCACATCTAGTCCCCGAGATCCACAGCTCTTTGACCCTCATTAGAGGGAGGGCAGCTACTTCCCAACACAGCAGCAGATTGCTCGGGCCTCTGGCTCTCTCTCCACCATCTCAAGCCAGAAGCCACGATTGCCTGTGCGCATCAACCACCAGTTCATTTCCTCCCAAGCAAGCTCTCAGAGCGGTCCTGTTGAAGCCGAAGCTCCCTGGGCTTGAGGGGAGGGTGTAGCTTCCCCCCTGCCCCGCTTGCCGAGGGTCCCACGTCACAGCCCAGCCTTCCCCAAAGGCATCTCCCAAGTCCTCTCTCTCCTCCACTCTCCCAGCCTTTTCTTTCCCACTATGGGCCAGTCATCTAGCTGGTTCTCAGCCGCCTTTGAAAATCGACATCATAGTCTACCCCCACTCTTTGGAGTTCGATTGCTAACTTCTTAGTATCTCAGCCAAAATGTCAATTTAACAACTTGAAATATCAAAAGAAAAAAATTTTTTTCCCAGCAGCCCCCTGGAAGATGTCTTCATGGATCTCACTGGCTAAAACACAATCCTATGGCCACCCCTAGCTGCAAAGAGGGCTGGCCAAGTCAGAATGTAGCAAAGGGAGATGTGGGCGTCAGGAATGGCTCAGACCCTCCAGATGCATCCCTGGGGGCCAAGCACACTGCTGCCCCTAACAAAACCTGGGTTCCACTGTGAGCATCGGAGAAGCTGGAGGAAGGGTTGGGGTGGGTGTTGAAGGCTAAGTAGTAAATTAACTGTTGTTTGTCACAAATGGCCCTGGTCGATAAGACCCTACACTCGAGTGGCCAACAATCCTTGGGACAGCTGCCTGGTCAGAGGTGACAATTCAGAAAGGGCAAGCCTTGCATTGATCCCTGACTTCTGCTCTGAGGGGCAGCCTTGGTGGTCAAGGAACCCGGAGCTAGAACAACTAATCAAACCTGGCCAGCCACTCCCTAGCCTCATCTCCTCAGTGTCCCTCACTTTCCACCTGAGTAAAATGGGAATAAGAGCCTCACAGAGCTTGCTGTCCCCACCTCCCATTCACTTCCTGCCTTGGCTAACAATTAATTAAGAGTCTTAGTTGCAAATATCAGAAATCAACTCATACTGGCTTAAGAAAAAAAAAAAGGTAATTTATTGCACCACCCAGGATAAATGACTGCTGGCACAGCAGGACCAAGAGCAGGACAGCTTCATCGGGCCTCCCACGCTGCTCTGAGCTCTTGTCTCACACACACGCCTCCACACGGGCGCTCCCGACATCCCCAGACTCAGCTCTTTCAGCTCAACAACTCCCACCAACAAAGGGAGTGATCCCACAAAAATTCCAGGATTGATTCTGATTAGGTCATGACCCCACCCTGAACCTATCCCTGTGGTCTGGGTCATGTGCAAAGCTCCAGAAAAGAAGCGAGCTGGTGATGCGGGGAAAGGGAAGAGATCGGCTTCTATCAGCTACTACGTGGACAAGGAGAGGACAGAGCAGTTCCCGAAAAAGAAGAGGCAGGACGCCATTGCCAGGAGAGGAAAAAGGCTGCCAAGCAGGGAACAGGAAGCAGGGAGAACTGGGCAGGGGAACAGAGAACATCCCTGGGAGGCAGGAGTGAGCCGTGGGCTCTGGGCTACACCCTGGGACCCTGGATGTCGTCCATAGGATGGCACACATTTGGAGCCAGCGTGGTGGAGTAGGGGAGAAGGAGGGGACTTCTGACCTGACAAGGACAGAGGCTCCCTCCAAGCTCCTCAGCAGAAGGGGTTATGGGAAATTCAGGTTATGGGAAATTTATTAGGGTGGCTGAGGCCACCCTAATAAAACCAGAGAAAAGCGATGATGCTGGTGTGGGAAACCCTTCTCCATCTCACAAAGAGGGACCTGGGGTGACTGGGCTGGAGTTGACATAAATGTCAGAAACACAGTCTTCCACACGTTTCTCAGCGTGTCCTTTATCCTGCTCTGGCCTCTCTGTTCCTAAATGATGACAGATGACACTTCCTTAGACAGGGCTGATTCTTAAGGTTAATTGAAAGTGGCCTTTTGCGTGAATCATCCATTGCACTGAATTATTAATCACCTGCAGACATTTGCAGGCTTTTAAACACTTGGGCTTCCTGCAACCCTCCTTGGAAATGCTTTTTCCAGTGGAAATATGACTTCCTTTTGGCCACGGAAAACAGAAACATTGCCTGCTGCTGTTTCCAGATTTCCCAGCTCCCAGGGGCCCAGTAAGGAGGAAGATCTTAAAACAGGAAGCAGGGCCGGGGCTGCAGGCAGACTCAGAGCCCATCCTTTTCTGCAGACTTGGCTCCAGGCCAGCCTGGTCTCAGAGCCTCCACGGGACAGTGGACAGAGGGAGACTGACCACAGTGCCTGTGGCTGTTGGCCTTGTTCATGGTCATCTCCACAGGAAATGGTGCCCAGGGGCCTTGCATGGGCCCTTCAGCAGGTCAGTGGGGAGGAAGGAATGAGGAGGGCCAGGTGTCAGGTCCAGCTCCACCACTTACTGGGTGGGCCATGGAACCTCTTTGATTTGGTTTCCTCGTCTGAAAAGGTGGTCCCTGCTGGACAGGCTGACACAAGGCAGGGCTCAGTGGGATCATGTACATCAAGCCTGCATCATGGGACTTCCCTGGTGGTCCAGTGGGTAATGCAGGGGGCCTGGGTTCGATCCCTGGCCAGGGAACTAGATCCCGCATGCATGCCACAACTAAGAAGTACACATGCCGCAAGTAAAGATCCCACATGCCACAACCTAAGACCTGGAGCAGCCTAAATAAATAAATGTTAAATTAAAAAAAAGCCTGCATCATGATAACCAGAACATAAGGAGCAACAAGGAAGGTGGATTTCCCTCCTGCCATCTGCTCTCATTTTCACGTGGAAGAAGAAAGACTCAGAACTCAGTGGGCTGGCTGGACATGTAAGGGGCTTGCAGACAGAGCTGGCAAAGTAAGTGCAAGCCCCAGCAGCTGGTGTCCAGGGCTAGGTCAAGGAGCTCCTATCAGACCCCAGGAGGGTAAGCTCAAGATGTGTGATCCATGGACAATGGTGGCAGAAGCCAGGAAGCAGCTCAGCCTGAGGGCACAAGCTCTTCATCCACCATTCAGCACAGCCTTGGCCGGGAGGTGGATATTGGGAACGCTGAGATAAATAAGACATGGCCCTCTGCCTTCATGGAGGTTCTGGTCTGCCAGGTAGAGTGAGCTGGGGTATCAGTCACAGACACAGACTCCTATAAAGCAACATGGTAGCTGCAGGTACAGTGAGGACAACGAAAGGGTGATGAAGGGCTTCCTGGAGGAGGAGGAGATACTAGAGTCTCATCCTGAAGGATGAGCAGTGAAGAAGGAGAGGGGGCCCCTGGATATCTCAGGCAGGGAGAGGGCAGCATAATGAAAAGGCACCTGGTGCATTGGCAGAGCTGTCAGAAGTAGTTCCACCAGTCTGGGCCCTGAGCATTGCAGAGGGACGGGGGGATATGGGGTGTCCCGGTGGGTGAGAATGGGGAGAGGAGCCTGGAAGAAATAAGCTGGGGCAGGGGTATAGGATCGAATCTAAACTACAGAGAGAAAGATGATGAGGGGAGGCATGATGGAGACCTGGGCCAAGTTCTTGATGGTGATGGAGATGGATGGAGGAGGAAGAGGCAGGACTTGGTGACTGCTTGGGTGCGAGTGGTGGTGACTGCTTGGTTATGAGTGGTGAGGGAAGGAGGCCAGGGAGGAAGATGGTGCCCTGGGAAGGCACAGCGCAGGGCTGGGGGAGGATGGGCAGCTCTGGGCCTGGCACTTCCCGACTGGCCACAGGCATTGCCTTTTCCAGGAGTACCCACTTCCCCACCCCACACCCAGAAGGGCCCCAGGGCAGCTCAGGCCCAACTGTGGAAGTGGCTGGGTATGAATGGGCGCCATGCCCATCAGGGAGGAGCGGTCAGGCGGACAGGACAGTCGCGAATCAAGTGGGGGAGGGGTATGCTGTGGTAACGAGGGGTCATGGTGGCTGGAGGATTGCCATCTGGGGGCACACGGGCCTTGCTAGCTGCCTGGTCCCAGCTTAGGAGCAAGCTGAGAGCTCCGGGCAGCAGGAGGAAGGAGAATATAAACCATCTCTCCCAGAGGGCTGCCCAGACACTGCTCAGCACAACAAATCTCCAAAGGTGTCCACTCCCTAGTTCCTGGAACCTGGGAATAGGTTACTTTGTAAGGCAAAAGGGACTTTGTAAATATGATTACGTTAAGCATCTTGAGATGCAACATCACTAATTATTAGAGAAATGCAAATCAAAACTACAGTGATGGGGGCTTCCCTGGTGGCGCAGTGGTTAAGAACCCACCTGCCAATGCAGGCGACGTGGGTTCAAGCCCTGGTCCGGGAAGATCCCACATGCTGCGCAGCAACTAAGCCCTTGTGTCACAACTACTGAGCCTGCGCTCTAGAGCCCGAGAATCACAACTACTGAAGCCCGCGCACCTAGAGACCGTGCTCCGCAACAAGAGAAGCCACCACAAGGAGAAGCCTGCGCACTGCAATGAAGGGTAGCCCCCGCTCGCCACTAAAGAAAGCCCACACGCAGCAATGATGACCCAATGCAGCCAAAAATAAATTAATTAATTTAAAACCATATGGTAATTAATTACCATATGACCCAGCAATCCCACTACTGGGCATATACCCAGAGAAAACCATGATTCAAAAAGACACATGCACCCCAACGTTCGTTGCAGCACTATTTACAATGGCCAGGTCCTGAAAGCAACCTAAATGCCCATTAACAGACGAATGGATAAAGAAGATGTGGTACATATATACAATGGAATATTACTCAGTCATAAAAAGGAATGAAAGTGGGTCATTTGTAGAGACATGGATGGACCTAGAGACTGTCATACAGAGTGAAGTCAGAAAGAGAAAAACAAATATCGCATATTAACGCATATACGTGGAATCTAGAAAAATGGCACAGATGAACCTGTTTGCAAGGCAAAAATAGAGACACAGACATAGAGAACAAATGTATGGACACCAACGGGGGAAAAGGGGGTTGGGATTGACATATATACGCTAATATGTATAAAATAGATAACTAATGAGAACCTGCTGTATAGCACAGGGAACTCCACTTCGCTGTACAGTAGAAACTAAAACAACATTGTAAAACAACTATTCTCCAATTTAAAAAAAAAAAAGGACCTTGAGATGGAGAGATTATCCTGGATTATCTGGATGGGCCCCATGTAGTCACAAAGGTTCTTATAAGAAAGAAGGGGACTTCCCTGGTGGTCCAACGGTTAAGACTCCACGCTTCCACTGCAGGGGGTGCAGGTTCGATCCCTGGTCGGGGAACTAAGATCCTGCAAGCCATGCAGTGAGGCCAAAAAAAAAAAAAAAAGAAAGAGGGAGACAGCACCTTTGGTCAATTAATCTGTGACAAAGGAGGCAAGAATATACAATGGAGAAAAGACAGCCTCTTCAATAAGTGATGCTGGGAAAACTGGACGGGTACATGTAAAAGAATGAAATTAGAACATTCTCTAACACCGTACACAAAAATAAACTCAGCATGGATCAAGGACTTAAATGTAAGGCTGGACACTATAAAACTCTTAGAGGAAAACACAGGCAGAACACCCTTTGACATTAATTGCAGCAATATCTTTGCGATCCACCTCCTAAAGTAATGAAAATAAAAACAAAAATAAACAAATGGGACTTAATTAAACTCAAAAGCTTTTGCACAGCAAAGGACACCATAAACAAAACAAAAAGACAACCCACAGAACGGGAGAAAATATTTGCAAACAAACTAACCAAAGAGGGTTTAATCTCCAAAATATACAAACAGCTCATGCAGCTCTATGTCAAAAAAATAAATAAATAAACAACCCTATCAAAAATTGAGCAGAAGATCTAAATAGACATTTCTCCAAAGAAGACATACAGATGGCCAAAAAGCACATGAAAGAATGCTCAACATCACTAATTATTAGAGAAATGCAAATCAAAACTATGAGGTACCACCTTACAGCAGTCAGAATGGCCATCATCAAAAAGTTTACAAACAATAAATGCTGGAGAGGGTGTGGAGAAAAGGGAACCCTCTTACACTGTTGGTGGGAATGTAAATTGGTACAGCTACTATGGAGAATAGTATGGAGGTTCCTTAAAAAACTAAAAATAGAACTACCATATGATCCAGCAATCTCACTCCTGGGCATATATCTGGAGAAAACCATAATTTGAAAAGATACATGCACCCCCATGTTCATTGCAGCACTATTTACAATAGCCAAGACATGGAAGGAACCTAAATGTCCATTGACAGATGAATGGATAAAGAAGATGTGCTATGTATATACAATGGAATATTACTCAGCCATAAAAACAAACGAAATAATGCCATTTGCAGCAACATGTATAGACCTAGAGATTATCATACTAAGTAAGCCCGTCAGAGAAAGACAAATATGATATCACTCATATGTGGAATCTAATTTTTAAAAAATGATATAAATAAACTTATTTACAAAATAGAAACAGACTCACAGATTTTGAAAACAAACTTATGGTTAACAAAGGGCAAATGTGGGTGGGAGGGATGAATTAGGAGCTTGGGATTAAAATACACACACTATTATATATAACATAGGTAACCAACAAGGACCTACTCTATGGCACAGTGAACTCTACTTAATATTCTGTAATAACCAATATGGGAAAAGAATCTGAAAAAGAATTAATATACATATATGTGTAACTGAATCACTTTGTTGTACACCTGAAACTAACACAACATTGTAAATCAACTATACTCCAATAAAATTTAAGAAAAAAAGAAAGAAAGGCAGAAAAAGTAGATACGTAGATGACAGGAAGTCGGAGAGATGAGAAAGTGCTGCTGTTGGCTTTGAAGATGAAGGCAGCTTCTAGAAGCTGGGAAAGGTCAGGAAGTGGATTTTCCCCAGAAGGGAAGCAGCCCTGCAGGCCCATTTTAGTCTTCTGCCCTCCAGAACTGTAAGGTAATATATTTGTGTTTTTCTTTTTTTTTTTTTTTTTTTTTTTTTTGCGGTACGCGGGCCTCTCACTGCTGTGGCCTCTCCCATTGCGGAGCACAGGCTCCGGACGCGCAGGCTCAGCAGCCATGGCTCACGGGCCCAGCTGCTCGGCGGCATGTGGGATCCTCCCGGACCCGGGGCACGAACCCGTGTCCCCTGCATCGGCAGGCGGACTCCCAACCACTGCGCCACCAGGGAAACCCATATTTGTGTTTTTTAACCACTAAATTTGTGGTTATTTGTTACAGCAGCAACAGGAAACTAACACAGACATCCAGTTCAGACCTGAGGGGAAAGACGGGGAGGTCTGGGGCCACTAAAGCCCCATTTCCTGAGACACCGCCCCCATCTCCAGCCTGGTGAAAGCAGAGGTCAGGGCCTCAGGTCTTCCAGACACTCCAGCCAATAAGACTGGTCGCGGAGGGAGGGGAAAGGGCAGTGGGGGAAATGCCCTGCCTCCACCTAGCAGGGTGAGGGGGTGGAGTGGAATGAGAGGTCCCACTCCTCCGGGACACTTTCGGGGCCCCATCTTCTCACCACCCCACGCCCATCTAGATCCTGAAAAAGACTGACCACATTTCCTCTGCACTCTAGCGACCAAAGGCTCCCAGATAAACTCCTTCCCCTGAAGGGAGAGGGATCCCTGTTCACCACCCATCCCACCTCAGGTCATTTAGGGCTCAGGCAGGGCGAGGCCTAAGGCACACTGACGGACTGGCGGGCTCTTCACCTTGTCTACCCTGCCTCCTCCTTCCCTTGATAGGCACAGGTGTCACTTGGGAGCAAGGTCCGGGCTCAGGCTCTGTCTTTGGACACAACGTTCAAGACCGTGAAACAACAAGACCGACCCTCCCTCCGCCCACAGATATCTTCCTTTCCTTCCCCACTTACAGATGCTTCGAAGTCTAAGACGCTCCCACAAGAGCTCTCCGCAGGGACGCCCTGCGGGCCCTGGGAGAGTGCTCATCCTCTACGGGGCTGCACGCTGGGTGAGAGCAGGCTGCGGACCAGGAGGGCCTTTACTCCAGCCTCTCCGTCAAGGTTGCGTTCACCAGCCTCCATTGGCGTAGCCGCTGCAGTCTGACAGTAATCACTATAGAAATAGTGACAGTGGGTGGTTAGGACTCCTCGCTTCCACTGCAGGTGACACGTGTTGGATCCCTGGTCACGGAACTAAGATCCCGAAAGCCTCACGGCTGGGCCAAAAAACAAACAAACAAACAAAGGTTACTGTGGTGCAGAGTAGGGAGGAGGCCTAGGCGAAACCGCCCTCCGTCAGATAATCACAATAGAGGCTGGCACGCGCCGCGCTCCCCCAACCTTGAGCCAGTCACCTATCTGAATACATTAGATACGTTAACCCTAGAGGGAGTACTATTATTAACCCAACTGAGCTGCGGAATCTGCGCTCTCCAACGCCTCATTGCTGTGTCTATTGAGCCGGCCAACCTGTAAACCTGGACGCTGCCCTGCGCTCCCCCGCGGTCAGACCGCAGCGCCGGGGCCGGACAGGGCGCGGAGACTCGGCCCTGAAATCCGCGAAAGCTCCCGGGAGCAGGGGTCGGAGCTGGGCCTCAGTCTGCAGAGGATCTGCGGAAGGTGGAGGCGCATTCCTAGACGGGCACAGCGCGTGCCAAGGCCGCCAGGGGTGAAGAGCCAGGTGCGGAGCCGTCTACCAGACGCGGGCGGAGCAGGCTTTAGCTCTGCGCCCGGGAAACCTGGCCCTCGCGCCTCAGCCGCGGGGAGCCCCGGGCGCTCCGCCCCGCGCGGAGCCCTTCGGTTCCGGGAGCGCATGGTCGGCACCGCGCCGTTCCAGGGCCACGACCAGGGCCGGGCAGGGGCGGAGCCGCGGCCTCCGGGAGCTGGGTCCCTGCCCCCGCCGTTCTTTGCTGACCGGAGCGCGAAGAGGTACTGTCCCCCGCTTCCGTCCGACGGCCCCGCTCGGCGCTTTAAAAACCCGCCCGGCTGCAGCGGCGGCGGCGGGAGGCGCGACCGAGCCCCGGGCCCGCGCCCCAACGGCCGGCCAGAGCAGCCCCATGGAGGGTAAGTGCCCTCGCCTCCTCACCCGCTACCCCGGCGCCGCGCTCCGCGCCCCGGCCCCTCAACCACCCGTTGCAGCACTTTCCCTCACCCCGCGGGCCTCTGCTGGGGCGCAGCCCTGCCTTGCCTCCCGCTCCTAGCGGGGTGCGGGGATGGAGCGTAAGGCCCGCTCATCGCAGCTAGCTGCGGGTCAGGAGGTGTGGGTGTCTTTCCTTCTCACCACCCAACCGGGTCCTGACCCCAGAGCCCGGGAAGCCCCGCGCCCGCACGTGACCCGAAAGAGGGACCTTCCTTGCTTAGCGCAGGATCGAGGGTCCGAGCTCTCTCAGCCGGCTCAGACTGAAGCCTCCCAGGTCCGGGCAAGTGTGGGGTGCAGGTGCCGGTAGCAGAGTGCCTGTGTTTTGGTTTCTCACGCTCGCTGCTCCCATCTACATCCACATCCCCTCCACCGCCTCCCACCGACTCCGCTAAGTGGGCTTGCTGTGAGAGAGGGCTCGGTGGAGGGAGCGATTTTTAGTAGAGAAAGTTACAGAATTCAAGCTACAGTCCAGCCTCTCAGCAGGTTCCAGGACCCAAAGGGTAGGGCTGTGAGTGCCCCCCAGGGCGTCATCCCTTCCCCTGCTTTCCTTAAGTGCAGGGTGCCCAGCTCACCCTCAAGCCTGAACAGGAGTCCAGGGAAGATGGCGGTTCTCATAAGAGAAGGGTTAATTTCTACGCAGGAGCACAAGGAAATGGTTCATTTCACCCAGAATCCCAAGTCCCGGGCCAGCTGCTTTCCAAGGGAAACCAGAAAGCTCTGCCCAGTGCACTAGGACCATAAGGGAAATGGTTTCTCCTTGAGACCCAGCAGAGCCCAGCCAGCAGCAGCCCTCCCCAGCAGATACATTAAACCTGCCTCTGTGTTATCCCTGGGGTCTAACCCAGGGGGGTGGGCTTGCTGCTCAAGTTCTGTCCCCAGCCTGCCAGTGGTGTGAAGGGGAGTGGCTTTCCCCAGGCTTCACATCCCGGTGGTGTCTGCCCCCAGAGCAGGTGGCCCTGGTGATTGGGGGCATCCGTGGGGGACTGCTGCTACCGCTGCTGTTGATGGTGGTGAGCCGGTGTCTCTGGAAGAGGCTTCGCGTCACGTTCGCCTATGAGGAGCTGTCAGGGACCACGGCAGCCTCCAGCACACAGGGACACAAGCTCTGCCCACCGGATGCCAGGACCCAGGTGAGCAGGTGAGGCAGGATTGGGGCCTTGGGGCCAAGGGAGCTCCTGCTCTTGCTTCGGGCCCTCCCTGTGGCGTTTCCCCTGGAGCGGCATGGGGAAGGAAAGGTCTGTTTATGGAGGGCCTCCTCTGTGCTGGAAGCAGGCCGGGAGCTATCACAAAGAAACCCCACAGTTCTCACCACAGCTGTGAGGCAGGTGTTATGAAGCCTGTTTTCCAGCTAAGGAGAGTGAGGCTCAGTGGACGTAAGTAATGGGTCCAGATAGCACAACTAGGAAGTGGCAGAAGAGGCATTCAAACCCAGGCAGGCCTACTCCGGAAGCTGTGCTCCTTCTCCAAGTCAGCACTGCTGTGGGCAGACAGAGGTGTTGCCTCTGGATGTGTGTGTGTGTGCCCTGGTGTGGGCCCAGAAAATGGTGCTCTTGCCTCCTCCTGGCTCCGGCTGGCTTTTTCTCCTCCGGTGCCTGGCACTCAACCCCTCTGGGCTGAGCGCTCTGAGGCCACACTGTTCACTAGCCACCTACGTGTCATCTCCGTGCCTCTGGACAGGCCACCAGGTGTACCATTCGTAGTGCCCCCTTCCTTCCAAAGCCAAGACTGGGTGCCCCTGAGCAGCAGAGAGTGGGCCCAGGCCCCACAGGACCCCTGCCCAGCCCCGGAGCTCCTGCCTCATGCCACCCGCAGCAATCTTGGTGAGTGTGCCCACCAGGGCCTGCCCAGGGGTCATGGTCTGCTCAGGCCAGGGCGGACCCATCTGGCTTCATGGGCCTGGCTCCAGAAAAGAGCCTGGATGGCCCTGGGGATGCCAGAGTTACCCAGTGACCACTTTTTCCAGGTGCTTGCGTTTACCAAATGCCTGCCGCACCCCAGCCTGGGCCAGATATGGCTTCATGTGCCATTTTGGAGTTAGACCATAACTCTGGGGCTGGGGGAGGGATTATCACCCCATTTTACACATTAAAAAACTGAGGCTCCGGAGGTTAACAGTGCCTTGCCCAAGGTCACAGAGGCAGTAAGCAACAGATCTGGAATTGGAACCCTGATGTTCCTGGGTGCAGAACCTGTGCTGTGTCCTGCTTCCGGATGATGGGTTGGCCAATGCAGAAGGCGGCATGGTGGAAGCTGGGCGCACAGCTCTCTGCTGCCTCTGTGCTCTGAAGGCCTCCCCGGAACCACCCAGTAATCAGCTGGGCCCTTCTAATTTAAAGAGGAAGAACAGGGACAACACTATATTACTGAGACACCCTCTGGACACCACGGAAAGGGGCCAGGCCAGATGCTGGGAACTGCGCCCCGCCCTGCAGGCCCTGACCTCTGGGGGTGGGGGTCAGTCACAGGAGCGGGGGTTGAATGAATACTGTGGCCTCTGCTAGGAGCCCCAGGGAGGAGCAGGCCTGGATGTAGAATGTCTTAGTGCTGAGAAGGCCTCTTGGGGGAGCTGCACTAGAGAGAGGGGCTGTGTTCAGTCTGGAGAAGAGAGCGGGGCGAACGTGGTCAGGAGAGGCCAGTGAACTGCCTGGTCAAAGCTCAGCCAGGAAGGGCTGGGCCAGGAGAGGTGTGGCAGTGGAGCCCAGAGCTTGCTGTCCCCCATGCCCCTGCCTTCCCCTGGCCTGCCAGTCCTCCCAGCCCCTGTGTTGTAGGAGACGCATGCGTGGTGGGGACCATCAATCCAGAGCTCTACAAGATCCCGGAGGACAAAAGTGAGACCCACTTCCCTGAGGGCTGCCTGGGGCGGCTGTGGTTCTCTGTGGAATACCAGCAGCAGGCCGAGCGACTGCTGGTGGGCCTGATCCAGGCACAGCGGCTGCAAGCCCCCTCAGAGCCCTGTAGCCCCCTGGTGAAGCTCCATCTGCTACCGGATGAGCGGCGCTTCCTCCAGTCCAAGACCAAATGCGGAACAACCGGCCCACAGTTCGACGAGCACTTCGTCTTTCAGGTATGGCCTCCGGAGTGGGCAGGGTCTGGGGCCCTCTCCCTCCTGGGAAGGACAGACATTGCGCAGGAGAGCCCCAGCCTTCTGTGCTAACCACGGCTCTGCAGCCCCCAGGACCCCTGTGCCACAGGCTCTGCTTTACCCCTCCTGCCAGGTCAGGGTGTACAAGAGCCCTCACACTTGCATGGTGGGGGAAGATGAGAGACTTGAGGGATGAGGGGGCAGAGGGCTAGGCTCCTCCTGTCCAGGTTGCCTGGAGGTGAGAAACAGAAACATATTCTTGGAACACCCACTGAATGCCAGGCCCTGGCTCATGGAGCTCAAGGAGGCACCCCAAAGCCCTGGAACACGAGGAGCTCTCTGGCAAGGTTATCCACGGAAGGCGGAGGGGGAGACCCCCCAGGCCCCTTGGGGTGGGGGCAGGAACTCACCCGTCCCGTCAGAAGCCAGAGCAGGACCTGAGAGCCATCTTGCGACAGGTGGTGCCTTGGCAGCATGGTGGGCGGATGAGCTCAGGGTCTGGAGGTGCTGAGGCTGCCGGGGCACTGAGCCAAGCTCACGGCGGCCTGGGAGCCTCAGCAGGTGACTGGGGCCCTTACGGGAAGCCAGCAACCAAGAGCTGCCGAGAGGCCCCGGACAAACCTTTTTAAGAGCAGGGCAGCAGGCTGGTTGGCAAGGTAAGGAGAGGCCAGTCTGCATCTGGGAAGAGTGTGATTCCTGCCTTCTTCCGGGGCTGAGCACTGAGAAGAGGGGTGGCACGCGGCCCAGCCCCTGGCTGTCCTGCTGGTGCAGAGGCTGTGAGAATTCACAGGTGAACCCGCTCCTCTTAGGACATCCAGATCCAAGGTGGGGAGGCTTGGATCAGCCGCACGTCACGCTTGCGTGGTTACACCCATCACTTCCCTGCCCTGTCCCTGCACCGACTTGCTCCTGGCCTCTCTGTGCTTTACGGGGGAAGGGGAAGGAGAAGAAGAAGAGAAGAAAATCACTATTAATTAACCATCTGCCATTCGTGGTTTTATAACCCAGAGAGTAAGAAACATTATTCCGTTTTACAGGTGAGGAGACTGAGTCTCAGGGAGAGGGCTGTTCAGGTGCCCAACTCAGGTAGCAGAGACAGGCGGGTTCCCTGGGCTCCAGTGCGGGAGCCTCTTACACTTTTATGTGTAGGCAAATCATTGGATGCCCTGTAAAATGTAGATCCTGCTTCATGGGTCTGGGTGGAGCCTAAGGTCCTGCACTTCTGAGGTCCAGGGGGTGGTGTGTGCTGCTGGTCCTTGGAGCACACTCAGCGTGGCAAGGCTCTGGCACACCCTGCCACCTCCCCGGGATACTGGCCCAAAGGCAGCAAAGGGTCCCCTGAGGATGCCTGGGTTTGGGGTGCACAGGTCCCTGGTTGACACACCCCTCATGGAAGGATCCTGTATCCAGAACATACCACGCCATCCCATCCCCTGACTCCACACCTGAGCCCAGCTGGGCCCTCATCTCCCTCAGGTGCCCAGCAAGAGTATCACCCAGAGGGTGCTGAGGTTCTCGGTGTACCACGTGGACAGGCAGAGGAAGCACCAGCTCCTGGGCCAGGTGCTGTTCCCCCTGAAGACAGAGACCCTGGCGGGCGACTGTCGGCTCATCATCTGGAGAGACCTGGAGGCTGAGAGCCTGGAGGTAAAGGTCAGGGTCACCAGACATATGCCACCATGTGTCAGACTACCGTGGACAGCCAGCAGGTGTGGCCCAGCACCTGCTGGCCAGTGTCAGCCCTCATTATACTGCCCACCACCCCTACAAGCGTGACTCAGCATGGTGGGCCCGGGCCGGAGCTGCGTGGGACAAGGAGGGTGTGTGGAGCCTGGGCAGGGAGGGGTGCCTGAGCCTCTTTTGCCCTGGAGGTCAGATTACTTGGAGCATCCTGAAAAATCCACGTTTCGATTCCTATCCAGATCAGACAGCTGTGAAAGATGACACCCCAAACGGACCAGCCAAGGAAACTACCTACCCTTCCCCCAACCCCCAGTGAGGGTCCGGGTGGCTCAGAATAGGCCTTGGAATACCCCAGACCTGGGTTTGAATCCTCAGCTCTGGTCCTTACTACTGTGTGATCTTCAGCGTGCCCCTTCAACTCCCCAGACCTCAGTTTCCCCATCTGTAAAATGGTGGGTGGGCCTCCAGGAGGGAGTGTGGCTATGTCACGGAGTACCCAGGGCCTGCCTGCTGGGAGGAAGGAGGAGGGCATGGGGGCCTCCAGTACCTACCAGGGTGACAGGGGTGCTTTCCTCTCGGCCTCTCCAGCCTCCCTCCAAGTTTGGCGACCTCCAGTTCTGCTTCAGCTACGACGACTGCCTGAACCGCCTCACGGTGATCGTGCTGTGAGCCAAGGGCCTCCGACTCCTCCAGGGTGACACGAGCTTTGTCGGTAAGCCTTCGCCCTGGGGCAGGGCCCACCCCGTGAGCTTAGGACGCTCACCCCCGCCGTCCGGCTTCTGCTCGCATATGCTGCCAGGAGCATCACTGCCTCCCGAGCCACGCCCTCCCGCGCTGCACGGCTGTGGCGTGAGAAGCTGCTTCCTTATGTGAATCCCAGGGCTGCATCTCCTTGGCCTCCATCAAGACCCCTAAGACACCTGAGACCAAGTTTGCCCCTCCCTTTTCGCAAAGCGGTGTCTTGGCTCCTTGCGGCGCTGCCTGACTCCGCCCCTGCCCTTCTGCGAAGGTTCCAGTTCCTCCAGGAAGAGGCCCTGAGCCCCCCTGCCCCGGGAGCTGGGGGTGGCGGGGGCACCCCTGCGTGCAGAGCTGGTCACTCAACTGGAGCCTGGGAGCTGGGGGCACCCCGCATGTCTCGCCCCACTGTGAACCCCCCCAGCCACACAGTGTCCGCCCCCACGCGTCTCTGCCTCTGGCTCACTATAAGCGAGCTGGCATTCCACCCTCCACTGCGGAGCCAAAACCCATCTAAGCCGCCCCCCAAAAAACTTGGCCTCTGAAGAAGGTGTTTAGGGGCCCCAGGAGGCCTGAGCACCCGGCAGGCAGGACCTGCCCCCTGTGGGGAGGGATGGGGGTGTGGTGCCAGGTTCCAGGAACAAAGGCCAGCCCAGCCGTGGGTGCGTGCAGGAGACAGAGAGGAGAGAAGGGGAAGGGAGCCGAGCGTTTCCTCGGCTGCAGGCAGTACACTAATCAACCCCGTAATCAACCCCGTTTCCTCTTGTAACGCCCTTTGGCTGCAGCAGCTGTGAGTAATGGGGTCCTGGCGCCCAGGCGGGGCATGTGCCCTCCCAGCCGGACCTCCCACAGGCTGGAGGCTGGGCCCCTGCTCGCCCCTCCTAGCCCGCGGTCTGCACTGCCCCCCAGGTGTGCTTGTCAAGGTGTCTCTGATGAACCACAACAAGTTTGTCAAGTGCAAGAAGACTTCGGCTGTGCTGGGCTCCGCCAACCCTGTGTACAGCGAGACCTTCAGCTTCAAGGCCGACCCTGCCGAGCTGGACACGGGGACCCTCAGCCTGACAGTGCTGCAGAGGGCCGAAGGGGACAGTAAGGCTGCTCCCTTAACCTCAGGCCGTGGGGGCAATGGGCAAAGGAGGAGCTGCTGTGCATTCAGGAAGCACGGACCCTTTGGAGGGAGCTGTATGGTTTCTGTTCTCCGCCTAAGGAAACTAGCGCTCAGAGAGACTGAGATAATTGCCCAAGAACACGGAGCTTGCTAGTGAGAGAGCTGCGATTCACACCCAGCTTTACTCTGGTTTGATTGTCCATAGCACCCTAGAAAGAGGTTAAAGGATGGCCTCTGCTACCGCCTCCTGGAGCAAATCACCAGAGAGGTTGGGAGATGGCACAGCTACGTGCCACCAGCCCAATGACCAGGTGCCGTGGGTCTTTATGGGCTCTTGTGTTGCCTCACGCCTTCTGTACAAGGCTTGAGGGTCCTGGGTAAGGTTCAGTGTGGATGAGAGGGTGGAGTTATCCCAGGCTGCTCTCCCATACTGCCCCCCACCCCAGTGTCCACTGTCACTGAGGCAGAGCTGTCGGGCCAGCTGGTCTCATGGGCCAGAGCTTAAGCCCCTTCTCCACTGTGGTAGTTGGTAGGTGAAAATCATTGTTGGATACTCCCCCTGAATATACAAGTAGGCTGATGGAAGACGGCTTCCTTCTGGAGGGGCCCCTTCCTCCCTCAGCTCTTTGATGTGAGGCAGGTTTGAGGGCCCACCGGGAGGGTGGGGGCAGAGTGGGTGCCCCAACGGAAAGGCAGGCTCTCCACCTGGGCTCCCTTCCCCTGCCAGCTACCACTCCAGATCAAAGTCAAGACCTCTTTGAAGGCTGTTGAAGAGGGAGGGGGCTGGCTACTTCCTTCGAGGGGAGAGTGAGAGAGAGAGAGGGAAGGCACTGGGGATGGCTGAGGTCATGTGGCTTCTGGGCTCCAGAGAATGACAGTGTTCTCCCGCCCCGCCCCCCTGCAGGGAGCCCCGAGTTGGGCCGGGTGGTGGTGGGCCCCTACATGTACACCCGAGGCAAAGAGCTGGAGCACTGGAACGAGATGCTTAGCAAACCCAAGGAGCTGGTGAGGCGCTGGCACGCGCTCTGCCACCCCACTGAGCCCTGACCCCGGCAGGGACCTCGGGTCTGCTCCAGGAGCCCTATCTCCCCACAGCCAGGCCTGACAGCCACAGGCCTGGACGCTGCATCCAGCATTCTCACTGGGCTGCAGGACCAGCCCGAGCCGGGGGATCACGAGTGCCGATGTGCAGGAGAGAAGAGACGACAGGAGAGCCCCTGCTAGGACAGTGTTGCGGCCGCTGGGCTACATCTCACCAGCACGAGAGGCCCTCCCGACTCATTCCATCCTTCTTTACCCATGGGGCTGCCTGGGCTTGGAATCCTGGCTCCTGGTCATCCCAGTCTCGAATTGGACCGGAATCTCAGGCATTGGGAAGAAATACTCTCTAGAGTGAAAGCATAGCTGTGCACGTTGCATGGAGTGCCAGGGAAACTTGGAAAACTGATGATGTGTTGATGCTCAGCCTCCACTTTTTTCCTCTGTGGTTTCTCTGCCTTCTGCCTGGTGGAGAAAATGAACTGCCCAAAGCGTTTATTTCGGTTGGTCCACAATAAATAGCACAATCTGAGAAACTGGATCAGCATGTAGGTGTGGAACAGTCCCCAGGATGCCTGGGCAGCACGGCTTGGGAGAAAAGGCTCCTGGGGATCGCGACTCACTCGCTTCACACCTGCAGGAGAAAGCAGCCCACCAGGTACCAAGTGGTGGACGGGTTCTGGGCGTCCGCTCCTGGGGCTCTCACTTTGGGCATGAAATGGTGAAAGCATGTGGCCAAAGCATAGCCCATAGGGCTGAAAGCTTTTCCCGTAAACCTAGCAATTCCACTATGATTATTGTGTTGTGGTAGGTGTCGGTGTAAACTTCATTAAGATGGAAGTCCCCTCAACTTCCCGTGAAGATGTACTCAAGGTCACCGGCAGCCCTTGTGCTTGTCACTGTTACTTATCAGGCAGTTTGTGTTGTCACCCAAATGCTACTAAACTTGCAGATCCAAGCCTCGTTACTGTGTAATTCGGACAACACTTAGAACAGAATCTTCTCTTTTCTTAGGCAGTGAAGCAACTTCTGCAAAAGCAAGTAGTGAATGTTGACGTCGGTTTGTGCCTCTTTGACTTCACCTCCATTGTCTGCCAATGCACAAATATAAGCTTTGCTGGTGGTGGTCCATACGCACAGAATACCTTGTGTTTGCTTTTCCTCACTTATTTCACGGGTACATTTTTAATGTAGTCCACGCTCCAGGAATTTCTAATAGTGCTGTAGCACACACATAATAGGCATTCTCTGTGTGTTTGTATAGCCAGCTACTAAAATGGAACTGTTCCGCTTTCACCTGGGGTCATGAAACCACAGGTGCCAACCACCTCCACATTTCAAGGGGAGGTTCATGGCTGTCAGTGACCTTTCCAGGGCCACTTGGAAAAGTTGGTAAGTTTTCCCTTTGCAGGACAGAATGGACGGGTATGGCCTACTCACGGTTGAAAAATCTCAATGGCAAGAGACAGGCAGGCTCTCTGCTCTGATGGGGAGGCGGGGGTGATATACTGGACTGGCCCCCGTCTACAGATGCAGTCAGGGTAAAAAATACACAAGTGCCTCCCGTAGACCAGAGACGACAGCCAGCCTGGGCTATCTCAATACTGTCCACAAGGTGACCCCAGCAGAATGAAGGCCTTGGCATTTCCATAAAACATTTAGAACCAGCTTCTCAATTTCCACACCAAAAATGTGCTAGAATTTGGTTGGATTCTTCATGGAGTATATAGATCAGTTTGGTGGCCATTTGGTATCTTTACAATGTTGAATCTTCAACCCATTAACATGTATCCCTCTATTTCTTTAAGTCTTTTGCAAGTTTCCTTAAACATGTTTCATGGTTTTCAGGAACGTGTTTTTGCACCTCTTTTCTTGGATTTATTCTTAGGTGTTTTATATTTGTTTGTTTCCAATATAGAGAGATTCTATTGATTTTTGTATGTTGACTTTGTACCTAGTGAGTGGCCTTGCTCAAGTCACTTGTAATAGTTTGTCTGTAGATTCTTTGTACTTTCTTTGTATATAGTCATGGCCTCTGTGAATGGTAGTTTTACTTCTTCCTTTCCAATCTTTATGCCTTCTTTATCTCTTGCCAAATTGCAGTGGCTGGGTAACTGGACAAGAAAAGGAAATAAAAGGCATCCAGATCATGAAGGAAGAAGTAAAACTATATTTATTTGCAGATGACATGGTTTTGTATATAGAAAATCCTAAGAAATCCACCAAAAACTTTTGTGAATATAGAATTCTAGGTTGACACTTCCTTTTCTTTCAACGGCTTTAAAATGTTATTCACATTTCAGAACTTCTTTTTCTTTTCTTTCTTTTCTTTTTTTTTTTTGGCCACGCAGCATCCCTTCCAGGATCTTAGTTCCCAGAATGGGGAATGAACCTGGGCCACCACAGTGAAAGTGCCAAGTCCTAACCACTGGACCGCCATGGAATTCCCTAGAATTTCTTTTCTGTGTCTCCCTTTTATCTGACATCTTGGCCCCTCCAGCCCCAGCTGCCTTGGCAACCCCAATCTCCAGTGTCTTGTCTCTCCAGCTGCAGAGTGTCTGCTGCCTTTTCTGCCTCTTAGCCATGGCCCTCTGTCCAAATGCTCAGCCTCTTAACTAGAATCAGCAAGTTTCCTGAAGGGAAAAGTGGTTCACAGAATGTCAGCTCATCTCCTTGTGTTTTCCTTCTTCTGAGATCATGGTCCACCAAATGCTTGTCAACTTGGCAGCTCTTCAGCAAAGAAGTTTTCTGTATTTTGTTCAGGTTTTCCAGTTGTTCTCAGCAATGAACATAACTCTGACTCAAGCAGAAAAATAATTATTTTCTAAGAATTCTTCTCCCAGAAAAAGAATTCTTAGCAAAGAGTGATTTTATACAGGGAATTTGATGACACAAGTTACACAGCCTTCTTGGGAGGCTGATGAAGCTAAAAGGAGAAAAGTTGCTTGTATCAGTTGGCTATTTTTGGAATAATGGTGCATAACAAACAATCTCAACATCTCGGTGTTATACTAAAATGAGCATTTATTTCTCACACATCTGTGGGTCCGCTGAGTGTGGGCTGATCTAGGTTAGGCAACTCACTTTCAAGCTGTGGGTCTGGCCAGGCTTGGGTCCTCATCCAGGCCTGCTCCATGTTTGTTCATTCTGAGCTCCAGCTGAAGGGGCAGCAGCTACCCAGGGAAAGCTCTTCTCATGGGGAAGGCAGAAGAAGGGCAAACACATTTCTACCCTCTGCTTGTGTTGTGTCACCTAATATCCCATCGGCTGAAGTAAGTCATGTGGCCAAGTTCAAAATCAAGGGGCAGGGAGGTAAACTACACTTTTTGTGAGAGGAACTGCAAAGCACCATAGCAATGGATACAGCTACGGGGGGCGGGGGGGTTAAGGATTGGGGTGATAACTCAGTGCACCATACTGATGTTCCCTAGAAATGGGGAAAGCCAGGCCCTGTGCTTGGCTGTGCAGGTGCAGTCCCTGAGGAGGAGACCTCCCTGCCTCATAGCTGCTGCCACGTCTCAAAGCCATTGCTGCCTATTTGGTATCCCATAATGATGACTGGGCAGAATTTGCACAGATTCTTTGCTCAAATTACTGCAAGAGCCTTGAGCATCCTGCTGTCATAAATGTCACAGTCAAAGGGAGAAAAGGATGATTTTTTACCTTCTTTCCACTCTCTAGCTTCACCTGAGTGTCTCACATTTGGTAAACTCATCCTGGAACCCTGTTCGTAAGTGTCAGGAAGCATAATTTCCAGACTTCCATTTCCAAAAAATGTAATAAGACCTTTAAAGGGGATGGGGAGGGGGCTGTGTGCCAACCCACACTCGGGCAAACCTGAGTCACAGGAACCTGCAGAGAAAGGAGGCTCTTGAAGAACCCTCGTGAGTACTCTAGCTCATAACTGGTCATGTTAGAACCTCTCCTGCCCCTTAGGTGGCCTTCCCACACCCCCTCCCTGCCCCTGTGTGGATGATCAGAAATCCCTGTTAGCAAGTTGGGAAAAGAGGAGTGGGAGCACAAATTGGAGAAACAGGAAAACAGTGCTCCAAGCCGATCTTCTGCTGTGGCCTGCTATAGGCATGAGCCCAGGTCAGGGCAGAAGTGAGGGGGAGGCGTACACTTTAAATGAAGTCAGAGATAACTAATGAGAACCTACTGTATAGCACAGGGAACTCTACTTAATGCTCTGTGGTGACCTAAATGGAAAGGAAATCCAAAAACAGAGGGGATATATGTACATGTATAGCTGATTCACTTTGCTGTACAGTAGAAACTAACACAACATTGTAAAGCAACTATACACCAATAAAAAATTTAAAACAAAAATTAAAAAATAATGAAGTTGGAGGTTTGGATCACTGGATGACTGGACATTTCAAGTGCTGAACATAACCTGTTTTTGCAAGTAGAAGTTATAGGAAAAATTTATTGTTACATAAGAGTGCTCAGAAAAGTCATGGGGCTTGCCCTAGATTTTATCCAAATGGCAAGGAGAAGCTACCTGCCAAGCAGGTTTGAATGGATGACTGGGGAAAAAAAGGATCAAGTATTTTGCTGATTACATTCTATAAGGCTGGATCTTTCAACAAAATGGATATATTTCTTAATTGAATTTGTTTGTTTGTGTTTTTGGCGGTACGCGGGCCTCTCACTGTTGTGGCCTCTTTGCGCAGGCTCAGCGGCCATGGCTCACGGACCCAGCCGCTCCGTGGCACATGGGATCCTCCCGGACCAGGGCACGAACCTGCGTCCCCTGCACCGTCAGGCGGACTCCCAACCACCGCGCCACCAGGGAAGCCCCTTAATTGAATTTAATATGCCTTTATGAAGACAGATTGGAATATCTACTTATTATGGGGTTTTTCCCCTAATTTTCAAGTATGGAATTATTTGCTCAGATCACTCTCCCCTCTCAATTTCAGAGTTGGGTTTCTCAGAGTGGAATGACTGTCAACGTGGGGAGAAAGGCACTAGCTCTGAGGAACTGTACTAGGTCATTGCACATCATCAGCTTGTTAAACTCCACAGCAGTCCAGGAGAAACTGCCCCACACTTAGAAGTGAGGAAAGTGCACATCAGGGAGGAGATGCCATCTCTCAGGCCCCAGAACTAGGAAGTGGTGAAGCTGGAATTTGAATCAGACTCCAGATGTCTAAAAATGGTGTCGTTATCACATATAGCCAGAGAAACCTCAAAAAAGCGACAGTGTAGTGCCAAAACAGTCCCACAGCCTGGGATCCTTTAAAGGACTTTTAAGGGCCTATTGGATAGAGCCGCTTCTGTTTGTGCACCTTTGGTGGCTGTGCGTTTCTCCACATTTCATCCTCCCTTTTTCCCCTCTTCCCTCCCTCCCGCCCTCCATTCTTTCCTCTTTCCTTTCTTTCACTCCTGTCTGTATAAATTATCTGTTCATCTCCACTGATGAAGTATAATCCAGCAAGTGACCAGATTTGATTTCTATCTGTCCTTTGGTAATATGTTTTTACCGGTTTGCTGATTGACAAATCTGATAGGACAAACGCAGGGAGTAGATGATGGGTGGGTGGCACACCGGTGCAGACCGGATAAGGGGCTGGAGCTGGTGGCCTCCTTGTCAGGAGGGCTATGGGAACATGATTGACGGGCCAGGCCGGCCGCAAGCTGGTGGAGGGACCGGCGGCGTCCAGGGAATGTGGCCGGAGCAGAGCGCCACCCGGTCGGTGTCCTCGCACTCAAATCTGGACTGATGCGCGGCTACTGAAACAGCAAGAAAAGCGCCTGCCTCCCTCAATGTATCTCTAGCGCCCTCTACTGTTTAGCATCACACTCACTGCGAAGGAGAGACGCTTAAGGGAATTCCGTCTGCAGAGCATATATTGAAGGATGAATTTGGAGCTGATTTTGGAGGTGAAAAGCTGGAAAAAGGACCTCAGTTCTTGTTTTCTTTGAAGAATTTAGCAAAGAGACCAAGGCTGTGAAAAAGATAAAAGCGTTTATTAGAAGCAAAATACGTGTGGAAGAGGCAGTGTATGTGTGGAAAAAACAAAATACGTTTGGAGGAGCACACAGTCGGGCTCAGAGTGAGTTGCGCGCAATAGGGGCAACTTAGGTTGCTTATAGCTTAGTCGCTTAGTTGCCTAAGCTTAGTTGCTTAGGTTGGTCAGTTTTCTGGGTTTTGGTTTTGGCCAATCGTCTCCATATTTGGTCCTGGTGTGGGGCACATCACTCAGCCAAGATGGGTTCCAGCAGGCATCTTCTCCCTCTTGTCCTTCCCCTAAACTGAGGGCCTTCTCTGAGCTTGTGTGAGGCCAGGAAAGCCACAAGAACGCACCCAACCAGGGCCCACTGCTCTTGCTGGTATCCCATCTCAAAACGTTGGCAGGAGATCAGCTGCAGCTGCTCAGCCTGGGGCCTATCTCCTACCTCAGAGCTGTGAGGCAATTGCTAACTGGTAAACCAGCCCTCCCAGAATCTTCCCTTGCACCCGCTCCCAAAGACTACCTTCCCCTCTCCCACCAAAATAGCCACTAACCTGATTTTTTAAACCACTTTATACCCATTAGAATGGCTAAAATGAGAATGATTGGCACCCCCAATTGTTGGCAAGGATGTAAAACCGGAATCCTCATACATGACTGGTGAGTGTGTAGAACTGTGCAGTCTTGGAAACTGTGCACTGAAAGTGTCTTATAAAGTTAAATATACACCTATCCCATAAAGCAGCAATCTCAATAGGCATTTACCACACGCCCCCAGCTTCAAAATGAAAACATACATCCACAGGAAGACTTGTTTATAGCCACACATCTATAGGTATTCATAACAGCCAAAAACTGAAAGTGACCTTTCATAGGAAAATGGATAATGTAATATATTTATAAAATTGGTGTATTCCTTGGCAATAAAAAGAATGAACTATTGAGTCACATAAAAACTTGGGTTAATCTCAAAAATGTTGTGTGAAAAAAGCAAGTCACCAAGGAATATAAGCTATATAATTTCATTTATATGAAGTTCAAGAACAGGTCACATTAACCTATGGTAATTGAAATCAGAACAGTGGTTTCCTGTCATGAGTGGCAGGGGACTAACTGGAGGTGGAAATGAGAAATTTTTAGAATGATGGAAATGTTCTAAATCTTAATTGGGGTATTGGTTACATGAATGTATTTTTTTTTCTATATTTGGGAAGTGATCTTTTTATTATTTTTTATTTTTTTTTGGCCGCACTGCACGGGTTGTGGGATCTTAGTTCCCCAACCAGGGGTCAAACCCATGCCCCCTGCAGTGGAAGTGCAGAGTCTTAACCACTGGACTGCCAGGGAATTCCCAGTGAAGTTATCTTTTTTAATATAGGGAATTTATATTCTTTAGAAGTTAGGGACATTTTCCTAGTAATTCCATCAAGTAAAAATAAAGAATAAAGTAAAACTAGGATTTCCCACCCAGGGGAATCACTACACGATTTTGGCAAGATTCTTCCAGACAGTATGTTCACAGTGCTGCATACATTGTACTATACACATATGCAAATAAGGACAATTCCTTAGCTTGTCTAGTATCTGATTATGCAGACAATTTGCTGACCTGCTATCTGAGCTTATCTGAGCATGGAGTGAAGTGAATCAGAGATATCAGGATGGAGAGAGGAGTTACTATTTGGAGGGAGTTGTGGAGTGGAAGAGATCAGGCAGGAGCTTGATCTCCCATGACAAGAAATTGTCATATACTATATAAAAAGGTTTTGTTGGGAACTACAGACCCTTCTCCACAGAAAAAGGTACTTTTGTGTGTGTGCACTCTCATACAATCATTTTTGTATATGGTTTTGAGGAGAATCACAAGACTCCTGAGGTCCATTTTTAGGGAAGCCAAGTTAAAAACAAAAAAAGCCTGAATTAGAGAAAACAATTTCAATGAACCAAAAGAATTTTTAAAAACACACCTAGTAAAATAAACTTGTTCATTTTATCATGGATTTAGTTATGTTCAAACAATATGATTAACCTAGTAATCCTCCAAACTTCCAGGTTAAGAACCGCTCCCTATTTCCTCATTGGTGACTACCCTTCTCTATGAGCTGCTGCTACAGTCGTAATGAGAGAACCAACTGCAAAGTGTCTGCTGGCAAGCAAATTCAGTGAGGCACTCAAATCCTAGAAATGAACAATGTGACTCTCTGCCTCCCCTGATAAAGAGTTGAAACATGACCATGTTTCCTGCATTTTCAATGCCTCTTTATCGAAAGACACGCTCGTCTGGAACTTGTCTAAACGTAGGCTTATATGAACTAATCCATAGTCATGTATAGTTATAATCAAGGAAATCATGTCACATCTATGGTTTATTAATGTAGGTGTAAGGAAAGCACTTAGAGTTTGTGACCATAGCAGAAAAGCAATTCCTGAGGAAATGCCTCAGGTCTGTGTCCTAGTACTTAGGAGAGTGCCTGGAATGGAGCAGGGACTAAATGGAGAGAGCCTTTCATCTTGATGAAATGCTGCATGTTGCCTTCATTGCTAGATCATTTTTCTAGAAGCAAGAAAGGGAAAGACCAAAAGACAAAAACCTCAAAGAATTTTCTCAGGGAAAAAAAAGTTTTAATTAATATCTTTAACACAACTCTTTAAAATATATACTTATTTTAAAACCCCGAGCAAAAGCCCTGTCATTCATTTCAAAAGACAAATCATTTCAGTGTTCTTCCTTGAAGCACCTGCAGTTTCTTCCTCTGGTCTTAGCGAAGGGCATGGGACCCGTGCTTCCTGTCGTCAGGATAAAAATCCAGGAGGGAGAAATCCTGTTGTAGCGGGTAGCTGTTTTCATCTAACACAAAGAGGCTCTGCACCTTCAGGACACAAGGTGCCCCACTGCCCGCCAGCAAGGCATGGAGCAGGTCTGCGGCAACCAGGTTGTAGGTGACGTCTGAGGGAGGGGCTGAGGAAGAGGAAACATGAAGGGCTCTTAGCATCCCTTCCAGGGGTGTGGACATGCTCACATTGAAGGGTTCATTGTTTCCCTTGGTTTCTCAAGTCCCAAACCCACTCTAAATGTCTCTTTCTACCCCCTCTCTTTCTAGTCACAGGTTACTCTAGAATGATGAGGCCCAATTCCTGCTGATCTGGAGAGAAGGCACAAGTAGTGCACTGTTCAGACTGATGGTGTTTCCTGTTATGGTACAGCCCCTGGCTTCTTCAAAGAATCGAGGGAAGAACTGAGATTAATCTTTTCCTAAATTAAGGCTGAAACAAAAAGGGCATGTCCATATCAGAAAAGTACTCATATTTACCTAGTCTATAGCTCTTATCACAGTTACATATATACATATTTATTGTTTATATAACAGGACTCTAAGTTGGTTACTTAATATCAAATCTTGATAATATATACAAATACTAAGATTATAGGGGGATATGTCATTGTATTCTGCATTTGTCCTATATGCTTCCTCTCATTTTTTGAGGACATCCAATCAAGCCATTAGCAAGTTGCTCAACACTAGACAGACAAGGCACCACTGACTATGCTCAGACTCTACTGGTTCCCTGACCAACACCACCAACCTTTCTTGGATTGAGCCTACAGACTCCTGGAGGGCCCATGACATATTCCTGGAGGTGTGAGAATTCTGTACAACACTTAAAATTTTTGAATTTTCACTTTAATAAGCTAAAAAAAACAAGTTTAGTGATAACCTGAATGATCTGATGAACACTTTATAACGGTGCCCACATCTTCACTTATGGATACAATTTAATTAATGCCAAGAAGGAGGACTTTAATTGTCTCAGGACTGGGCAAAACACAGGTCGATACTGTATGCGAGAATGATGCTTCTCTGAGAAATAAAGACTAACTGCCATTGTGCAAAAAATGAAAAGACAAGACTGAAAATAAACAAAGAACAATGAGAAAAGGCATGAAAACAGCGGAAAGAATGAAAATTAATAAAGAAAGTGAATTTAAAAAACAGAGAGACTTCTGATTAGGAAGTAGAATGCTGGGAAGAGTGTGTCTCCTACCCTAACAATTATTAGAAAAAGCTGAATAAACTACAAAATCACAATCTTCTTGGACCTATAAGTGAGCCAAGGTTGTACGGCTGCCAAGAAGACTGCAGTGTAAGGAGAGACAGGACAGGAGCACGGGTTTACCTGGGGCCGAGCTCAGAAAGAAGACAGTCCACCAAACAAGCAAGAATGAAGAATGTGCTTAAAGTTTCAACGAACTGCTAAAAGCCAAGCGTGGACCAGCGTCAAAGACAAGGGGGCACGTGCTCTTCTCATCTTCACCAGGTACTCACAAGGCTGGATGCAGGGCAAGACATCAGAGAAAGCTTCCAGCTATGGTGAAGGCCTGGGAAAGGGGAGAAGCTGCCAGGAGGAAAAGCACAAACACCACTCAGGACGGCTCCCTTAAGGAACAAAAGCCTTAAACTGCTGCAGGAAGACCTCAAGTCCTACTGCCCCAAGATACAGATGGTGAGGATGAAGATGGAGGAAAGGTGAAAGGAAAATCCCTCTAACCCTGGGGGAGGGGCAGAAAACCACCCTGGATCAAGACCATTAGCGGTGCCCTGCTGCTGAGAGAGGGGCAGGACCACACAAAGATACCCACCAAGGACACAAGGCAGAGCTTGGCTGACTTGGCAGGAGGGGCAGGGTCACTGAGAAAGCACCACATCTAAGACCCAGACACGCAGAGCCTGTGTAAGACTAAGGCTGGACCAGAATCAAAGAGAATCACTCCTGCCCTTCCCTCCAGGCTGGGATGCACCAAATGACAACGAATAGAGCTGGTACAACCTGGGGAGGTACAAGAACATGAAGAGAAACTCTCTCTGAGGCCCAGGTACAGAGTGAAGGGTTAAAGCTGACTGGTGAAGCAGGAGTACTAGGGAAAACTCTCTGGAGAACCACTCCCCACCATGAGCATACATAATGCTAGATAACTGGAAGCCAGTGGTGACCGGAAGGTAACCAGAACAAAAAAAACTCAAATCCGACTCATGACTCATGGTCTGACAAGATTAACTACTCTGCCCACCCCCAACTCCCAGTAAAGGTCTAGGAAAACAGGCATGCCCACTTCAGGTACAAATACTATTTACCTCAGTCTGTATTGTTCTATATGCAATGTTCAGTATTCAAGCAAAAATGAAAGCCAGAAAAAATAATCCACTATTAACAGAGCAATCAATTGAACCAGATTAACTTAATTGCTTCGAGAGTCTAAGACGAATGAGAAAAGGATGGAGTTTGAGCATCTGACAAATGGGTCATTTTCACTTTGTTGTTAGCCACTGACTAGACCTATCATCAGAGCTGAAGATCCTACATATCCACACCACTGACACTGGACAATCTTTATATGTTTATATAGTGTCGCACATTCATTTACTTAACTATTATAAAACTAAGGTCCTGGTGTTGGACACCAGGTAGGTCCTTGTTGGTTATCTATTTTATATATAGTAGTGTGTATAGTCTTGTGTTTCACTTAAGCTTATATACTGACAAAAAAACCCTCTTAATTTACAGTATAGTGTTCCTTCTGTTCCAATATACTATCTACACTCCTGAAATGAATGGTTTCACCAAGAACAACCTCTTGATGGCGTGTTGATATCTTACCGATAACTCTGTTGAGCCAGTCAGGAGAAATGTTGAGAAGAATCTTCTCTATCAGCTTTGATCCTACATGGACGCAAACCTTATATATTCCATCAACTATGGTCATTAAAGCTGGCCTACAAAAGAGTAAACAGCACAGGACCCTCAAAAAGATTTTCAATTAAAGAAATGTTTAAATGCAATATAATTTCAAAAATCACTGGGTTTTTATGCAGGGTTAATTTTAATTACCAAAACAACTCTAGGATGTCCTGAAATATCCCAGAAATAAAAGAAGGGCTTTTTTAAAAAAAAAAGAGTTTCAAGTGATAAATTAATAAATTTTATTTATTCTATATTCATTTAAAATTTTCAGATACTAATGTAAGAAGACATTATTTTACACTGCTGTGTAAATTATTTCTAGAAATAAAATAAAGATGATAATCATGTATTTCACAATCACAATTTCAAATTATTTTTTTCCACTGGATTCTTTCTCATCAAAAACAAACTGTTTTGCATGTCAATAAACAAGGAACTAGGTAAACAGTTTTCAGTACCTCATGCAATGGAATATTATGTGACTTAAAATGAATGAGGAAGATTTATAAGTGCTATTAGGAGAGGAATGCCATGATACACTCTGAGGAACAAACAATATGAACAAAACGATATGGATGATATTATTCTATCTATATACTTTTAAAGACAGGGATATACCTCTTTTAAAAATAAATTATTAAAAAATAAATTGAAATCAAGGTACTACTTGTGTCAATGACTGGGTCTGTGAACATCAATGGCGTCAAATAAGGAACATGGTTGTGTTCCGTAATGTAGTTGAGGGCCAACCTTTTACAAACACAATGGTAGCAACCAAGTAACTTTTGGAAGAGGAAACAGAGGATTCACTGTCTTTAACAATGATGATTGGGCATTATCTTCAACTTTGCAAACTGGTCTTCCTGCTGGTACATATTGTGATGTTATTTCTGGAGATAAAATTGGTAATGATTGTACAGGAATTAAAATCTATGTTTCTGGCAATGGCAATGATAATTTTTCTATTAGTAACTCTGCTGATGATCCATTTATTGTGATTCATGCTGAATCTAAATTATAAAGCTTGAATTAAATACATATACCCAGAGAGGGGGGAAAAAAATTAACTGAGAACAGAATTTAGAAAGACTCACTAGTATAGGGGAATTTAGTGTAACAGCTAAAACATGACTACTGATTTTCCCTCTGAAAACTTACTTCCCCCTTTATCCACACGATGATTCTAGTTTCTTTCCTCTGTTACACTCTATACTCTTTCCCCAGGCTATCTTTCTTCCTCCATTCTTTATTTCAACAAATACATACTCGATATCTTGTACCATGCAGTGTGCTAAGCACTGGGTATACACTAGTGAATAAGACAGATCTGGTTCCTTCACTCAAGGAACTTAAGAGTTTAATAGGATAGAAAGACAATAAGCTTTTCAACAACGGTGGCAAGATGATTCAATGGGGATAGAATAGTCTTTTCAACCAACTGTACTGGGACAACTGAATATCCACATGTAAAAGAATGAAGTTGGACCCCTTGCTTATACCACATACAGAAATTCATTCAAAATAGATCATGGACCTATACATAAGAGCTAAAGCTATAAAATTCTTAGAAGAAAATATAGGAGTAAACCTCCATGATCTTGAGTTAGGAATGATACTTTTCTTAGATATGATGTTTCTTTATGTTGCTTGAAAAGCACAAGCAACAAAAAGAAAAACAGATAATAAAAAGTGTTGACAAGGACATGGAGAAACTGCAACCCTCACACATTGCCGGCGAGACTGTAAAATTGTGCAGCAGCTTTGGAAGACAGTTTGGCAGCTCCTCAAAAGGAAGAAAAAGTTACCATACAACCTAGCAATTCTACTCCTGAGTATACATCCAAGAGAAATGAAAACATGTCCACACGAAAATTTGTACATGAATGTTCGGAGCAGTGTTATTTACAATAGCCAAAAAGTGGGGATAATCCAAATATCCATCAGTTGATGAATGGATAAATAAAATGTGGCATATCCATATTATGTGGCAATAAAAAAAATGAAGTACTGATACATGCTACAATATGGATGAAACTTGAAACATGTTAAGAAAAAGTTAAGTCACAAAGGACTGCACACTGTATGATTATTTATATGAAATGTCCAAACTAAGCATACCTATAGAGCCAGAAATTCGACTAGTGGGTGCTATGGGTTGGTGGGAGGGGAGAATAAGTGACTGCTATGGGTATGGGGCTTTGGGGGAGGAGGAGATGAAAATGACCTAAAATTGATTGTGGGGACAGTTGCACAAGCCTGTGAATATACTAAAGCCATGGAATCGTACATTTTAGATGGCTTAATCTGATGGGATGTGAATTATATCTCAGTAACGATGTCTTTTAGAAGACAATGTGCAAGTAAACGACTCCAGGTACACACAACACACACGGCACTCTAACAGAGAACAAAGGAGGTGACTAAGAAGGTCTCTCTGATGAACGGCCACTGAACTAAGACACGAAGGAGCCAGCCTCGTGGAGTCAGGCAGAGAAAAGAGCATGTGAGAAAGCCCTAAGGAGGAAAAAGTCAGAGTGTCTAAAGAACTGAAAGAAGACGGTACAGCTGCAGCCCTGTGAGCAAGGCAAGGAGTACAGCAGATGAGACCGCAGAGGCGAGTGTGATGGGAAACTCTGGAAAGGTTTTAAAGGAAGGGAGTGGTCACTCTGTCAGCTGTGGAGAATGGACTGGGGGGAGGCGAAGGGAGGGGACCATGCATCTGAATCCAATTTTCTTTTCCAGACAAGCAACTTTCAAAGTAAGAGCAAAGTTCATTTACTTATTTATAACGAACATAAATATATGTAAAGGGAAATAAAGCTTATGGACTAAGCTTCTGTAAATTTTCTTAAAGTATTCCATTATAACATGCTGAATATATTTGCATAGGGTTTTTAGATATTGCAGTATTTAGAAATAGAAAAGAGAATAAAACACTGAGTGCTAGTCTGCTATCCTTAATTTCTAATATGAAGTTGGGGAAACTGAGATACAGAAAGGTTAAACACCTTACTAGCTTCCACAAGTCAGAGGTTAGATCATATAATTACTTTTAACCTTTAAATTCCAATAATATGTTAAGGTGGGGAAATGAGTTTCTTATGAGCCATTTAGAACTTGGTTAAAAATGTAAACCAAGTAAAAGTTTTCTTCAGTATAGCTGCTTAAAGACAATAAAATCTCCCAATTACTGCTTTTGAAAAATTCCTGTTATGATTACTGGGCAATTTCTGCTTTCATAAATAGCTATTTATCACTCAGGAGGAACAATTTATTCTCTTGGATTAGCTCTAGTTAGTTCTCACTAGAAAGAGTTGATATATGTGATCTTTTGGTCACTTCCAGTCCTATAATATTAAACGTTTTCCATCCCGCTGGCTTGCTTAGTTGCCTTACCTATAGTATTTTTTCTTCATGGTAAATGGCAAGCAGCTAAAACATTGTTTGTAGATCTTGTTCTCATCTGTTTCTAGTTCCAATCCACATTTTGCACAGCCAGTATATATAATATTGGGAAGAGAAGAAAAAATAATCTTCAGAGAACTGTGAGCATTTAGAGCTATCTTCAGAGATGCTGTAATGGGAAACACTAGCTCTAAAATCTGGGCTTTGATTAGAATCACTTCTGTAAAAGACAAACAGAAAGAAATATCACAAATTAGGAGGCCAAAAACATAATTTAATTTACAAACATGGTTAATTATACAGTTGATTCACAGTTATTTATAGTAAAGGATACACCGAGGTCTTGTTCTTGCTCTTCTCTACTCTTTTCCTAGACAGTCTCACTCACGTAGGACTTCCGTATTTACTCTAGAGTGTAAGGGGTGATCTGCCTGCAACTTAGAGTAAAGATTTCTTTGGCTAATTTGGCTGAAAAGGTGGATGTTTTCCTCCTCCCTGTCCTCTGGAATCATGAAAAATCAGTTTAATCTTTTCTAGAAGAAATCCCTCTAAACACTTGAAACTAACATGCCATCTCTTCTTTTCTTTTAATTAATCATCATCAAAAGTCAAATAGGAGGTCAGTAATTCTTCTATTCTCTACTTTGTCCAAAAATAATACACCATAGCTTACCGTCTTTTTAAACTTTTTTTTCAATTTCCCACCCATCATCATCCACACTCTGGGTGTTGGTTACATAGCCACGTGAGCCCTGAGGGTCCTCACGTACTAAATATTTTCTGTGTGACTCACCAGGCACCTCAAGCATGTTCATTCACTACTCACTGGCTCATGCACTCACCCATTCAACAAATATTGAGTATCTCTTATCTGCCAGACATTCTTTTTTTCTAATTTATCTTTGCCTTACTGTATACTAGTGAGATTGATGAGTTTATCTGAGCAACCTTCTCTTTTCCTCTCCATGTTCAGTTTAAAGGCTTTTTTAAGGCTTTGAATTTGTTCCTCTTCATCCTTTTAGTACACTCCAGGTCAAGAACTCATCATTCAGTATCCTGTTCCCTTTCCTGGTAATCTCTGCAGGGGTCTCATTAATGGCGACTTTCCTATTCCTAAACCCTTCAGTTTGCTTCAGTCTTTTAGTGCCTGAAGATAGTTTCATCATCTCTTCCAATCATGTCATATATCTCTACACAAATTACAAGGGTGTGTAGCGGTCAGCATACCTAATAAACTATAGCAGACTCTTCATCACACCTTTCCATAGACATGATGAATCACTAAGAAATTATTTAATGAAATAACTCAGTAATTTTATTTTTATTAAAGCACAGCTCACCTATGTTTTTTTTTTTAATATTTATTTATGTGGCTGCGTTGGGTCTTAGTTGCGGCACGTGGGATCTTCATTGTGGCATGCAGGTTCTTTCGTTGAGGTGCATGGGCTCTTCGTTGCAGCACGTGGGCTTCTCTCTAGTTGTGGCGCGTGGGATCCAGAGTGTGCAGGCTCAGTACTTGCGGTGCGTGGGCTTAGCTGCCCCACGGCATGTGGGATCTTAGTTCCCTGACCAGGGATCAAACCCTCGTTCCCTGCATTGGAAGGCGGATTCTTAATCACTGGACCACCAGGGAAGTCCCAATAATTTTAGAAGAATGTTAATATAATTGCTAACATTTTGTAAATTTACACAACTCTTGTAAAGAACTAAAAGTTCATGATGAATGTGGATACAGCTTTCAAGGGGTTCATGGCCTGCTGGGCACTGATATTCTACTGATGGCAGGATACTTCCTTCCTTCCTCCCCTCCTCCCTTCCCTCCTTCCTCCCCTCCTTCCTTTCTTCCTTTTTTTTAAGTTTTGGCTGCACCATGCAGCTTGAGGGATCTTAGTTCCCGACCAGGAATTGAACCCAGGCCACTGTAGTGAAAGCGTGGTCCTAACCACTGGACCTCCAGAGAATTCCCAGAATCTTCATTTCTTTACAAAGAGTCAGGCACAGCCTCAACCCCTCTGGCTTTTACTAAGGAAGCAGACGTTCTTGGGAAATTCCCCCTGTTAATCTCCCTTTCTTCTGCCTTTTATTTAACTATGAAATAGGTTAGAAAAACATTGCTTGTATTTCCACATGCTCTCCCCATGTCTGTCTTAAAAACACATAAACAATGATAAAAACTATGAATTCCACCCTCATAGCTAAACATCAAGAGACTGAAAATAGCTAAAAGGGCCTCTGTGAACACAGGATACTGTTACCAAACACAACTTCAGGTGCCCAGTGCATAGTGAGGCTAAACAACCCGAAATGTTAGAGTTTGGAGCAGAGAAAGGTTTACTGCAGGGCCAAGCAAGGAGAATGGGCAGCTCACGCTCAAAAAATCCAAACTCCCTGATGGTTTTCAGGGAGAAGTGTTTTTGTTTTTGTTTTTATTGAAATATAGTTGATTTACAGTGTGCCAATCTCTGCTCTACAGCAAAGTGACTCAGTTATACACATATAGACATTCTCTTTTTTATATTCTTTTCCATTATGGTTTATCACAGGATATTAAATATAGTTACCTATGCTATACATTAGGAACTTGTTTAGGGAGAAGTCTTGCTGGGCAAAATTTGGGATGAGGGCTGTAGGGTGTGACTTTCTTCTGATTGGTTAATGGTGAGGTAACAGGGTGGTGTTCCAGGATTGTCAACCATCAGACTTCTGATTTCAACCAGTCTGGGGTCTCAGCATGTAGTTAACCATCTTCCACCAGGGTGGGGGCCTTAGTTCCTGCAGAAGAACTCAAAAATTCTGTGATGTGTATTACTTGAGCAGGAACCAGGATCCTGCTTTAATAGTTGCACTATCATTTCTTGACTGCTCCTTCTTTGTTTCTGCATTCCCTTACTTCCCTGGTTAGTAACTGTTGGAATCTACTCTTTGGTATTCAGGAAAGTCTAGGAGGCTGAAGCCTTTATCCTGCAAATAAGAAACTGGGGACATAGAAAGGTTTTTTTACCTGCGAAGGCCCCGCAGGGCCCTGCTCAGTTTCACAACCGGGGACTGACTATAACAGCATGGAGTTTTTGCATGGTTTCCCACTGGGGAGTACATCTCCAGGGTATGCAAGAATAGTCCCAATTCCCAGCCTCATCCCCCAAATTGGTGAGTCTAGATACTTAGTACCATTAATCATCAAAACTGTAGCCACCTAATTTGTTGTTGTCCATAATGTTGTTTATTTTTATTTTTAAATCTAATTCTAGGTCTCCAATCCCAGCAAGTAGATGTTATATGTAAAAGGTAGATAACAGAGTAGACTTCTCTGTGACACCAAATTAAATGTATCCCCTCTACTGCCTATGGCATTCTTCTTGCAGTGACCAGCTCCACAAGCCTGTGGGGTTTTGGGGCTGGGGGGTGGGGACAGGAAGGACATATAAATATGAAACTGGGTTAGAAATTTACATGGCACTACAACACTAGCCAAGATTTCACCAACTAGTATAAATCTAGAGTTTCTATAGCCACTTACTTCCATTTTTGAAAGTTGTATCAAAACTTTGTTTGATATAAAAATTTGTAAATTTTCTATCATCTGTGTTTATTTTCCAGAAGTATTATTAATTTAACTTAACTGTTAGTATTGAAACAGAGCAGGATCTTGTGGGGCTCTCCCAGGTACAAATCCTTTCTGTGTCTTCATTTCTTGTTTGTAGGAAATAGGCTTCATTCAGCCTCCTTGATCTTCCCTGAGTTCCGAAGAGCAGATTCAAACAGTTGTTAATCAACGAAGGGAGGGGATGCAGAAACAAGGGAGGAGAAGTCAAGAAACAATAGTAGTACAGCAGTGGGGCAGGGTCCTGGTTCCTTCTCATGGAATATACATAACAGTATCTTTGAGCTCTTCTGCAGGAACTAAGGCCTCCACCCAAGTGGAGGATGGTAACTTCAGGCTGAACACACAGATTCCCAGAGCACCACCCTGCATCTCTCACCCCAAATACTGCCCATAAAACTTCTCCCTGAAAACCACCAGGGAGTTGGGATTTTTTGGACATGAGCTGCCCATTCTCCTTGCTTGGCCCTGTAGTAAACCTTTCTCTGCTCCAAACTCTGACATTTTGGTTTGTTTGGCCTCACTGTGCATCTGGCACATGAACTTGCATCTGGTCACAGTCTCAATAAATGTGTCCATGTAGAAGTGGGTATATGGAGTTCTTCTCTGAGAATAAATCTCTGTATTCAATTAAAAGGTGGATTTTTTTGAGAGGCTGTTGTTTTTGTTTTCTACTTGCATTCTCCTTAGCTTAGTTTTATAATGTAATAATGCTAACCTATAATCACATCTTGGAAAATATTCAAACACACATACCTGAATTAACACAACTTGTCAAATTTTAACCTGGCATTTGGCCAAGGTAGAGTAAGCGACTGGATTTATGCTCCTACCTTGTGATATAATAAAAAGTAAATATTCGGTCTTTGTCCTTAGTTCCTAGCACACAGCTCCAAAAACTCTTGGAAATCTCCCAGAGTGATAAGAGTATCTTTCTTTGCTAATGAGATGACTGGTGACTGGGGCCCATCGGTAGCTTCAGGAGGGGGGCTGGTCACCAGAAGGACCAAGGCAGATTAGATGGTTAGAACTTTCAGCCCCACCCACTGACCTCTGCAGAGGGGAAAGGGGCTGGAGATTGAGCTAATCACCAATAGGCAATGATTTAATTGATAACGCCTACATGATGAGACCTTGATTAAAAACCTTAAACAGGGTTCAAGGAGCTTCTGGATTGATGAACACATTGAGATGCTGGGAGGTTGGTGCACCGGAGAGGGCATAGACGCTCCATGCCCCTTCCCCCATACCTTGCCCTATGTATCTCTTCCATTTGGCTATTCCTGAGTTGTATCCTTTATAATAAACTGGTATGTAAATAAAGAGAGTGCCTGAGTTCTGTGAGCAGTTCTAGCAAATTACTGAGCCTGAAAGTGGGGAGGGCTGTGGGAACTCCCAACTTTGTAGCCAAGTCAGACAGAAGGGTACCCGGGGTACCTAATACTTGAGACTGGCATCTGAAGTGAGGACAGTCCTGTGGGACTGAGCTCTTAAACCTGTGGAGTCTGATACTAACTCCAGGCAGGTAGCATCAAAATTGAACTGTAGGACACCGAGTTGCTGTTCAGAGTTAGAGAAATGCCTGTTGGTGTGAATAAAACAAAAACAAACAAAAAAACCCCATACATTTGATGTCAAAAGTGTTGTGTATAAAAATAGTTCAGACACTTGAACAACTAAAAACCAAACAAAATGTATGACACAACAATTCTCAAGACATTAGATATCAGACAACAAAGGACAGTGATCCCTAACAGATGAGAAGCAAAAGATGTAAGCCTGGTGACTGTCCCAGCTTACAAAGAGAGTTTCCTGGCTGTGGTGCAGGAAAGGGTACCCAGGCAGAGACTGGTGGTTTCCCTGAGTTGAGAGGAGACAGAGCTTTGAGTCTGGAAGGCTAGTATGGCTAGAGTTCTCAGGGTAGAGTACTAGAAAGATGAGAGCTACAAAGAGAGAGAACTCTGGAGAAATGCAGAGGGAGAACTCTGGAGAAATGCAGAGGGTCCACCCCTTGGAGAATTCAACTGAGTATTAACCAATATATGTGACCAGAGGCCAAGGAAAGAACCAAGGAAAAGGATTACTGGGAACAATCACTGAAGCTTGCACAGAGCTGGGAGTAGTGTATTTTCCCACCAGCTAGAGTGGAAAATCTTGTAATCCATAGGGCACTGGATAGAGAACTTAGAAGCTGTACTTGGAGGAAAATTTATGGCACTAAACTCCTACATTGGAAAAAAAAAAAAGTCTCATATCAACAACCTCAATTTCCACCTTAAGAAAGGTAAAAATGTGAAACCTAAGAAAGCAGAAGATAAGAAAAAAAAAAAAAAAAAAAAAGAAAGCAGAAGAAAGGAAAAATAAAGACCAGACAAGAAATCAATGGAATAGAAAATAGAAAAACAGAGAAAAATTAATGAATATAAAAGGTAGTTATTTGAAAATATTAATAAAATTGGTAAAACTCTAGCGAAAATGATCAGTAAAAAAAAAGAGACAGGACACAAATTAGCAATATCAGGTAATACTGTTACAAGTCCAAGCTTGCTCTGTTCACCACCAGACAGGCCAATGAATCAGAGACCAGGAGTTGAGGCAAGGAATACAACTTTATTCGGAGAGCTGGCAGACCGAGAAGACGGCAGAATACTGTCTCTGAAAAACCATCTTTTCTGGGTCTGGATGCCAGTTTCTTTTATACAATCAGAGAGGGAGAGGTGGTGAGGAAGTAAAGTAAAAGGGCCATCAGTCTAGCAAAACATCTCCTGGAACGACCAAGCCTTGGTGAGGGGATGTGTTAGTTTCTTCTTTCTTGCAGCCATTCACAGGTGGGCAGGGTTCCCTGAGGCAGGCCATTATGTATGATTATAATAACAAAAGCAACGAAAAGCAAAGGTTAAAGTCAAACAGATCCAACATTGAGTCCGATTTACCTCTTCCCCGTTACCAATATTACTATAGATTCTACGTATATCAAAAAGGATAATAAGAGAGTATTATAACTTTATGCCAATAAATTGTTGTTGCTGTTATTGTGCCAACAGCCTAGATGAAATGAACAGATTTCTTGAAAGATACAAACTACCAAAGCTCACTCAAGAAGAAACAGATAACCAGAATAGTCCTATATCTATTAAATAAAATTAATTTGTAGTTAAACCTTCCAATAAAGAAAACTTCAGGCCCAGATGGCTTCCCTGAGTTCTACCAAACATGTACAGAAGAAATCAATCTAATTCTAAACAAACTCTTCCAGAAAACTGAAGAGGAAAAACTACATACCAACTCATTCTATGAGCATTGCTCTAACACCAGAACCAGAAAAAGATGTAATGGGGAAGAGCTAAATGGGACTCCATGTTGGATCTGTTTCTTTGACTTTAACCTTTGCTTTCCGTTGGCTTTTGTTATTATAATCATACATAATGGCCTGCCTCAGGGAACACCGCCCACCTGTGAATGGCTACAAGAAAGAAGAAATGAACACATCCCCTCACTGAGGCTGGCCATTCCAGGAGATGTTTTGCAAGACTGATGGAACTTTTTACTTTACTTCCTTGCTACCTCTCCCTCTCTAGTTTGCCTTTTTACTTTACTTCCTTCTCTGACTCTAGAAAAGAAACTGGCATCCAGACCCTGATGAGATGGTCTTTTGGGGACCCTAGTCCACCATCTTCATGGTCTGCTGGCTTTCCAAATAAAGTCGTATTCCTTGCCTCAACACCTCATCTCCCGATTTACTGGCCTGTCACGCGGTGAGCAAAGTAAGCTTGGACTCGGTTACAGTTACTACAAGAAAAGAAAACTGCAGACAACACAGACATAAAAATTCTTATTAACAGGTGTTAGTGGGAATTCCCTGGCAGTCCAGCGGTTAGGTCTCCATGCTTTCACTGCCAAGGGCCCAGGTTCTATCCCTGGTCAAGGAACTAAGATCTCACAAGCCATGCATGGCGTGGCCAAAAAAACAAAAAACCCAGAAATGCAAAGTTGGTTTAATATGCAAAAATCAATCAATGTAATTAATTATATTAAAAGATTGGAAAAAAACGATGATCATCTCAATTGATGGCGAAAAAGCATTTGAAAAATTCTAACATCCATTTCTGATTAAAAAAAATTTTTTTTCAGGACTTCCCTCGTGGCACAGTGGTTAAGAATCCTCCTGCCAATCAATGCAGGGGACACAAGTTCAAGCCCTGGTCCGGGAAGATCCCACATGCCGTGTACACCACAACTACTGAGCCCACGTGCCACAACTACTGAAGCCCGTGTGCCTAGAGTCCGTGCTCCGCAGCAAGAGGAGCCACCACAATGAGAAGCCCGTGCACTGCAACGAAGAGTAGCCCCTGCTCGCCACAACTAGAGAAAGCCTGCAAACAGCAACAAAGACCCAACACAGCCAAAAATAAATTTAAAAAAAAAGAATTAAAAAACAATTTTTTTTTCAGAAAACTAGGAATAAAAGGGAACTTCATCAACCTGATAAAGGCATCTATGAAAAACATACAGCCAATATCATACTTAATAATGAAAGAATAAATGCTTTCTCCCTAAGATCAGAAACAAGGTAAAAATGCTTGCTCTTACAACTTTTTTTCAATATTGTATTAGAGGAGCTATCAAGTGTAACGAGGAAAGAAAAATAAATAAAAGGCATCCAGACTGGAAAGAAAGAAGTAAAACTGTCTTAACACAAATAAAATGACCATCTATGTAGAAAATCCAAATCCACCAAAGAGTTGCTATTGAGCTTAGTGGGTGTAGCAAAGTTACAAAATACAAGGTCAATATATGAAAATCAACTGTATTTCTACATATTACCAATAAACAATGAAAACTGAAATTCTTAAAAATACCATTTATAATAGCACAAAAATAGAAACTAGGGATATGTCTGACAAACAATGTGAAAGTCCTATACTCTGAAAACTACAAAACACAGCTAAGGAATTAAAGAAGATCTAAACAAATGGAGAGGTACATCTTGTTTATGGATTGGCAAACTCAGTGTTAAGATGCTTCAGTTCTTCCCCAAATTGATCTATAGCTTCAACACAATCTCAATCAAAATCCCAGTAGGCATTTTTTGTAGAAATTGACAAACTGATTCTAAAATCCACATGGAAGTGCAAAGGTTATAGAACAGCCAAAACAACTTTGAAAAGAACAAAGTTGGAAGGCTAACAATATCTGACTTCAAGACTTATCAGTATAAAACTTCAGTAATCAAAATAGTGTTATATTGGTGGAAGGATAGTCAAATAGATCAATAAAACAGAAGAAAGTCCAGAAATAGACCATACATGTGGACAACTGATTTTGACAAAGGTGCAAAGGCAATTCAATGGAATAATCTTTTCAACAACTAGTGCTTGAACAACTGGATAGTCATACAGCAAAAAACGAACAAAAAAAACCCAACCTCAAGCCATACCTCACGTTATATACAAAATTAACTCAAAATAGATCATAAACCCAAATTTAAAACCTAAAACTCTAAAACTTTTAGAATAACACGTAGGAGATAAATTTTTGTGACATTGGGTTAGGCAAAGATTTCCTAGAAATGACACCAAAAGCACAATTCATACAAGAATAAATGGATAAACTGGACTTCATTAAAATGTAAAACTTGTGCTCTTCAAAAGACCTGGGTAAAATAATGAAAAGACAAGTAAAAGACTACAACAGAGGCAAGCAAAAGACAAGCAACATTTTTGCAAAGCTTATAGTTGATAAAGAATTTTTACTCAGGGAGTTCCCTGGTGGTTAGGATTCTGGGCTTTCACTGCTGTGGCCAAGGTTCAGTCCCTGGTCTGGGAACTGAGATCCTGCAAACAGCACAGCCAAATAAAAAAAAAAAAAAAAAAGAAAAATAATTTTTACCCAGAACATAAAGAACTCTCAAAATTCAATAAAACAATCAAGTCAATTTTTTTAGGTAGGCAAAAGATTTCAATCAACACTTCATCAAAGAAGATATATAGTTGGCAATTAAGTACATAAAAGATGTTCAAAACCATCAGTCAATAAGGAAATGCAAATTAAAACCACAATGACCCATTACTACACACCTATTAGAATGAACAAAATTAAAAAGAATGCCCATACCAAGTGTTGAGGTAGGTGTGGAAAAAACAGAACTCTCATACACTGCTGGTGGAAATGTAAAATGGTACAACTACTTTGGAAAACAGTTAGGTGGTTTATTTTTATTTTTTGGCAGTTTCATTAAAAGTTAAATACATGCGTACCATATAATCTAGCTATTGACTCAGTTCCTAGGTATTTCATGAAAAAAGAAAGACTATGTCCATATAATGCCTTATACTTGAATGTTTATAGAAGCTTTATTTATGATAGCCAAGAACTGGAAACAACCCAGATGTCCATCCACAGCTGAACACATAAACAAATCACAGTAGATTCATATAATATGTACTACTGATACACACAACCACATAGATACATCTCAAAGAATTTGCTAAGTTAAAGATGCCAAACAAAACAATGTACATACTGCATGAGTTCATGTATATAAAACCATAGAGAATTCAAAGTAATCTCTACTGACAGAAAGCAGATTGATTGCCTGGAAGGATCTGGGGCAGGGATGAGGAGTCAGAAGAGATTACAGAGAGACAGCTGACGGTTTCATGACTGTGGTGACGGTTGCACGGGTTTCATGTCAAAACTCACCAATATGAATGTGCATGCTTTAAAAAAGGGTAATTTCCTATGTGAAAATTACATCCCCAAAACCCTGTTAAAAAAATTTTTTTTTTAATCTGACACTCTGAATCACATTTGAAAAGCACTAACTCTGGACTTCCCTGGTGACACAGTGGTTTGTGCCTGCCAATGCAGGGGACAAGGGTTCAAGCCCTGGTCCGGGAAGATTCCACATGCCGCGGAGCAACTAAGCACATGTGCCACAACTACTGAGCCTGCGCTCTAGAGCCTGTGAGCCACAACTACTGAGCCTGCGTGCCTAAAGCCCGTGCTTCACAAGAGAAGTCACCACAATGAGAAGACCGCTCACCACAACAAAGAGTAGACGCCGCTCTCCGCAACTAGAGAAAAGCCCACGCACAGCGATGAAGACCCAATGCAGCCAAAAATAAATAATTAATTAAAAAAAAGAAAACCACTAACTCTGAAGTATCCTATTAACTGCATATGACACAACTCTTACATTTCTATGGATGAACCAAAAGTGGGCATAGCATGCTAGTAAAAAAGCCCAAGAAATATAGTTGAGAATCTTAGCATGTGATCTCTTAGGAGCTTCAACTTATTTTATTTAGGACCAGATTCTTTTCGCTAGCAAAACTGTTAAAATAATCTTAGTCCACTTAAAACACATTTAGCATTTAACAAAATCTATAAGAATTCAGAAAATTATTTATGCAGACTGGAGAATAAAGTTAAAATTCAGTATCAAGATCCAAAGTTCCTGAGTTATTCTCAATAACTCAACCTATAAAAGCACCAAAAATAGTAATCTTACACAAATTCTGAGGAAAATTTTTGACCAAATTTTTCTTCTTCATTAAAACACTTAAATTATGTAACAATAAACCTGCAGATACATCTCAGTTTTTTCAACCCTTACTTGCCCTCTAAATGCATTTGCTATGGACTTCCCTGGTGGCGCCGTGGTTGGGAATCTGCCTGCCAATGCAGGGGACACGGGTTCGAGCCCTGGTCTGGGAAGATCCCACATGCTGTGGAGCAACTGGGCCCGTGCGTCCTAACGACTGAGCCTGCACGTTACAGCCCGCAAGCCACAACTGGTAAGCCCACGCACCCAGAGCCCATGCTCCGCAACAAAAGAAGCCACAGCAATGAGTAAGCCCGCACACCGCATCGAAGAGTAACCCCTGCTTGCCTTGACTACAGAAAAGCCTGCATGCAGCAACGAAGACCCAACGCAGCCAAAAATAAATAAATAAATATTTTAAAATAAATAAATACATTTGCTATAGTAGCCGCTGGAAAACTTTCTGTTAGTTTCCCAAACTGATAATCACTGACATTTACTCATTACTGGCATTTAGCAAGCTTAACTATAGCTTTAAATGCTGTTTAATTTGTTATACCTTCAACCAGGAGTTAGCATCTTTCTAGCATCATTTCTGTAGTTAGGAATGCAATTTAGTGAAAAGTATTTCCCACTAAAATTGTAGCAGTTTATCTAGTTATTTTCACTATTTTACTCTCTCTTCATTCCAAAGTGTACAGCATTCTGAACCTAAAACATACGCCTTTTACTACTGCACTCAAAATAAATTAATTATATTTAGTTCATGGAAATTGTGTGAGTGTGTGTATAAAATTCATCAGGCATTCTTCCATGTAGTATGCTTCTGAGAATGAAATTTATACACACACTCACACTCACACACACATATTTGGGTTCAGGAAGTATGTTATTACATTATACAAAGCAGTAAGTAAATTCCATAAATTCTGTATCAATGTTAACTTTTAACACTCATGTGATAGATGATAGCTTAGTAACTTGATAAAATGTTTATCTCAACAGTGATTCTGGCTAGAGTCATTTTTCTATTTCTGGCTTATTAAATGATAAGCTGCTTTTAACTACATGCAAAAAATATTTTTAGGTAATCCCTAATAATTACAAATTAACCTCAAAGGATTGTAGGCAAAATGTTAGGAAGATGTCAGTATCTGTTTCAGCTACTTACAGAGATCTATATTTCACTTTTATATTCAATTACATATTTTCCCCACAAATGGCAGCTTCTTTGCTTATATGAAAACTAGCAGACTTCCCTGGTGACGCAGTGGTTAAGAATCCTCCTGCCAGTGCAGGGGACGTGGGTTCAAGCCCTGGTCCAGGAAGATCCCACATGCTGCGGAGCAACTAAGCCCATGTGCCACAACTACTGAGCCTGCGCTCCAGAGCCCACGAGCCACAACTACTGAGCCCATGTGCCACAATTACTGAAGCTCGTGTGCCTAGAGCCCGTGCTCCACAGCAAGAGAAGCCACTGCAATGAGAAGCCCGAGCACCACAACAAAGAGCAGCCCCTGCTCTCCGCAACTAGAGAAAGCCTGAGCGCAGCAATGAAGACCCAACGCAGCCAAAAATTAATAAATAAATTTATTTTAAAAAAACAAACTAGCAATGTCTTATATAAATAAAGGTCTTACCTGAACGCTTATCCTCTAGGTGTGTCGCTAAATCTGACATCTTCACAAAGGACAGTGTGTTTTTTTGAAATTTTGCTTTAAATGTAATTGCCCTTATATCATCATCAAACAGGCACTCACAGGATGACCATGGTGTCGTATGCAATTCTAGGTTCTCCAGGATGCAATTGCGCTGAACAAAAAGATATTTAAATTCCCAAATGTAATCTTAAACAAAACAAAAACAAAAAGTTACCAAAAAGGAAATAATCTAGGCTCAAAATCAGATTAAATAGATTGACCTGATTAAATCAGTTAAATACAACTTTCATCACATGAAGGAATTTGGATATAAAGATGCAAAATATGAATGTTGTATTAAGGCAATAAGATAAGAATGCTAGAGATAATTTTTTTTTTTTTTTTTTTATGCGTTACGCGGGCCTCTCACTGTTGTGGCCTCTCCCATTGCGGAGGACAGGCTCCGGACGCGCAGGCTCAGCGGCCATGGCTCACGGGCCCAGCCGCTCCGCGGCATGTGGGATCTTCCCAGACCGGGGCACGAACCCGTGTCCCCTGCATCGGCAGGTGGACTCTCAACCACTGCGCCACCAGGGAAGCCCTAGAGATAATTTTAACAAAAATTTTTCTAAAGATTACTTGGTCTCCTAAACAGTCATAATTTATCATAACCAACTGCTTTTCAAAGTAGCAAACTCTCATTTTGATATCTACAGAAAAGATTTTTTAAAATAATGGCATAGAAATGGACGTCTGCCATAATCAATATTACTCATTGATTTTTCAACACCCTAGTTTCCTTTTATATTTATTCATTTATTTATTTATTTATTTATTTAGTTGCACTGGGTCTTAGTTGAGGCAGGTGGGCTTCCTTAGTTGTGGCTCTCAGGCTCCTTACTTGTGGCATATGGGCTCCTTAGTTGTGGCTTGAGAGCTCTTTAGTTGTGGCATGCGAACTGTTAGTTGTGGCATGCATGTGGGAATCTAGTTTCCTGATCAGGTATTGAACCTGAGCCCACTGCATTGGGAGTGCAGAGTCTTAACCACTGTGCCACCAAGGAAGTCCCCTTAGTTTTCTTATTTAGCTAATTTTTCCACAACAAAAAAAAGCATTTAGACTCAGTTGCTCCTATTTTTAATTCCCTTAGTAATAATTCTGAACCACAGTAGCACAGACCTTCTTGCCAAATAATCAGACTATAAATTAATAGATTCAACTTTAAAACTATATCAAAACAAAAAGAGGTCTCTTAGCACTAAGTTTTCTAATGACAGTTGTCTTTTTAGTTTCCCACATACTTCAGGCCATAAATCTAATTCACAACACCCTACCGGCTTCCTCAGTTTCTTTCATTGGACAGCTTTTTTTTTGTGGACAATCTTAAAACAAGTCAATACATCTGTATAGACAGAGCATCATTAGAAAGAACTAAAGCATATATATTCCAAGCTGTTGCTTAAAACCAATCACTATTTTAAAATAGCTTTCTTGCCTTATTATAAAATACATGCTTAATCACAGATAAGCAAAGAAATAAATGGCAGCTATAATCAACACCTCAAAATAAACACAGTTAATATTTTAGTGGCCATCTAGTTGTTCCTTTTTTAAATATTTGAATTTCTAATGCACCTGTAATTTATTTTGGCACAAATATAAAGTATAAGTTTAATTCTTATTTTTTTCTCAAATTGTTAGCCAGATATTCCAAATATTATTTACTCTTTTTTAAAGGAAAAAAATTTGCTTTAATTTTTAAATTATAAAATAAAATATACTTTTCATAAAATATTTAGACAGTAAAAGAAAAGTAATAGGTAAGATAAGATTGCCCATGTTTCAATAAAATGGATAATGGGTACCTCAGTTAATTATATTATTCTGTCTATATGTTTGAAGTTTTTAAAAAATATACTTATACATTTATTTATTTTTGGCTGCATTGGGTCTTCGTTGCTGTGCTCAGGCTTTCTCTAGTTGTGGCGAGCAGGGGCTACTCTTCGTTGCGGTGCATAGGCTTCTTATTGCGGTGGCTTCACTTGTTGTGGAGCACGGGCTCTAGGCACACAAGTGTCAGTAGTTGTGGCACGTGGGCTCAGTAGCTGTGGCTCAAGGGCTCTAGAGCACAGGCTCAGTTCTTGTGGTGCACAGGCTTAACTGCTCCACGGCATGTGGGATCCTCCTGGACCAGGGCTCGAACCCATGTCCCCTGCATTGGCAGGCAGATTCTTAACTACTGCATCACCAGGGAAGTCCCAGTTTGAAGTTTTTTATACTAAAAGGTTTAAAAAATAAATGCAGACTCCATACATGCATAAAATTCAAACTAAAGGTATAAAGAAAAAATAAAAACCACATAATACTACTATATAGAAATAGCCAGTGCTAGCATTTTAGTATCTGTATTTCCAGATTTTTAAAAATTAATTAATTAATTATTTTTGGCTGTGTTGGGTCTTCCGTGCTGCACTCGGGCTTTCTCTAGTTGTGGTGAATGTGGGGCTAATCTTCGTTGCGGTGCATGGGCTTCTCATTGCAGTGGCTTCTCTTATTGTGGAGCACGGGCTCTGGGTTCGCAGGCTTCAGTAGCTGCAGCACGTGGGCTCAGCAGTTGTGGCTTGCAGGCTCTAGAGAGCAGGCTCAGTAGTTGTGGCGCATGGGCTTAGTTGCTCCGCGGCATGTGGGATCTTCCCAGACCAGGAATCAAACCTGTGTCCCCTGCACTGGCAGGCAGATTCTCAACCACTACGCCACCAGGGAAGTCCCTGTATTTCCAGATTTTTTAATGTGTATATACATACTTACATATTCACTTTTATTAAAATGAGATCCTATTACACATGAAGTTTTATAACCTAGTTTTTTAAACTAAATATTCTATAACATACATCTCTCCAGGCTAGTGAACATACATATCTTTGATAGTGAATATCTTTGTGTGTCTACCAGACCACAAATAACCCCCTTAACTAACTGTTCCCCCACCCTCTGAAATAAGCTCAGATATTCCAACTGGTACTTTTTTTTTCTTTTTTTTTTTCTGGCCGCTTAGTGCAGCGTGAGGGAATTTAGTTCCCATACCCCCTACAATGGAAGTGCAGAGTCCTAACCACTGGACTGACAGGGAACTGCCTACTTTTTGACCCTGTCCTCCAGGCCACAGCTGACTGAATCAAATTCAACCTAGGCAATCAGATTCTCTTTGCTGGGAACTTAGAAATGGAACTGGTCTCTTAAAAGGAAAAGTAAAACAGGAGCTACAGAGTAACCATCTGCTTTCTGTAAGGTTGATAAGCAGGGAAAGTCTAGACTGAGTGAATAAGGCAGATCCACAGAAATGGTGCCTGGGACCCAAAAGGCTTTTCAGCTCCTAGTTCCAAGTCCCCCTGAAACCCATCACTCTTGTCCTATGTACTATGACATACTCCTGTATACTTCCAATATATCCCCCTTAATTGTTTAAGTTAACCACAATAGAGTTCTAGTTTTAACTACAAGCCCTCAGTGTCCAAGTTCAAATATAATTTCTTAATACATCCAATGGATTGCAAAACCTTCATGTGTGTGCATTTTTAACTTTGTGATTCTTTTCTTATCATTTGAAACAAGCCAAGTTATTTCCTCCTCAAACTTGAGTCTTTTACTCCTTAAAGACAGTGGGAACCTTGAATGGCTGCTTGATCTGGGTTTTTTTGGTTTTTCTGGCCATGCTGAGGGGCATGCAGGATCTTAGTTCCCCGACCAGGGACTGAAACCATGCCCCCTACAGTGCAAGCATGGAGTCTTACCCACTGGACCACTAGGGAAGTCCTCTGTACTTTATTCTTCATTCATTCATAAAGAAAATATCTACTAGCACAGGCAGTGCTGTGTGATGGGGATACAATGGTGAACAAGCTAGTCAGGGTGCTTTTATTCACAGACTTTACAACCTACTGGGAAATTTAGTTAATTACCAAGCAAGCAAATAAGCTGGATCATCTATCTGCGTTAGGTGGCATGAGTACTATACAAAGAGTGACCTGGGACTTCCCTGGTGGCGCAGTGGTTAAGAATCTTCCCTGGTGGCGCAGTGGTTAAGAATCTGCCTGCCAATCCAGGGAACACGGGTTTGAGCCCTGGTTCGGGAAGATCCCACATACTGCGGAGCAGCTAAGCCTGTGCTCCACAACTACTGAGCCTGTGCTCTAGAGCCTGCGAGCCACAACTAATGAAGCCCATGCGCCAAGAGCCCGTGCTCCGCAAAAAGAGAAGCCACCGCAATGAGAAGCTCGCGCTCCTCAACAAAGAGTAGACCCCGCTCACCACAACTAGAGAAAGCCCCCTCGCAGCAACAAAGACCCAATGTAGACAAAAAAAAACAAAGAGTGACCTGATAGGGAGTGATTATGTATATTCATGTGTGAGGCCTCTCTGGAAAAATGAAATTGGAGAGCCATCCGTGTGGGAGAGCTGCAGGAAAAAGCACTCTAGGCAGGGGAAACATGTAAATTCAAGATCCCAAGGCAGGAAAAAGGCTGGCATGTTCAAGTAACAGAAAGGAGTTAAGCTAGTAGGTCTGAGGGAGACTGACCAGTACTGAGACAATTCGTGATACAATTCTGTATTTGAATCATGAATTAAGGGTATGTATGGATATCAAACCTCCGTGCAGACATAACTGTGATTTTGCATGAAGTATAATTATAAAGGTTGAGATCACTTGTATTATTCTGTGCTTAATTAGTAATGTCACGAGAGTGCTTTATTGTAATCTGTTATACTTTTAAAATATTAGACTTCTATTAAATGATTTCAGGAGAATATTGCATTGGCAAGGCATTTAGTTCTGAATAGCCTATTTTATGCATACCCAGTTCCCAAGAAGCCCACCCTCATTAGGACCTAAACTGTGACCAACGCTTGCTACATATGAGGCATACCAAATTCCTACTAACAACGCGTATTTCTAAAAAATGCAAATTGGGGATTAGTTTCTTATTATTCTTCTCCAAAACACTGACTCTGTTATCTTCAGTATTCAGTAATGACTGCTTGACGATCATTTCTGATTATATCACCTACATGTGAGTCTGTTTTCCTTGGGAACAAGTAAAACCAGGGCCCAGTACAGAAAGAATAATACAGAGAATGCCTTAAGAAAAAAAAAGAAATACTAAATGAATAGACAGAATGCTAACAATTTGTGAAAGTAGAATCACTTACTTAAATGAGTCTTCAAAATTGGTATTTTCCCATTTTAGAAAGAATGATCTTGAGGTATTAAGGTGGATATTAAAACTTAAAAAACAATGATTATAAATAAACATGCTGAATGAATGAACAAAGAACAACTACACCTTAATTCCTGGATTCATAAATTTTCAATATTAACTTAAATATCATAGAATTATCTAGGGATAACTACAATTCCTCTTCTATTAACCAAATAGCTATTAGTTTTGAAAGAATATTCATATTAAGCATGGAGCAATCTGCTTTGCTACAGCTGCACTGTCACTGGAATGACACCTTCGACCTACATTCTGCTCAACATGCAGTAAACTCATGTTCCTGGCCATGGCACGGTGGTCAACAATGATGGTTTGTCTATCATTGACACATGTTTCAGATTTCTCAACCAAACAAATATTTGTCACTGTTTGATCTTAACAAAAAAGTCAAAAGTTAAATCCTAGTTATGGGCTATTAATGATTAAGAGAGACAGTGTGATAGATCTTTATTTTTTTGTTTGTTTATTTTTGTGATAGATCTTTAGATAACTATTTTGAAATAGACGTTTGAAAGAAACATTAACTCTTTCAGGTAAAAAAGAATGGGTCACATACTTAATCTTTGCATTAATTTAGCAGAGTAAAATAACTCATAAGCCAGTAATTAAACTGTCTCTGATTGCTACAGCTAAAGGATCTCACAATATCAAAAGGAAGATGTTATACTATTTTATTGAAACATCAATTCCATTCAATTCAATACATCATAAGCGATTAACTTATGCTTCAAAGAAAAATGTAATCATGTGTCATACTGTAAACATGAACATTCTATGGATGGCTAATAGTCCACACTTTTAAAACAACTGGAATAAAAACCTGGGGCACAGTAATTTATTAAACAGTAACACTGCGACTTGAAAGAGTTAATGCAACTCCCCTAACATCTGCCCTATAACCAGAGAGAAGTTTATTTATCAGAGTACTTTGGCTGAATAAAAATTGTAGAAGCGTCTCCAGAATTAAATTTTTAAACAACATTATCCAAAGAAGGTAAGATCTTCACTATAAAGGTAAAGTAGTATACCTGGGAATAAACAGAAGATTTTATTTTGCTACCATTAATTATAGAAGACTTTTTAGATCACTGAGTTGCTTACAGGAGGTGTAAAATTATAACAGAAGAAATCTGCAAAAGAATATTCAATCATGATCAATTATATTTCAAACGTAGTCTGATCTCCAGAGTCTCTTCATCTTAGGCTCATAAGCATTAATCATTTACCTAACTATAAATAGATTTAATGCTTTTTGGTGTATTTACCTTTTTTCCTTTGAAGTTGAGGGTACCAGGCTGCTCCAGGACCCCATAATACAAGCACATAATGTTGACCGTGGGCCTGTTCCACTGTTAACATAACTTTCCTTTGCTTCTGTCCTCTATAACTGTATAATGCCTCTGGAAAAGGAAAAGGAATATTTTAGTTGGCATTACTCTATTACATGTGATACTGTACTTCAGTGTCTAATGATATCTACTGATAACCAAATGGTACACTAAGATGGTCCTGTATCTTAATTTTTTTTAATTGAAGTACAGTTGATTTACAATATCGTGTTAGTTTCAGGTGTACAGCACGATTCAGAAGAATATACATACATATATTCTTCAGATTCTCTTCCCTTATAAATTATTACAAAATATTGAGTATAGTTCCCTGTGCTATACAGTAGGTCCTTATTGTATCTTAATTTTTTTATAACCTAAAATTAAGGAGGAACCGAAAATGTTTACCTGTCAGTATAGTGATATCAACAACTCTTAGAACTGCATGGACTAATACGTCTGGCTGAAGCTGCTCCAATTCTACAAATTCTATACTGCTCATTTTCTGAAGCTGCCTCTGAGGAAGATCTCTGAGATAGGAATGTTTTGAAGACACATATGCCAGTAAGTCTTGAAGTACAATATCACTAACCATACTGGAATCTAAGAAAGAAAGAAAAAAAAAAGACCACATGTACAAAACATGGAAACATTATATTTTCCTAATAACATGATATCTTCTTAGAACTGTTTTTTATGTTGTAAAGTGTGATTAAATGTAAAACATGATTTCATTTCTATAAAACATGTAGCTTATTCTTGAATCAGTTTAGATGACAAAATAGGCTTGATATTTTTAACCAATGGAAATGGAATTATTTACCATCTCCAGAAAACTTGCCCTGCTCCCTTACTTCTCTATTTTGTTAATACTATCATTTTTCCACCACTTAACCAAGACCAATATTTCAATTATTTTTTGATTTCTCCATTACCCTGTTGTATCCAACCAGTTCCCTAACTCCTGGAGTCTGATCTGATCACGTCTTCCTCAACTATCCCAGCCACTGCTATTCTTTTTTTAACATCTTTATTGGGGTATAATTGCTTTACAATGGTGTGTTAGTTTCTGCCCCATAACAAAGTGAATGAGTTATACATATACATATGTTCCCATATGTCTTCCCTCTTGCGTCTCCCTCCCTCCCACCCTCCCTAACTGCTATTCTTCCTCAAGACTGTTAGCATTTCTCATCTGAAATACTCGGAGACTCCCCTAACTGGCTCTCCGAGAACATGCCTTATTCCTTCTCACTGCTAAGCCTCTGCCTTCACTATATTCACTGGCTATAATGCTGTCATCCTCCTCTCTCTGCATCCAACTACACAGAAAAACGACCACTATAGACTCCCAGTGATGTCTCCTTCCCCTGAACTTAGTTTTTATCTCTAACTCTCATTTGGCATTTGTGCATGCGCTACTTTATATTTTTCTTGATTGTTAGATCGATTATTTAATGCTTAAGTCATTATGCTACTTAGATGTTTTTTCTCTCCTGTCTCAAGTTTTTTCCTTATTTTTGTATGTACTTTACATACAATAAAATACACATTTTAAATGTACAGATTGATGAGTTTTGCTGATTAAAATTTAATTTCCCTGAAGGAAAGGGAGGTATGTTTGAATAAATGACTAATTGTTGACGAAAAATAAGATCATAGCAAAAAACAGGAGTACTTTTTAAAAAGCAGAGTCTATTAACTGATTTCAATAGAAAAAAATAAATGATTCTTCTTTCCTTCTCTCAGTATCATTTTCATCCTAATGTATTTCTTGTGCCACACTAAAGCCTCATTATTCACTCACTCATCAGTAAACCATCCACTATGTGCCAGGCATTATACCAGGTGCTACGGACACAAAGACATGAACCCAAGGCTGAAGAAATTATCAACCTAGAGATTGATACCAACAATGGGCTTAGGGTATATGCAGTATATGTAAGCATTCCTAAGAGCACACCAAAAGAACTGCCCCGGGAAATTGGAAGAGGCTTTACTGAGGAAATATTTAGCAAGGTTTTGGAAAAATGCCTAATAAAAAAGGTTTCTAGGTAGTAACTGGGAAGGATAGTATATTTCCAGAGAAGGGACTGGTAATCCTTTATGTACCTTAGACGCTTTTGATATTCTGATAAAGCATAGAGACCCATTATCAGTATAATTTATTTTTTTATGAATAGAGTTTATTTATTTATTTTTGGCTGCGTTGGGTCTTCGTTGCTGCTTGCGTGCTTTCTGTAGTTGTGGCGAGCGGGGGCTACTCTTCGTTGCGGTGCGCAGGCTTCTAATTGCGGTGGCTTCTCTTATTTTGGAGCACGGGCTCTAGGTGCGCAGGTTTCATTAGTTGTGGCTCATGGGCTCTAGAGAGCAGGCTCAGCAGTTGTGGCTCACAAGCTTAGTTGCTCCGTGGCATGTGGGATCTCCCCAGACTAGGGCTCGAACCTGTGTCCCCTGCAGTAGCAGGCGGATTCTTAACCACTGCGCCACCAGAGAAGTCCCCAGAATAATATTTTTATAACAGCTTTATTGGAATATAACTTACATACATAAAGTTCACCCTTTGAAAGTGTACAATTCAGTGTTTTTTTTAGTATTTTACAAAGTTGTGTAACTATTACCATTATCTAATTTTAGAACATTTTTATTACAGAATAATATTTTTAAGTTCACGAAATGAAATAGGATAGTAAAACCAATTATATGGAAATAGAGTAATCAAAATATTTTAAAAACTGGGGATAACCTATGAGCCTCATTAAAACATTAAATAACAAGATATAGCAGAGTATGCAGCAACTACTATAATTTCAAAGTATGCCAAAGTATCATGGGCATAAATGATATTCAACTTATCTTCAACAGCTGTAATGTGATATGAAAATATATGTGTTTTCCACTGGTGACCAAGCCACAAGTATTGATAATATTACTGTGGATTGTCACCTTATTCATAATGGAAGGAAATGCTAATTTTCAATAAGCAATTAGTGAAAATAAAGATGTAATATCTTACTGTTACCAGAGATGGAGATGGGGGAAGGGGGAACTGGATGAAGACAGTCAAAAGGTACAAAGTTCCAGTTATAAGATAAATAAGTACTAGGGGTGTAATGTACAACATGATAAATATAATGAACACTGCTGTACATTACATATGAAAATGGTTAAGAGAGTAAATCCGAAGAGTTCTTATCACAAGGAAAAAGAATATTTTTCTATTTCTTTAATTTTGTATCTATATGAGATGACAGATATTCACTAAACTTACTGTGATAATCATTTCATGATGTACGTAAGTCAAATCATTATGCTGTATGCCTTAAACTTACACAGTGCTGTATGTCAATTATATCTCAATAAAACTGGAAGGGAAAAAAGGATGTAATGTCTTCCCATCCAAGTTTATGGATGCTTTAATGTAGAGGAATCAATTTTCATAGATGAAAGAGTAGGAAGAACTTTTAGAAGGCTAGTGACCATCCAGCAGATGAAAGGGCTAGAAACCAGGCAAGACTGCTTGAAGGGGAAAACGGTGATAGATTTGTGAACTAGTTCTGAGGTAGAATCCAAGAAGCAATTAGATGTGGAGGGTAAAGAAAAGACTGCAGAAGACATCAAGATTTCTGGCACAGCTGAGTGGATGTATAAAAACAAATGTTCTAAAGCGTTTAGAATCTGAAAAATGAAATCTATTCTAATTAAGGTTACTCAATTCCTAAATGAATTTTATAAAATAACTATATGATAGCATAACAAAGATAATGAGCATAAGAGAAAAGAACAGACAGTATGAAAGATGAATGAGAAAAAGGGGAAGAGTGGGGATAAGGAGACCAATTAGGTTACAGCAAAACCCAACTCTAGATATCTCCTTCCACAGCTCCAGTTTATTCACCAGGCCTCCTGATTCCTCCTTCACAATATTTACAGCACATTTGGAATCAGAAAAACTGGGTTCAATTCTGACTTTGTCAATAATGACTCCTCTGAACTTGTACTTAACATCTCTGGGCTTTATTCTTTATCTACAATAAGAGCTTTCTGGGGGGAAAATAGATTGCTAATATCAAATTATTTACTTATTCTTACTTCATAAAAATTTGTACAGAAACATCTGATTACTTAGATTTCAAATAAAATAGTCTACTTCATGAAAACACTGTGTTAAAACTTAGATTTATATACTTAATTTAATAATATTTAAGATAAATTTATATCCTGTCACATTATCAGGACTAGGTTTGTAAAATTTATAACACCTTACTGTAATGAGAAAAGAACAAGAGCACAATACACATATGGATCAGAAGTAAGAATGCTCTCATGAGTTGTAACAACTTGCAAAAACAAAAAAGCTCTTAACTAAACTAACCAAATTGACTTATTCTTTCAGAAGAAAAACAACTGCAATATTATCAAAGTATCAACTGTTAACTATTTCCCTAAATCAAACAAAAAAAGCCTTAGAACATACTTTATTTAGCTACTAACTTGTGTAACCTGTGAAAAACAAGGCAATATAAATTCCTATATAAGTATAAAAACAAATTTGAAGTAACCTCTAAAGGTTATTTAATTAGCTCAAGGTTTTTCACATTGTTCTACAAAACCTGAAGCTCCCCAGGTTCCATGGGATATTCTCCATCCAGAATTAGATCCTAAGATTTTTATGAAATTACTGAACTAGAGTAATCTTACTTGAATCTATATCAAATCTTACTTGAACTATATCTGGTTCTTAAAACCAGAACTATCTACAACATCTGTCTCTCAAATCCCTTGCAAAATATTTACATACCATGTTATTTTCATTATTGTAAAACATTATTTACCCTTCCATTGTTATTAACATCTATAAAACATTTATAAAAAGCCATTTAGCTCCTTGGAAATATGCTTTCGAAGATGTAGCAACTTCGAATGCTCATAATAAAAGATTAAACTTTAATCTTTTTTTTCTAAACTTTAATTCTTTAAAGAAATCCCAAAATTAAAAATTGGCTGACTTCAACTGGCCAAAACCATACCGCTTTTAATTACTATAGGTTCACACTAAATCCTGGTATCTAAGAGGGCAAATTATTCCTGCTTTTCGTTTTCAAAAATGCCCAGGCTAAAAAATATATAAATATAAATAAATAAATACAATAAATGCCCAGGCTGCTTTTGACCACGTACTCTTTTACCTATCAGAATAATCTTATCAAATTTCATGAAAATCTTATTGGGAGTTTGATTGGATTTTTACTGACTTTCAGAATAATCCTATCAAATTTCATGAAAATCTTATTGGGATTTTGATTGGATTTTTACTGAATTTAAAGATCAACTTGGAGAGAACTGAAATCTTTACAATGTTAAACCTTTCAGTGAACAAAGTATGTGTATTTACTTCTTTAATTTCTCTTAATTTTTAATTTTTTCATTTAACAACAAAATTGTTAAATTTCTTACTAGATATTTAGTACCACATGATAATATTGTAAATGGTGCCTTCTCTTTATTTATGTTACTAGTTGTTAGTCACTCCACTCTAGAAATGCAATTGACTTTTTTTTTTTTTTTTTTTAACATCTTTATTGGGGTATAATTGCTTTACAATGGTGTGTTAGTTTCTGCTTTATAACAAAGTGAATCAGCTATACATATACATATGTTCCCATATGTCTTCCCTCTTGCGTCTCCCTCCCTCCCACTCTCCCCATCCCACCCTTCCAGGCTGTCACAAAGCACCGAGCTAATATCCCTGTGCCTTGCGGCTGCTTCCCCCCAGCTATCTACCTTACTACGTTTGGTAGTGTGTATATGTCCATGACTCTCTCTCGCCCTGTCAAAACTCACCCTTCCCCCTCCCCATATCCTCAAGTCCGTTCTCCAGTAGGTCTAGAAATGCAATTGACTTTTGTATATTAACCTTATACCTGGCCACCTTGCTAAACTTTCCCATCATTTCTAATAATTTGCTTGTAGTTTTTTTGTGTGTGTGTGTGTGGTACGCGGGCCTCTCACTGTTGTGGCCTCTCCCGTTGCGGAGCACAGCCTCCGGACGCGCAGGCTCAGCGGCCATGGCTCACGGGCCCAGGCGCTCCGCGGCATGTGGGATCCTCCCGGACCAGGGCACGAACCCATGTCCCCTGCATCAGCAGGCGGACTCCCAACCACTGCGCCACCAGGGAAGACCCCCTTCCCTCTTTTTTAAATATAACTTCTCTCTTTAACAGTGAGAAACCCAATTCTCATTATCTACAATTTATTTACTTACTTGTTCAATTTTAGTACATATACAGAGTGGTTGCTAATCCATTCCTCTTTGAGAAACAGTTTTACTAACTGGATTACAGCATTTATGTACGTTTTTTTCCTTAGCCTTACAGAATCCAGTCAATACACTGTTTTCCAGTTTCTTAAGTTTGTTCTTTCCCCCCCCCACCCTTCTGTGTAGTTATTTTATTCATCTGTAATACTGTTAGGCTCATTTGTCAATGTTCATTCCATTTTGGGTTCCCCCTCCACCAGATTCTAATTGGTTTTAATCATTTATTTTCGGGGGTATATGAAACATCATTGTGGTTCTGTGAGACAGAGCCACACAAAAAGACATACTCAAAGAAGTGTCGCTCCCTCCTCATCAATGTTACCCTATTTCCATTCCCTCTTTCATCTCCCTCATCGATACTACCCTATTTCCATTCCCTCTTTCTTTCTACCCCTTTCCCAACCTTTCCCAAGATTGCAGGTATCCAATCTTGTTATTTCTGGTTTATCCTTTCCGCATTTTTTTTTTGCACAAATGAGGAATTACATGTATATTTTCTAATTCCTCCCTTCTTTCTTAGATGAAGGATAGCATACTACATACACTTTTGGGGGCTTTTTATTTTTCACATAACAATATGTTGTGGAAATCACTTCATATCACTTCATAGACTCATTTTCTTTTTACATCTGCATGGTATTCCACTATGTGACTGTACCATAATTTAATCAACCATTCTATGTATGAGCATTTCAATTTTTTCAATGTCTCATAATTATAAACAATACTGCAAACAATAACCTTGTTCTGATGTATTTTCATATTTTTGTATTGATAGTTGTATCTTCAGGATGGATTCCTAAAAGTAAGCTTGTTGGGTTGAAAGCCGCGTACATACGTAATTCTGTTAGGTATCACCAAATATCCCTCCAGAAGGGTTGTGGCAATTTACCTTCCCACCAGCGATGTGTAAAAGGGCCTTCTCCCCCACAGCCTCATCAACGGAATGTGTTGTCCTAGTTTTTAATTTTTGCCAATCTGATAGGCGAACAATGACATCTGTGTTGTTTTAACTTGAATTTCTCACGTCTACTTCCCAGTTTTCCATCAGGTCCGCTGTCGCTCAATTTTTAAGGGTTCTCCACATATTAGGAATACTACCCTTTTGTCTTAGATGTATGTTGCAAATATTCCCTCCAAGTATGCCAGCTGTGTTTGACTTTATGTTGTTTTTAGTTATTCAAATTTTTATTTCTCCATAGGAAAATGTATTAGTCTTGTATTTTACTGTCTCTGGATTCTACGTAATAGTAAGAAAGACTTTCCCTACACCAGGTTTAGAGGGGAATTCATCTATGTTTCCTTCTAGTAGTTATATGGTTTTATTTTTTACATTTAGATTTTTTTTTTGTAATTTATCTTTTTTTTAACATCTTTATTGGAGTATAATTGCTTTACAATGTTGTGTTAGTTTCTGCTGTATAACAAAGTGAATCAGCTACACATACACATATACTCCCATATCTCCTCCCTCTTGCATCTCCCTCCCACCCTCCCTATCCCACCCCTCTAGGTGGTCACAAAGCACACAGCTGATCCCCCTGTGTTATGCGGCTGCTTCCCACTAGCTATCTATTTTACATTTGGTAGTGTATATATGTCAATGCTACTCTCTCACTTCATCCCAGCTTACCCTTCCCCTCCCCATGTCTTCAAGTCCATCCTCTACATCTGCATCTTTATTCCTGTCCTGCCCCTAGGTTCATCAGAACCATCTGTTTTAGATTCCATATATATGTTAGCATTCAGTATTTGTTTTTCTTTTTCTGACTTACTTCACTCTGTATGACAGACTCTAGGTCCATCCACCTCATTACAAACAACTCAGTTTCGTTTCTTTTTATGGCTGAGTAATATTCCATTGTATATATGTGCCACATCTTCTTTATCCATTCATCTGTTGATGGATACTTAGGTAGCTTCCATGTCCTGGCTATTGTAAATAGTGCTGCAATGAACATTGTGGTACATGACTCTTTTTGAATTATCATTTTCTCAGGGTATATGCCCAGTAGTGGGATTGCTGGGTCATAGGTAATTCATTTTTAGTTTTTTAAGGAACCTCCATACTGCTCTCCATAGTGGCTGTATCAACCTACATTCCCACCAACAGTGCAAGAGGATTCCCCTTTCTCTACACCCACTCCAGCATTTATTGTCTGTAGATTTTTTGATGATGGCCATTCTGACTAGTATGTGATACTTCATTGTAGTTTTGATTTGCATTTCTCTAATGATTAGTGATGTTGAGCATCCTTTCATGTTTGTTGGCAATCTGTATATCTTCTTTGGAGAAATGTCTGTTTAGGTCTTCTGCCCATTTTTGGATTAGGTTGTTTGTTGTTTTGATATTGAGCTACATGAGCTGCTTGGATATTTGGAGATTAATCCTTTGTCAGTTGCTTCACTGGCAAATATTTTCTCCCATTCTGAGGGTTGTCTTTTTATCTTGTTTATGGTTTCCTTTGCTGTGCAAAAGCTTTTAAGTTTTATTAGGTCCTATTTCTTTATTTTTGTTTTTATTTCCATTTCTCTAGGAGGTGGGTCAAAAACGATCTTGCTGTGATTTATGTCACAGAGTATTCTGCCTATGTTTTCCTCTAAGAGTTTTATAATGTCTGGCCTTACATTTAGGTCTTCAACCCATTTTGAGTTTTTTTTTTTTTTTTTTGCAGTACGCCTCTCACTGTTGTGGCCTCTCCCGTTGAGGAGCACAGGCTCCGGACGCGCAGGCCCAGCGGCCATGGCTCACGGGTCCAGCCACTCTGCGGCATGTGGGATCTTCCCGGACGGGGGCATGAACCCGTGTCCCCTGCATTGGCAGGCGGACTCTCAACCACTGCGCCACCAGGGAAGCCCCATTTTGAGTTTATTTTTGTGTATGGTGTTAGGAAATGTTCTAATTTCATTCTTTTACATGTAGCTGTCCAGTTTTCCCAGCACCACTTATTGAAGAGGCTGTCTTTTCTCCATTGGATATTCTTGCCTCCTTTATCAAAGATAAAGTGACTATATGTGCGTGAGTTTATCTCTGGGCCTTCTATCCTGTTCCATTGATCTATATTTCTGTTTTTGTGCCAGTACCATGCTATCTTGATTACTGTAGCTTTGTAGTATAGTCTGAAGTCAGGGAGCCTGATTCCTCCAGCTCTGTTTTTCTTTCTCAAGATTGCTTTGGGACTTCCCTGGTGGCACAGTGGTTAAGAATCCACCTGCCAACGCAGGGGACACAGGTTTGAGCCCTGGTCCAGGAAGATCCCATATGCCACGGAGCAACTAAGCCCATGTGCCACAACTACTGAGCCTGCGCTCTAGAGCCCACGAGCCACAACTACTGAAGCCCGTGCACCTAGAGCCTGTGCTCCTCAACAACAGAAACCACCGCAATGAGAAGCCTGGGCACCACAATGAAGAGCAGCCTCTGCTCACTGCAACTAGAGAAAGCCCGTGCACAGCAACGAAGACCCAACACAGCCAAAAAAAAAAAAAAGATTGCTTTGGCTATTAGGGGACTTTTGTGTTTCTATATAATTTGTGAAATTTTTTGTTCTAGTTCTGTGAAAAATGCCATTGGTAGTTTGATAGGGTTTGCACTGAATCTGTAGATTGCTTTGGGTAGTATAGTCATTTTCACAATATTGATTCTTCCAATCCAAGGACATGGTATATCTCTCCATCTGTTTATATTTAGATTCTTAATCCATTTGGAGTTTATTCTTCTATTTGCTGTGAGAATTTGTTACCTGAAAACTCAGTTCACCTTTTTGTGGGTGTCAAGTCAAAACACACTACCAAGTCAAAGACTGGGAGAAGGCAGGATTTATAACTTGCAGCAAGTAAGGAGAACACTGGTGATCATTCCCAAATCAGTGCCTCCCTGAACAGCAAAATTGCGTAAGTTTTAAGCTAAGAGTACCTGCATATTCATGAAGGGGTTTGGGCTGGTGTACACATATTCATGAAGGGACTTGGACGGTTGGCAGAGTCCAAGCTGGAAAAGGTCAATATCATCATCCCTTAGGTTCCAGTTGATCTGGTGGTTCAGCAATTCAGGCTAATCTCTCTACCTTTGAAACAGAACTGGGAATCTTTACAATGGATATTTTATCTTTGTTATTGTTACTTCTCTTCCCTGATAACAGTCATTGGTTTCTGCATTCCTTTGTTCCCTTAAGATCATTAATTACTGAGACCTGTTCAAGGATAAGCATAATGGCCATGCTTAAACCACAAAATGGCTTAGGCCAAAAATGGCTTCTCTTGTGTCAAGAAAGCCATGCCTGGTTCTCTTTCTCTGGGGACTCCCTTACCCTATATGGTTCCAAAATGGATATAATCTTATCTTTTTCTAAATGGCTACCCAGTTACCTCATTACCATTTATTAAAAAGCTAACCATTATCTCAGTGGTTTCAGATACCATCTTTGTCATACACTAAATTATACATATGTGGTCTAATTCTGGTCTTCCTATTCTGTTCCACTGATGTAGTTGCCTATTCATGCACCAGTATCACACTGCTTTAATTATGGGGGCTTTAGAGTATGTTTCAATGCCTGATAAGCCTAGTCTCTCATAGTTTTTCTTTTTCCTAGATTTCCTAGTTTTTCTGTTTTCCTAGCTATTCTTGCATGTTTGTTTTTCCATATGAATGTTAGTATCAAGTTGTATATGCCATAACATAGCATGTTGGTATTTTTATTGAGACTGCATTGAATTTATAAATTATCTTAAGGAGAATTGGTATCATTATAATGTTGAGTCATCCCATCCAAGAATAGGGAATGTTGTCTTTCCATTGGTTCATGTCTTCATTTTTTTCTAGTGTATTTAAAAATTTTCTTCATATAGGTGTTGCATATTTCTTGTTTAATTTATTCTGAAGTATCTTCTTTATTACTATTGTAAATGAGTATTTTCCTACCATTATGCCCTCTGTTTGGTGTTTGTGTATACAACATTATTGATTTTTTTAACAGTAATTTTTGTATTGTTACACCACTGAATTCTTTTATTGTTTGAACTGATTTTATCTTTGAGTCCCTGGAGTTTTCCAGATATGTTATCAAAGCATTTTTACATAGAGATAGTTTTTATTCTTCTTCACCCATTCAAATGTCTCTTCTTGTCTAATTGCATTGGTTAATAAGTCTATATATAATGGTGAAGAATAGCAGAGATAGTGAACAATCTTATCTTATTACTGATTTTAGTGGAAATGCCTCTAGTGTTTCTCCATTAAATAAGATTAGGCATTAGGGCTAAGCATATCTATATTATTGATACAGTATCAACTGTATTGTAACTGTAGCACTGTACTGAAACTGTACTTATTGATAGAAGGATAAAGTATCCCTCAATTTTTACTTCCTGGAGTGCTTTTTATGATAAATTGATGTTGAATTTTTTCAAAGGATTTCTCAACATCTATGGAGATAGTCATATAAGTTTTTCCTTAGATTTATTAATATGAAATATGATACTCATGTATCTTCTAATACTGAACAAATCTTCCATTTCTGGAATAAATCTCACTTGGTCATTATTTTCCTAATGTGGTGTTAGATTTTGTTTACTAAAATTCTGTTTAAACTTTTTGTACCAATAATCATGTATAATACTGGTTTGTATTTTTATTTGTAATGTCTTTATTTGGTTTAGGTGTCAGTGTTATATTTGCTTTATAAAAGGAATTAGGAATTTTCCATCTTCAATACTCTGGAACATGGACTTCCCTGGTGGTGCAGTGGTTAAGAATCTGCCTGCCAATGCAGGAGACACAGGTTGGAGCCCTTGTCGAGAAGATCCCACATGCAGCGGAGCAACTAAGCCCATGTGCCACAACTACTGAGCCTGCACTCTAGAGCCCATGAGCCACAACTACTTAGCCTGCATGCCACAACTACTGAAGCCCACACGCCTAGAGCCTGTGCAACAAAAGAAGCCACTGCAATGAGAAGCCCATGCAGCGCAACAAACAGTAGCCCCTGCTCATCCCAACTAGAGAAAGGCCCACACACAACAACAAAGACAGAACACAGCCAAAAATAAATTAATTAATTTAAAAAAATACTCTGAAATAACTTTAACACCATTGGAATTATCTGATCTTTGGTAGAATTTCCTATGAAACTATCTGGGCCCGGCACCTTTTTGTATGGTAGTTCCTTAATTCTTTTTTTTTTTTTGGCTGCACCTCACCGCTTGTGGGGTCTTAGTTCCCAGACCAGGGATCCAACTGGGGCCTCCAGCAGCGGAAGCACAGAGTCCTAACCACTGGAAGGCCAGGGAATTCCCTGTATTTCTTCTATAGAAACTGGTCAGTTTAAGCTTTCTATCTCTAACGGGATCAATTTTGGCAATCTGTATTTCCCTAGAAAATTATATATCTAGCTTTTTCAAATTTATTTGCATTAAGTTCTGTAAAATACCCTTTTGTTTTTTTAATGTATTATTATTTTTGGCTGCCTTGGGTCTTCATTGCTGCGTGCGGGCTTTCTCCAGTTGCAGTGAGCGCAGGCTCTTCGTTGCAGTGCATGGGCTTATCATTGTTGTGGCTTCTCTTACTGCAGAGCACGGGCTCTAGGCGCGTGGGCTCAGTACTTGCAGCACGCAGGCCCTAGAGTGCACGGGCTTCGGTAGTTGTGGCCCACAGGCTCAGTAGCTCCAAGGCATGTGGGATCTTCCCAGACTAGGGATCAAACCTGTGTCCCCTGCATTGACAGGCAGATTCTTAACCACTGTGCCACTAGGGAAGTTCCCTTTTATTGGTTTTTAATTTCTGTTTCAATGATTATTTCCTCCTTGTCATTTATTCTGTATCTTTGTGCTTTCTCCCTTTTTTCTTTTCGTTTTCTTTTCTTTCTTTTTAACTTTATTATATTACAGTTGATTTATAATGTTTTGTTAGTTTCAGGTGTACAATGAAGTGATTCAGTTTACATATACATATATTCATTCTTTTTCAGACTCTTTTCTCATATAGGTTATTACAGAACATCGAGTAGAGCTCCCTGTGTTATACACCAGGTCCTTGCTGGTATCTACCTTATATATAGTTATGTGTGTATGTTAATCCCAAGCTCCTGATTTATCCCTCCTCGCCATGTTTCCCGTTTGGTAACCATAGTTTGTTTTTCATATCTGTAAGTTTCTGTTTTGTAAATTAGTTCACTTGTATCATTTTTTAAAAAAATTAGACTCCACATATGAGTGCTCTGACTTACTTCACTTAATATGATAATTTCTAGGTCCATCCATGTTGCTGTAAATGGCATTATTTCATTCTTTTTTATGGCTGAGTAATATTCCGTTGTGTATACATACACCTTCTTTATTCATTCCTCTGTCAGTGGACATTTAGGTTGCTTTCATGTCTTAGTTATTGTAAACAGTGCTGCAATGAACATTGGGGTGCATGTCTCCCTTTTTTCTTGATCAAATTAACTAGTTGGTTCATCTATCTTTTTGTGAAACACGATTTTGACTTATTATTAAAATTATCATTTTTAAATTCTTATTCTTATTAATTTATTATTTCATTCCTATTTCTCTGCTTTACTTTGTTGTTCTTTTGCTAGTTTTCTGAGTTTGGAATTTAATTCATTTATTTTTATTCTTTCATTTTTATTGATAAAAAGAGTTTAGCTAATAAATTTTTCTTTGATAACTCCCTTAAATGCAACCCAGAGATTCTGACATGCAGTGTTTTCATTGTCATTATTTTTTTTTAATTCTATAATATCAGTTTGTATTTCCTTTTTCACCCAGGATTTTTTTAATACGTTTAAAATTTCCAGATATAGGACATGCTGTTGTTGTTGTTAATAAATTCTAGTTTTATACCATTTGATCAGCATGTTTGTAATAATTCCACTTTATAGAAGTTACTGACATTTTCTTTATGACCTAATAGGATCAATTTTCCTGACTGTGTTGTGGACACATGACAAAAATGCATATTTCTATCATTAGAATGTAGAGTTCAATTTATATCCATAGGATCTATCCTATTCATCGGATCAACACTGTTCACTATGTTATTTAGATCTTTTATCTCCTTAGTTATATTCTGTCTATTAGATCTGTCTTGTGCCATTAGAGAAATGCAAATTAATACCACAATGAGATATCACTACACACTGATTAGAATGGCTACTATTTCAAAACAGGACAATACCAAATTCTGACAAGGATGCAGAGAAACTACAAGATACACTGCTGGTAGGAGCCACTCTGGAAAACAGTTTGGTGGTTTCTTTTAAAACTGAACATGTATCTGCCATACAACTCCCTCTTTTCATTACCTCAAGAATTCCAGAGGCTCAGAAACTCCACGGAAGAACTTCTGAGGTCCCTGGAACCACTTGGAATGATATGCAAGGTGTTTTGTTTTGTTTTTTTGATATGCAAGGTTTTATATCTATCTACTTAAGTCTATTTTCCTGAAGAAATGGCCCTTAGCTTCTCAAAGAGGTCTATGACTTGCTAAAAGGTTAAGAACCATGACTATATTGACTCTAAGAAAAATAAGAAAATGAAACATGAACCTCAATATTTTTTTCTTTTTTTAAATTAAATTTATTTAATTAATTTATTTAATTTTTGGCTGTGTTGGGTCTCCATTGCTGCGTGCAGGCTTTCTCTAGTTGTGGTGAGCAGGGGCTACCCTACATTGCAGTGTGTGGGTTTCTCATTGTGGTAGCTTCTCTTGTTGCGGAGCACAGGCTCTAGGTGCATGGGCTTCAGCAGTTGTGGCACGAGGGCTCAGTAGTTGTGGCTCGCGGGCTCTAGAGTGCAAGCTCAGTAGTGGTGGCGCATGGGCTTAGTTGCTCCGCGGCATGTGGGATCTTCCCGGACCAGGGCTTGAACCCATGTCCCCAGCATTGACAGGCGGATTCTTAACTACTGCACCACCAGGGAAGCCCCCAATATTTCTTAAATATGATTATACTATACAAGTTAATTTTTGTAAATTCTATTTTCATTCTTACAAAGAAAATAAACTAATACCTTTCAGCTAACTTGTTTAGAAGACATTTTGTAACATTACCATTTTAACCCTACTTTTTTCTAATATACTTCAAATACTAAGAAATTATTATATTTAAAATGTGTCTTACATTCTTCAGGATGGACAGATGAATAACTCCCAAGATTTAATAAGTGACTGGTAAATGTTGATTGCAGTACTGTCTCACCAACCCAATGATCCTCATGGACAGTAACATCTAGAAAGGGGAAAAAAAAGTTCTGATCATGCCAAAAATTCCTTCACATTGTGGTTAACGTACCTGTCATAGCAAAATACTGTGCATGCCTCTCACATGCTAGCCAACTGAAGTTCAAATAGGGTAAATCATCTGCCTAAAGGAACAAAATGATAAACTAGCAAATCTGAACTCTGAATCTAGGTATGTCTGTATGTAGGTAAAATAAAAAAATTGCTTCTGTATATTCAAACATTATCAATATGGAAGCTCTGCTCCACAGATAAAAGTTTAATGGTTTTTATTCACTTAAGGTAAATAGTACAATGTATACTTCTGATAAATTAACAGTGAACAGGGGCTTCCCTGGTGGCGCAGTGGTTGAGAGTCCGCCTGCCGATGCAGAGGACACGGGTTCGTGCCCCGGTCCGGGAAGATCCCACATGCCGCGGAGCGGCTGGGCCCGTGAGCCATGGCTGCTGAGCCTGCGCGTCCAGAGCCTGTGCTCCGCAACGGGAGAGGCCACAACAGTGAGAGACCCACGTACCGAAAAAAAAGAAAAAAAAAAAAAAGAATCTGCCTGCCAATGCAGGGGATGCGGGTTCAATCCCTAGGCCGGGAAGATCCCATATACCTCGGAACAACTAAGCCCACATGCCACAACTACTGCGTCTGCACTCTAGAGCCAACAAGCTACAACTATTGAGCCCGTGTGCTGCAACTACTGAAGCCCACACGCATAGAGCCCATGCTCCGCAACAAGAGAAGCCACTGCAATGAGAAGCCTGCACACTGCAACGAAAAGTAGCCCCCACTCGCCACAACTAGGGAAAGCCCATGCACAGCAACAAAGACCCAGCGCAGCCAGGAAAAAAAAAGTGACTAATTTAGGGCCAGGAAGCCAAGCAGTGGTTCATTCCAAAGCAGTAGTGCCTAGAAGAGTAAAAAATATTCAGTACGGGCTTCCCTGGTGGCGCAGTGGTTGAGAGTCCGCCTGCCGATGCAGGGGACACGGGTTCGTTCCCCTGTCCGGGAAGATCCCACATGCCGCGGAGGGTCTGGGCGCGTGAGCCATGGCCGCTGAGTCTGCGCATCCGGAGCCTGTGCTCCGCAACGGGGGAGGCCACAACAGTGAGAGGCCCGCGTACCGCAAAAAAAAAAAAATATATGAATATATATATATATATTCAGTATGCATTTACCCCTTCTGCTAATAAGCATACCGTAAGGCATTCTTATTCAGAAATTGTGAACTAGATACTATTTTTTCCTAAGAAAATAAAGCAAAACAGAACAAAAAAACCTGTTTAAAAAAAAGGTGTTCATAGAAATAATTTAAATATTCTATAATAGGAAAATGGTTAAGTAAATTGTGGTAAATCACTTCACAGAATGTTACCTAGTTGTTAACAATTGTATGGACACTAGGAAAAGGTAGAGAGATAGCAGGGTTGAGTCTCCATCTGCTAGGTAAAGGCCTCCTGGGAGGCACACACAGTGACAGTAATGCCTTGGTAAAGTAACCATGGTCCACGGTCTAACCCTCTCTTTATGGTCTGGGGAACCTCATTTTTTTCAGCACTCCAAAAATAGATTTCAGCTCTGCAGCATAAGCTCAGTTAATGAGACAAAAAAACCCAAAACAGAACACAATCTTTTTGTTTAAATATACAACAAGGCATTAATTGCCAAAGAACAACACTTGCAGCCTGTTCTCACCTTGTAGGCAGTTTTACACCTTGGAAGCCAAGTCATACGGAAAGGGCTGCTCAGCAAGCACTGAATCAGAACAGAGCTGAGTTAGATGACCTGAGCTGCCACCGAATAAGGATACCGCCAGTAAGACAAGACTACGCCAAGCTGTTACAATCCCATGTTCATCTCTTCAGTAGGGACTGCACCTGACAATCTTACACAAATACCAGTGTATATTAGCTAAGGTTCTCACTCCCCCAGCAAACCATCTGGTAGGAATTACCAGTGATTGATTGCCTTGATTTTTCTTTATAAGCTTCTAAGGCTGACCCACACCTCTTCTCTATCACATTTTCTTTAGATGTGCTATTAAGCTCAATCAACTTCATCCTGGTCTGGGATTCATGTTATTTTTTTAAATAAATTTATTTATTTATTCACTTATTTTTGGCTGCGTTGGGTCGTCATTGCTGCCCGCGGGCATTTCTCTAGTTTTGACAAGCGGGGGCTACTCTTCGTTGCAGTGCGCGGGCTTCTCACAGCGGTGGCTTCTCTTTGTTGTGGAGCACGGGCCCTAGGCACGCGGGCTTCAGCAGTTGTGGCACACAGGCTTAGTTGCTCTGCAGCATGTGGGATCTTCCCGGACCCGGGCTCGAACCCGTGTCCCCTGCATTGGCGGGCAGATTCTCAACCACTGCACGCCACCAGGGAAGTCCTGGGATTCATTCTTTTTTTTTTTTTTTAATTAAGATTGGGAAGTCCACTTATTTATTTTTATTTATTTATTTTTGGCTGTGTTGTGTCTTCGTTGCCGCATGTGGGCTTTCTCTAGTTGCGGCGAGCGGGTACTACTCTTCGCTGCGGTACGTGGGCTTCTCATTGCAGCGGCTTCTCTTGTTGTGGAGCAGGGGCTCTAGGCACGCAGGCTTCAGCAGTTGTGGCACGCGTGCTCAGTAGTGTGGCTCACAGGCTCTAGAGCACAGGCTCAGTAGTTGTGGTGCAAGGGCTTAGTTGCTCCACGGCATGTGGAATCCTCCCAGACCAGGGCTCAAACCCGCGTCCCCTCCATTGGCAGGCAGATTCTTAACCACTGCACCATCAGGGAAGTCCTGGGATTCATTCTTAAAATGACTGGTATCTCTGCCCTAATACACTGGTGTGTTTATCTTTAAATCAATAAAGGACATGTAACAAAATGTTAAGATTTCTTTTTTCACGTGAAAAAGCAGGATACAAACTGTTTTTCATGATTACAATTGTATATTAAGAGTAGGGGGGCTTCCCTGGTGGCGCAGTGGTTGAGAGTCCGCCTGCCGATGCAGGGGACACGGGTTCGAGCCCTGGTCTGGGAGGATCCCACATGCCGTGGAGCAACTAGGCCCGTGAGCCACAACTACTGAGCCTGCGCGTCTGGAGCTTGTGCTCCGCAACAAGAGAGGCCGCAATAGTGAGAGGCCCGTGCACCGCGATGAAGAGTGGCCCCCACTTGCCACAAGTAGAGAAAGCCCTCGCACAGAAACGAAGACCCAACACAGCCAAAAATAAATAAATAAATTTAAAATGCACTGTATTCCAAATCATTGTATAAAAATAAAATTATATAAAAAAAAAAAGAGTAGGGATTCTGGAGTCTGGGTGAAACCCTGCTTTGCCACCTCCTAGCTGGGTGACAGTGGGCAAGTTACTTCACTTCCCTGGGTCCCAATTTCCTGCAGCTGAAAAATGAGGATGATAATCAGTGCTCTCCTCATAGAGTTGAAAGACACGTAAAGTTTGAAACAGGGACTGACACTAAGTAAGTTCCCAATAAATATCATCTATTACCCATGTATGCAGACACAGATTGAGAAGCACGGGGAAGATAAGAGGAAGGTTAACACTCCAAAACTCCACTGGCGGTTATACGAGGTTGGTATAATACCAGGAGTTTCTCTTTTCCATATTTCCAAATGTGATTAATAGCGACCCTTGAATAACGTGGGTTTAACGCATCTATAACTTTACAGTCAGCCCTCCATATCCCTTGTTCCTCCACATCCACGGATTCAACCAACCACAAACAGTGGAGTACTGTAGTGTTTACAATTGAAAAGTATGCACATATAAGTGGACCCATGCAGTTCAAACCCATGTTGTTCAAGGCCCTACAGTAATTTAAATAATTTTAAAATGCAATAGAAATTCTATGTTCCCTCAATAAGAATGTAGTGTGCACAGCTTTATTAGGGATTATGTAGTAGATGTATTGTCCTTTTATCATAAGATGGTTAATACACCTAAGGAAAAGGGTAAAAAAAAAGATATACATAAATAAAACTATAAAAGACAAAGAAAGAGTCTGATGATACACGACATGAATGCTAGCACAGTGAATGAAAGGAGGAGCAAGCAGAGAAGGCTTCTTAAGGAGAAGATGAGTGGGAAGGAGGGACAGAACTAAGAAGGACAGACAAACGCTCAGAAATGGCAACGCACAGGACCCTGGGAAGGGGTGAAGAGACCAACGCGGATGCCATAAGGAACTCGATCATTGCTGGAACCCTGAGAGGCAAAGGGTAAAGGGAGAATCCTCAAAGGCTTGAAGTGGGAGGGGGGAAAAAGCCCACAGCTTTGTAAAATAAACTCCCACTATACCATGATGACCTTACCCGTGAGTAAAATTATATCTCCAAGAAACACTGTAAGTGCCCAAAACGCTGCAGTCCTCCACAGAAAAACCTTCTTCTTAATTTCTGATTGGTCAATTACCACAATTGTTGCTAAAGGCACTTTAGAGCCAGAATTTGGTCCAGATTTTATGTTTATTTCTTTCACGTGACATGGAGATAACACCATGACTAAACAATTATACTTCTGACTTTCAGAATCACAGTTTTTTATTAACGATGTTTTTTTAATGCCCTTAAATCCAGACACATTCCTCTGGTGCACTGTTACAGTATGATCTCTCTGATTAGAAATCAACTTGATTTTCTTAGCGACGTGGGGGACTTCAGATAGAGCTTGAGGATGGCCTAATTTATCTTCAGAGGTCCAACTTCTTTCCACAGAACTTTTGTGGAAGGTATTTAATTGGGAACACAGTATTCCTGAGCTACAGGACTCAATGCGTATCTCATTTGGTGTCAATTTATCATCAAAATGGAAAAGTTCTTGAGATCCTATATTTTCTTCAAGACCTTTATCGGTGTTCAAGAGAATGTGGCTATTTTTTGTTTCAGGACTAAACAGTTCAAGGGAACAGGCTTGGTTCTGTCCACCTTCATATCCTTCTGTAGAATCATCATTGGGCTGAATCAAATTATCTTCAGTTATTCTTATTTCCCCATGACTTGCCTCTGGTTCAATCTCCATTTTAATGGTTCCTTTATTTATAGAATTCTGCCCTTTATACTTCCTTTGAGCTAAAAAAGCAACCTGGCTGGAGGTCATTACACTGAGAAATTCAGTATCAGTGGATATTTTAAGGCCTGAGACCTTCCTAACTGTTCCTTCAGGCCTTGGTTTGTCTACTGTGCTAGAGGAAAATAATTCCCGACACTGGTTTTGTATTTCATGATGCTCTGTTGGTGCACAGTTTGTTTCCATAGCTCCTGGCCCCGTATTAGTCTGTTTAGCACGACAGATCACATCCAATATAGCTGCACACTTATGATCTAACTGAAAGGAATTTTTTGGAACATTCTGACCATGTATATTTGATTGATCTTTAGGCTGTTCAACTGTGATTTTCTTATGTTCACTGAAAAGCTTTTGATACTTTTCTTCTTCAGTTAAATGTTGAAATCTGGCCTTAAATCCACATATTTGATCACTGGAGTTGGTTCTATCACTCAACCCCAAGGGGTGACTCTTCTGGGATTTTATAGTTTGTGTTTCAGAAATGCAATGTGTGAAGTCATCTTTCACGTGAACAGATCTGTTCACAGAGTTTGCTGGAAAATGACCACGAGGAAGATCTGGAGGGTCCAGAGGTTCCAGGGCCTGATAATCCTCAAGACTTTTGTGCCTGCATTTTTCATCCTTCAGATGTAAGGAATGGTGATTGTACAAAAGCTGAATTTCTTTCCAAGGGTCCGCAGTGGACACTAAAGAAGTTGGTTCCTGTGATACTGTCATTTCTAGTGGACTGATTGGAGCACCCCAAAAAATGTGGACTTGAGATCCTCCACTCATGGTTTCTGAAAAAATTAAAAATCTAAAATAAGCCTTTGTCATTAAATTTTTATAAGTTGATATTAACTTATATCCCCAAAGCAAATATAATATAAACTATGAATCAAAAACATAATTAATTGGTGATTTACATCATTACTCCATTTAATTATAAAAGTAAGAAATATATAAGAAATCGTAAGGAGAAACCAAAGCATCCACAAAAATTGCTCACATAAAGACTCTCTTTAAGGAAAATAAAGCTCAGTATACTAACATCAAACGAGTAAATCCTTAGCATGGTCACTTTTTTGTGTTGAAAAACTTGCACCACTTAAACAATAACTTAGTTAAGAAGGCGGGAAACAGCATTTGTTCAACTGCACTATAGTCACCTTTAAATCTCCTGTTTCCTTTACTCCATTGATTATGTAAGTTTAGGGCCTCCTTCCTTCAACTGTGAACTCAGTTCCCAAGATTAGGGACTTCCCTGGTGGTCCAGTGGGTAAGACTCCATGCTCCCAATGCAGGGGGCCCGGGTTTGATCCCTGGTCCAGGAACCAGACTCCACACGCATGCAGCAACTGAGTCTGCATGCCGCAATAAAGGATTCCGCGTGCCGAAACGAAGATCCCGAGTGCCGCAGCTAAGACATCCCCACAGCCAAAATGAATAAATAAATATTAAAAAAAAAAAGTAAACACACACACACACACGTTTCAATTCCCAAGATCAAAACAGAAGGCTTGAACCAGAGAGAAAATAAAAAACCAAGGCTCTGGGGCTTCCCTGGTGGCGCAGTGGTTGAGAGTCTGCCTGCCGATGCAGGGGACACGGGTTTGTGCCCCGGTCCGGGAAGATCCCACATGCCGCAGAGCGGCTGGGCCCATGAGCCATGGCCGCTGAGCCTGCGCGTCCGGAGCCTGTGCTCCGCAAGGAGAGAGGCCAAAACAGAGAGAGGCCCGCGTACCGCAAAAAAAACCCCAACAAACCAAGGCTCTTTTCAAGATGTCCAAGTGACTGTATTATCTATCTTTGTTAGCATAATCAATAGCTGCTTCTGTATTTTTAATCTTCTCTAAAATACACCAGATTAAGAAAAGTCACTTTGTATTACACAGATTAAAAAACTCATTATAATTTAAACAGTTTTTCATTAACTGTGGCACTTGATATAAGTAAATCTAAGTAAGCATCATATTTAGTGAGATAAAAATAAAGAAACATACCAATATTTACTTGATAATAACTGACTTTCAAAAAGTTTGTGGGTTTTTTTTTTTTTTTGGTTTTTTTTTGGCCACGCTGCGTGGCTTGTGGGATCTTAGTTCCCCAACCAGGGATACAACCATGACCTTGGCAGTGAAAGTGCAGCGTCCTAACCAGTGGACCGCCAGGGAAATCCCCAAAGAGTATTTATTAAATAGATCTATTCCTAGAGTTTGCTGATAAATTTTTTTATAGTGCTACAGGGACAAAAAGACAGATTAAGTCCCTGGCCTAAGAGAACTGTCAGCCTGGTTTTAAAAAAACAAAAAGGAGAGAAAAGTAGTGAATGTAAACTCATAGTTTAAAAATAATGTAATAAATACTATAAGCTATAAATAGGAAACAGTAGTCTCCTGGGGAGCAATACTCCTATGGAAGGTAAGCACTATGGCTATAAGCATCTAAACAAAAGAACGAGCAGCTGTAAAAGGCAGAGTTATGAAAGACCATGGTATGTTTGAGGACTTCTGATGAGAGTACAGGGTCCTTTGTAAAAAGGTAAGAAAGTTTCAAATCATGAAAAGTCCATTTGGAAGTATGGGAAGTATGGCAGTATACAGGAAACAACAGCTATTATCCCCAATCACTCTTATCATTCCTTGAAGATTTGTTCATGGTCATCTCTTCCAAATCTAATAACCTATCCAATTATAATTCTTGTGATTTCGGTATCAATGTGGGTGTTCCTTCCAATAACCTGGCCTCTTGGTTCCTTGCCCTCTTCTCCTCCACTTATTTTATTCTCCACCCTACTTCAGTTATCCATTCTCATAATCATATAACTACCATTATCAACAACTACATATTTTTCCTTAATTTCAATTTAAGCTTTCAACTCTACTTTCTCCTATCTTCAACTTACCCCCTCTAAATGCACAACTCCAACAGTTCTTTGACCACAAGGGATCTACGTTGAACACAATGATCATACTTCATTTTTACAGCCTTATTCTTCACTTCCCTCCTTAACCAGCTTAGATTCCATGGTCCCTTATTATAATCGTTCCCTATCATACTTCTCTAATTCTGCTGCTCTCATCTCCAAGGTATTGGCCAGCTAAACTCGAACCCTAGTTCAATCACCACCTACTCTACACCTGTACCCAATGAAAACTAGTCATTGGTTAGTTCATTACCACTAACCTCAAGGTAGTACCCAGCAATCTTATCTTTTCCTGTCCATTCGTTCTCCAAGATAACTCTTTTATACCTTTTTACTCTTTAAATCCCCAGCATCTCCTCCCCTACCTTCAAGTGCAGCTGGTGATCATTTACAACTTGTCAACAACATATTTACCCACTTCTATCATACCCATATACTTTGCCCAACTTTCTATTACTACAGACGAACTAACTGTTCATGCTTCTATGCAAAGCCGTCTCTTCCTCACTTAGACATTAGATCTTATACCCTCTTTCCTACTCAGGTTTCACCAAGTCTCCCCTTTTCTCCTAAATCTTGATTTTTCTCTCTTTACTGGAGCATCTCCATCAACAAACAAACATGCTGTGATTGCTCCTCAAGGTGTTATTCCTCAGCTCCTCCACCCCACTTATTGCACCACTTTTCTGCTCTCCTCTACAGCAAAATTACTTGAAAGAACTGTCAATATTCCCTCTGCTCCCATTCTCTCTTAAACCCACTCCAGTCAAGCATTGGTCCAAACCACTCCACTGAAACGGCATATTTCAAGGTCCCCAATAACCTCCACCTTAGCATCAGTCAACTCTCCATTTTCAACTTACTCGGACTGTCAGCAGGATTTGACACCACTGATCACCACTTTCTTCTTTTTATCTGACTTTAGGGATACCACATCCTCTTGATTCTCATCCCACCTCACACTACCTCCCCAGTCACTCCTTCTCAGTCTCCTTTGCTAGCTCCTCCTCATCTCCTCAACTTCTTACTCAAGGGCCCAGTACTTGGCTCTCTCTCTGCACTCACCACCTAGGTGATTTTCTTTCAGTCTCAGGATCTAAATACCTCCTAATGATTACCAGATGTATAGCCCCATCACTAATGACTAATGACCACCAGATGTATATCTGATGTAATGACTAATGAAGGCCAGATGTATATCTCCATTACAAATGACTAATGACTACCAGATGTATATCTCCATCACTGGTGACTAATGACCACCAGATGTATATCTGATGGCATGACTAATGACCACCAGATGTATATCTGATGGCATGACTAATGACCACCAGATGTATATCTCCATTACTAATGACTAATGACCACCAGATGTATATCTCCACAACTAATGACTAATGACTAACAGAGGGGGCAGGGGTTCGATCCCTGGTCAGGGAACTAGATTCCACATGCCTCAACTAAGAGTTCACATGCCACAGCTAAAGATCCCACATGCTGCAACTAAGAGTTTGCATGCCGCAACTAAAGATCCTGCATGCCACAACTAAGAGGTCGCATACCGCAACTAAAGACCCCACATGCCGCAACTGAAAGATCCCACGTGCTGCAACTAAGATGCAGTGCAGCCAAACAAATACTTTTTTAAATCCTAGAAAGAAAAACATTGGGAAGCAATATTAAGGATGATTTTTTTAAGATTTCTATATTTTAAAAGTTTTATTGTGAAGAATAATGAATGTTTATTATTTTTATAATAATCAGACCTTTTTTTTGTTTGGTAATTCAGGCTTTTCTTTCACAATCTTCAAACTGGATATGGTGTTCCAATAGACATACAACAATGGACCTAAATCTAACATTGGAGAATAAGAGCTGAGAACAATGATGTCAGCTGTTAACTTATTAGCAGCTAAAACAAAGATATACCACTATTTTCAAACAGTTTATAATAGTGAATTATTACTAAGGAAACAAAATTATAGTAAGTTTAGGTGTCAAGTCTTGACCCATAACAAAACAAAGAGGGCTAAGTATCATAAGTACTATAACCACATATCCCGTGGGACCCCATCTAATCCTCATAGAAAGAATAATCTGCATAAAGAATAATTGGTACATTAGATCTAATTGACAGTTTACTATCTATATATCATTATTAAATTGGCCACTTAGGGGGCCCCAAATAGCACAGCAAAAATGTTCAAGTTGAAAAGTTACATCAAAACCAAATGGAAGATCTAGGGGAAAATGGCGGAAGAGTAAGACGCAGAGATCACTTTCCTCCCCTTCTGGTACATCAGAAATACATTTACACGTGGAACAACTCCTACAGAACACCTACTGAACAATGGCAGAAGACCTCAGACCTCCCAAAAGGCAAGAAACTTCCCACGCACCTGGGTAGGGCAAAAAAAAAAAAGAATAAACAGAGACAAAAGAATAGGAACAAAACCTGCACCAGTGGGAGGGAGCCGTGAAGGAGGAAAGGTTTCCACACACTAGAAGCCCCTTCGTGGGCGGAGACAGCGGGTGGCGAAAGGGGGAAGCTTCGGAGCCGTAGAGGAGAGCACAGCCACAGGGGTGCGGAGGGCAAAGCAGAGAGATTCCTGCACAGATGATCGGTGCCGACCGGCACTCACCAGCCCGAGAGGCTTCTCTGCTCACCGGCCGGAGCGGGCAGGGCTGGGAGCTGAGGCTCGGGCTTCGGTCAGAACGCAGGGAGAGGACTGGCGGCATGAACACAGCCTGAAGCGGTTAGTGCATCACGGCTAGCCGGGAGGGAGTACGGGAAAAAGTCTGGAGCTGCTGAAGAGGCAAGAGACTTTTTCTTCCCTCTTTGTTTCCTGGGGCGCGAGGAGAGGGGATTAAGAGCGTTGCTTAAAGGATCTCCAGAGACGGGCGCGAGCCACGGCTAACAGCACGGACCCCAGAGACGGGCATGAGACGCTAAGGCTGCTGCTGCCGCCACCAAGAAGCCCGTGTGCGAGCACAGGTCACTATCCACACCTCCCTTCCGGGGAGCCTGTGCAGCCCGCCGCTGCCAGGGTCCCGGGATACAGGGACAACTTCCCCGGGAGAACGCAGGGCACGCCTCAGGCTGGTGCAATGTCACGATGGCTTCTGCCGCCACAGGCTCGCCCTGCACTCCGTACCCCTCCCTTTCCCAGGCCAGAGTGAGCCGGAGCCCCCGAATCAGCGGCTCCTTTAACCCCGTCCTGTCTGAGCGAAGAACAGACGCCCTCCGGCGACCTACACGCAGGGGCGGGGCCAAATCCAAAGCTGAGCCCTGGGAGCTGTGCGAACAAAGAAGAGAAAGGGAAATCTCTCCCAGCAGCCTCAGGAGCAGCGGATTAAATCTCCACAATCAACTTGAGGTACCCTGCATCTCTGGAATACCTGAATAGACAACGAATCATCCCAAATTGAGGAGGTGGACTTTGAGAGCAAGATTTATTATTTTCTCCCCTTTTCCTCTTTTTGTGAGTGTGTATGTGTATGCTTCTGTGTGAGATTTTGTCTGTATAGCTTTGCTTTCACCATTTGTCCTAGGGTTCTATCCATCCGTTTTTTTACTTAAAAAAATTTTTTTTCTTAATAATTTTTTTTATTTAAATAACTTTATTTTATTTTACCTTACTTTATTTTATTTTATTTTCTTTCTTTCTTGTTTGCTTTATTTCTCTCTCTCTCTCTCTCTTTCTTTCTTTCTTTCTTCTTTTTCTCCCTTTTATTCTGAGCCATGTGGATGAAAGGCTCTTAGTGCTGCAGCCAGGAGTCAGTGCTGTGCCTCTGAGATGGGAAAGCCAACTTCAGGACACTGGTCCACAAGTGACCTCCCAGCTCCACTTAATATTAAACAGCAAATATCTCCCAGAGATCTCCACCTCAATACCAACACCCAGCTTCACTCAACGACCAGCAAGCTACAGTGCTGGACACCCTATGCCAAACAACTAGCAAGACAGGAAAAAAAACCCACCCATTAGCAGAGAGGCTGCCTAAAATCATAATAAGTCCACAGACACACCAAAACACACCACGAGACATGGACATACCCACCAGAAAGACAAGATCCAGCCTCATCCATCAGAACAGAGGCACTAGTCCCCTCCACCAGGAAGCCTACACAACCCACTGAACCAACTTTAGCCACTGGGGACAGACAACAAACACAACGGGAACTACGAACCTGCAGCCTGCAAAAAGGAGACCCCAAACACAGTAAGATAAGCAAAATGAAAAGACAGAAAAACACACAGCAGAGGAAGAAGCAAGATAAAAATCCACCAGACCTAAAAAATGAAGAGAAAATAGGCAGTCTACCTGAAAAAGAATTCAGAATAATGATAGTAAAGATTCAAAATCTTGGAAATAGAATAGACAAAATGTAAGAAACATTTAACAAGGACCTAGAAGAACAAAGAGGAAACAAGAAATGATGAACAACACAATAAATGAAATTACAAATACTCTAGAAGGGATCAATAGCAGAATAACTGAGGCAGAAGAACGGATAAGTGACCTGGAAGATAAAATAGTGGAAATAACTACTGCAGAGCAGAATAAAGAAAAAAGAATGAAAAGAACTGAGGACAGTCTCAGAGACCTCTGGGACAACATTAAACACACCAACATTTGAAATATAGGGGTTCCAGAAGAAGAAGAGAAAAAGAAAGGGACTGAGAAAATATTTGAAGACATTATAGTTGAAAACTTCCCTAATATGGGAAAGGAAATAGTTAATCAAGTCCAGGAAGCACAGAGAGTCCCATACAGGATAAATCCAAGGAGAAAGACGCCAAGACACATAGTAATCAAACTGTCAAAAATTAAATACAAAGAAAACATATTAAAAGCAGCAAGGGAAAAACAACAAATAACACACAAGGGAATCCCTGTAAGGTTAACAGCTGATCTTTCAGCAGAAACTCTACAAGCCAGAAGGGACTGGCAGGATACATTTAAAGTGATGAAGGAGAAAAACCTACAACCAAGATTACTCTACCCAGCAAGGATCTCATTCAGATTTAATGGAGAAATTAAAACCTTTACAGAAAAGCAAAAGCTGAGAGAGTTCAGCACCACCAAACCAGCTTTACAACAAATGCTAAAGGATCTTCTCTAGGCAAGAAACACAAGAGAAGGAAAAGACCTACAATAACAAACCGAAAACAATTAAGAAAATGGGAATAGGAACATACATATCGATAATTACCTTAAATGTAAATGGATTAAATGCTCCCACCAAAAGACACAGACTGGATGAATGGATACAAAAACAAGATCCATATATATGCTGTCTCCAAGAGACCCCCTTCAGACCTAGAGACACATACAGACTGAAAGTAAGGGGATGGAAAAAGCTATTCCATGCAAATGGAAACCAAAAGAAAGCTGGAGTAGCAATTCTCATATCAGACAAAATAGACTTTAAAATAAAGACTATTAGAAGAGACAAAGAAGGACACTACATAATGATCAAGGGATCGATCCAAGAAGAAGGTATAACAATTGTAAATATTTATGCACCCAACGTAGGAGCACCTCAATACATAAGGCAAATACTAACAGTCATAAAAGGCAAAATCGAGAGTAACACATTCATAATAGGGGACTTAACACCCCACTTTCACCAATGGACAGATCATCCAAAATGAAACTAAATAAGGAAACACAAGCTTTAAATGATACATTAAACAAGATGGACTTAATTGATATTTATAGGACATTCCATCCAAAAACAACAGAATACACATTTTTCTCAAGTGCTCATGGAACATTCTCCAGGATAGATCATATCTTGGGTCACAAGTCAAGCCTTGGTAAATCTAAGAAAATTGAAATTGTTTCAAGTATCTTTTCCGACCACAACGCTATGAGACTAGATATCAATTACAGGAAAAGATCTGTAAAAAATACAAACACATGGAGGCTAAACAATACATTACTTAATAACGAAGTGATCACTAAGAAATCAAAGAGGACATCAAAAAATACCTAGAAACAAATGACGATGGAGACACGACAACCCAAAACCTATGGGATGCAGCAAAAGCAGTGCTAACAGGGAATTTTATAGCAATACAATCCTACCTTAAGAAATAGGAAACATCTTGAATAAACAACCTTATCTTGCACCTAAAGCAATTAGAGAAAGAAGAAAAAAAACCCCAAAGTTAGCAGAAGGAAAGAAATCATAAAGATCAGATCAGAAATAAATGAAAAAGAAATGAAGGAAACAATAGCAAAGATCAACAAAACTGAAAGCTGGTTCTTTAGGAAGATAAAATTGATAAACCATTAGCCAGACTCATCAAGAAAAAAAGGGAGAAGACTCAAATCAATAGAATTAGAATGAAAAAGGAGAAGTAACAACTGACACTGCAGAAATAAAAAGGATCATGAGAGATTACGACAAGCAACTCTATGCCAATAAAATGGACAACCTGGAAGAAATGGACAAATTCTTAGAAATGCACAACCTGCCAAGACTGAATCAGGAAGAAATAGAAAATGTGAACAAACCAATCACAAGCACTGAAACTGAAACTGTGATTAAAAATCTTCCAACAAACAAAAGCTCAAGAGCAGATGGCTTCACAGGCGAATTCTATAAAATTTAGAGAAGAGCTAACACCTATCCTTCTCAAACTCTTCCAAAATATAGCAGAGGGAGAAACACTCCCAAACTTATTCTAGGAGGCCACCATCACTCTGATACCAAAACCAGACAAGGATGTCACAAAGAAAGAAAACTACAGGCCAGTATCACTGATGAACATAGATGCAAAAATCTTCAACAAAGTACTAGCAAACAGAACCCAACAGCACATTAAAAGGATCATACACCATGATCATGTGGGGTTTATTCCAGGAATGCAAGGATTCTTCAATATATGCAAATCAATCAACGTGATACACGATATTAACAAACTGAAGGAGAAAAACCATATGGTCATCTCAGTAGATGCAGAGAAAGCTTTCGACAAAATTCAACACCCATTTAAGATAAAAACCCTCCAGAGGCTTCCCTGGTGGCACAGTGGTTGAGCGTCCACCTGCCAATGCAGGGGACACAGGTTCGTGCCCCGGTCCGGGAAGATCCCACATGCCGCGGAGCAGCTAGGCCCGTGAGCCATGGCCGCTGAGCCTGTACGTCTGGAGCCTGTGCTCTGCAATGGGAGAGGCCATAAGAGTGAGAGGCCCGTGTACCACAAACACAAAACAAAACAAAACAAAAACAAAAAAGAAAACCCTCCAGAAAGCAGGCATAGAGGGAACTTTCTCCAACATAATAAAGGCCATGGGCTTCCCTGGTGGCGCTCGTGGTTGAGAACCTGCCTGCCAATGCAGGGAACATGGGTTCGAGCCCTGGTCTGGGAAGATCCCACATGCCGCGGAGCAACTGGGCCCGTGAGCCACAACTACTGAGCCTGCGCGTCTGGAGCCTGTGCTCCGCAACAAGAGAGGCCGAGACAGTGAAAGGCCTGCGCACCGCGCACCGCGATGAAGAGTGGACCCCGCTCGCCGCACCTAGAGAAAGCCCTCGCACAGAAACGATGAACCAACACTGCCAAAAATAAATAAATAAATTTTAAAAAAAATAAAAAATAAAAAAAAATAAAGGCCATATATGACAAACCCACAGCCAACATCGTCCTCCATGGTGAAAAACTGAAAGCATTTCCACTAAGATCAGGAACAAGACAAGGCTGCCCACTCTCACCACTCTTATTCAACATAGTTTTGGAAGTTTTAGCCACAGCAGTCAGAGAAGAAAAGGAAATAAAACGAATCCAAATCGGAAAAGAAGAAGTAAAGCTGTCACTGTTTGCAGATGACATGATACTATATATAGAGAATCCTAAAGATGCTACCAGAAAACTACTAGAGCTAATCAATGAATTTGGTAAAGTAGCAGGATACAAAATTAATGCACAGAAATCTCTGGCAATCCTATACACTAATGATGAAAAATCTGAAAGGGAAATCAAGAAAACACTCCCATTTACCATTGCAACAAAAAGAATAAAATATCTAGGAATAAACCTACCTAAGGAGACAAAAGACCTGTATGCAGAAAATTATAAGACACTGATGAAAGAAACTGAAGATGATACAAATAGATGGAGAGATATACCATGTTCTTGGATTGGAAGAATCAACATTGTGAAAATGGCTCTACTACCCAAAGCAATCTACAGATTCAATGCAATCCCTATCAAACTACCACGGGCATTTTTCACAGAACTAGAACAAAAAATTTCACAATTTGTATGGAAACACAAAAGACCCCGAATAGCCAAAGCAATCTTGGGAACAGAAAACGGAGCTGGAGGAATCAGGCTCCCTGACTTCAGACTATACTACAAAGCTACAGTAATCAAGACAGTATGGTACTGGCACAAAAACAGAAAGATAGATCAATGGAACAGGATAGTAAGGCCAGAGATAAACCTACGCACATATGGTCACCTTATCTTTGATAAAGGAGGCAGGAATGTACAGTGGAGAAAGGACAGCCTCTTCAATAAGTGGTGCTGGGAAAACTGGACAGGTACATGTAAAAGTATGAGATTAGATCACTCCCTAACACCATACACAAAAATAAGCTCAAAATGGATTAAAGACCTAAATGTAAGGCCAGAAACTATCAAACTCTTAGAGGAAAACATAGGCAGAACACTCTATGACATAAATCACAGCAAGATCCTTTTTGACCCACCTCCTAGAGAAGTGGAAATAAAAACAAAAATAAACAAATGGGACCTAATGAAACTTCAAAGCTTTTGCACAGCAAAGGAAACCATAAACAAGACCAAAAGACAACCCTCAGAATGGGAGAGAATATTTGCAAATGAAGCAACTGACAAAGGATTAATCTCCAAATATACAAGCAGCTCATGTAGCTCAATAACCAAAAAACAAACAGCCCAATCCAAAAATGGGCAATAGACCTAAATAGACATTTCTCCAAAGAAGATATACAGACTGCCAGCAAACACATGAAAGAATGCTCAACATCATTAATCATTAGGGAAATGCAAATCAAAACTACAATGAGATATCATCTCACACCAGTCAGAATGGCCATCATCAAAAAATCTAGAAACAGTAAATGCTGGAGAGGGTGTGGAGAAAAGGGAACACTCTTGCACTGCCGGTGGGAATATGAATTGTTACAGCCACTATGGAGAACAGTATGGAGGTTCCTTAAAAAACTACAAATAGAACTACCATATGACCCAGCAATCCCACTACTGGGCGTATACCCTGAGATAACCATAATTCAAAGAGTCATGTACCATAATGTTTATTGCAGCTCTATTTACAATAGCCAGGAGATGGAAACAACCTAAGTGTCCATCATCAGATGAATGGATAAAGAAGATGTGGCACATATATACAATGGAATATTACTCAGCCAAGAAAGGAAATTGAGCTATTTGTAATGAGGTGGATGGACCTAGAGTCTGTCATACAGAGTGAAGTACGTCAGAAAGAGAAAGACAAATACCATATGCTAACACATATATATGGAACTTAAGAAAAAAAAAATGTCATGAAAAACCTAGGGGTAAGACAGGAATAAAGACACAGACCTACCAGAGAGGTCTGTAAGGATATGGGGATGGGGAAGGGTAAGCTGTGACAAAGTGAGAGAGTGGCATGGACATATATACACTACCAAATGTAAAATCGATAGCTAGTGGGAAGCAGCCGCATAGCACAGGGAGATCAGCTCGGTGCTTTGTGACCACCTTGAGGGGTGGGATAGGGAGGGTGGGAGGGAGGGAGACGCAAGAGGAAAGAGATATGGGAACATATGTATATGTATAACTGATTCACTTTGTTATAAAGCAGAAACTAACACACCATTGTAAAGCAATTATACTCCAATAAAGATGTAAAAAAAATTAAAATAAAAAAATTTTAAAAAACCAAGTGGAAGAGGGAGGAATATATTATTCTGACACATAGGTAGAAACACTTAGATATATTTTCAAATCAAGTGCATAAAATTCCTATGCTAACTAACTTCCTTCTCTAGAATCTTTGGGTTTTTCTCCAATAGTTTCTTCCCTTTAGCCTCAAATCTTTAAAAACAAAACAAACTTCCATGTTGCTTCTTTGTTCTCACTTCCTATTTATTCTTCAACCCACTTAAATATGGCTCTTAACTCCAATCATTTTGCTATAACGTTTTTTACTATGGAAATCAATGACCTCTAATAGCCAAATCCAAAGGTCAGTTTTTAACACTTATCTTACTGCCATTTGAGACTGTTTATCATTCCTGTTTCCTGAAACACTCTACTTTTTTTGATTCTGTGAGACCATCAAATTAGAATTCTTTTCTGCTTAGAAAACCAGAAAACTATTGATTTATTAATTCAATCATTCACATAACAAATACTCAGTAGTGTGTGCCAGGCATCACGCTAAGCACTGGGAATTCAACAACAATAATAAAGAGCTTTAAGGAGCTTATAGTCTAATGGGAGAGCTAAAATGACAACTGTAAAATAGAGAAATTGAGTAACCACAGGAATACATGCAGGGTGTCCCTAGGAGGGAGAAGCCTGGGGCAACTCAACCAAGTAAGACTGCCCATTACCTGCATTTTTCATAGGCTCTCTGGACTACGTTTAGTGACAAAATTTTGAAACTGAATTTAAATAATATTCATAAAAACGGAGTACAATACAGTCCCAAGGCATCCCTGCACTCCATCCCAACACCGGAGCCAGTAAAGCAGCCTCCACTGTCTTACCCAAGGGACAGACCTGCAATAGGTAATCTCCAAAAGGTTTAAAAAGAGTGTAAGACATTCACTGCTTCTAGGTCCTCAGTTAACATTTTCTCCTAAATGTCCTGCAATCTGACTTCTATTTTCTATCTCTATTAAGACAACAGTGAAGCCCAAATTGTCAAATAAGTATCCACAGTACTTCACCACTCCAACTGTGAAACTCTTTCCTTAGTTTCTAGAACACTACTCTTTCCTGACTAGTTCTTCTACCTCTCTGGTTTCCTTTCTCTCTTTTTCGTTGGGCCATCCCATCTTTTCATTCCATACAACGCTGCAGAATTCCACCCAGTTGCATTCATTTAACTACTAAATATCCAATTATGCTTTACCAGGCTATATTGAACCAACCACTCTCCCTAACGTCAGACTTATATTTCTAGTATCATTATATCTGACACAATCACAGTAGATAAAAAAGAAATGTTATTATGGAGGTTTCTCAGAAACCTAAAAATAGAACTACCATATGACCCAGTAATTCCACTCTTGGGTATATATCTAAAACCAACAAAAACACTAATTCAAAAAGATACATGCACCCCAATGTTCATAGCAGCATTATTTACAATAGCCAAGATGTGGAAGCAACTTAAGTGTCCATTGACAGATGAATGGATAAATAAGATGTGGTATACATATACAATGGTATATTACTCAGCCATAATAAAGGAAAGAAAATTTGCTATGTGCAACAACATCGATGGACTTGGAGAGTATTATGCTAAATGAAGTCAGACAGAGAAAGACAAATACTATAAGGTATCACTTATATGTGGAATCTAAAAAATAAAACATACTAGTGAATATAACAAAAAAGAAACAGACTCACAGATATAGAGAACAAACAAGTGGTTACCAGTGGGGCGTGGGAAGGGGAGAAGGACAAGATAAGGGGAGGGGATTAAGAGGTACACACTAGGGACTTCTCTGGTGGCACAGTGGTTAAGAATCTGCCTGCCAATGCAGGGGACACGGGTTCAAGCCCTGATCCGGGAAGATCTTACATGCCGCGGAGCAACTAAGCCCGTGTGCCACAACTACTGAGCCTGTGCTCTAGAGCCCACAAGACACAACTACTGAGCCCGCATGCCACAACTACTGAAGCCTGCGTGCCTAGAGCCCGTGCTCCACAACAAGAGAAGCCACCGCAATGAGAAACCCGCACACTGCAACAAAGAGTAGACCCCACTCGCCACAACTAGAGAAAGCCCACGCAGCAATGAAGACCCAATACAGCCAAAAATAAATAAATAAATAAATAAATAATTCTTTTAAAAAGAGGTACACACTATTATGTATAAAATAAATAAATAAGCTACAAGGATACAACTCAGGGAATATAGCCAATATTTTATAATGGCTATAAATGGAATATAGCCTTTAAAAATTATGAATCACTATGTCATACACACAAAACATATAATATTGTACATCAACTATACCTCAATTAAAAAAAAGAAAGCAATGTTCTATTTAGTCTCTTTCTTGAAGGGAAAATCTGACTAAATGACCCTATATCCGACTAGATTCCATAGTCCTTGGGTTCAAGTTTGGTAGGGTTGAAGGTTATGAGGCCCAGAGGCCACAGGTTCCCAAGATTCAGAGCTCTCCTTGCCTTCTAGGCAGGGGAAGTCGCTGAAGCACACAGGGGTGACACGAAGCAGTATTGAGAGTTCAGACAAGATCTCCCAGGACGAGAGATGTCTGAAATAAATTAAAGGTCTATAAAATACAAGGTTATTTGTATATAACAATTACTTTAGTCTGCCTTCACTTATTTGTCTGAATATATACCCGTGTACGTGTGGGACTCCCCCTTCCTGCTCAAAAGAAAAAAAACAAAAACTGACGTGAAAGTATGGTCCTGTTAATTCAAAAGAGAGTAATTTTTTAAAGAAGTCTTTATATCTAAGGCTGCAACTAGTAACTCCTTTAATTTATAGGATTTGTGAGTCTGTGAGCAGGGGGATGCGATGTGGTGAGGCCAGAGGGAAACAAAATATTTATAGCAAAAATACACTGACTGAGAGTTAAGTTGTGAACACTGACATATTTCAATGATTCTTGGATAACTTTTGGGTGGACTCAGAGGGTTAAAGCTCATTAAGATACCAGATGAAACTTGCAAGTACATATCCATTACCATAGTTAATAATTATACAATTTCTCAATCGGCAGAAGGCCACTTTAGTCAGAAAGACCAATGCAACCATAGTCCTTTATCTTTAGAGTGGTCAGAGTCTGATGAATGGGTCAAAGATTTATAAAACAGGATGAACCATATCAGCAGATTTGTCTTTGCAGAACACTGCAACTAAAAATGCTTGTTACAAAATATATGTGGTTAAAAGGGAGTGCTTTCTCCATCTTATTACCAACCTAAAAACTCATCATTATAATGCATTTCCATGTCAATTTTACCAAAAAAAACCCAAGCATCATAAAGTTACTCAAAAGCATCAAATGACAACATGAAGAGGCAGCATAGGATTGTAATTAAAAGTATGGGTTTTGAAGTAAGATAGACATGGGTTAAAACCCTACTCTGCAACTTACTAAAAATGTAAACTTGAAATTGTTGAAGCTAGGTGAGATACATATATATATATATATATATATATATATATATATATATACACATATTCTTTATATTTTTGTATATAGTTGAAAACATCCATAATAACAAAATTAATTTCTTTATATGTCCAGTGAGAATTGTCTCCTTATGTTTCAAATGAGAATAACATCCATCCCTATCTTACAGTGTTGCTGTGGGATGGGCACAGAGTACTTACTCAATAAAGATTTGAGTCTTAAACCTCAGGAACTCTACACATACATATTGATACTTGGTGACACATAAAAACCAGCCCATTGTATTTCAGGGGTTTTTTTTGGTGTGTATTTTTACATAGTTGTAACCATAAAATTGAAATAATTTTGTATTCTGCTTCAGTCCATGTAATGCTACTCTTTTATGTCAACCTATAAATTCTTAATCATTTTTTTAAAATAAATTTATTTATTTATTTTTGGCTGCGTTGGGTCTTCATTGCTGCGCGTGGGCTTTCTCTAGTTGCCGTGAGCGGGGGCTACTCTTCGTTTTGGTGCACAGGCTTCTCATTGTGGTGGCTTCTTTTGTTGCAGAGCACAGGCTCAGTAGTTGTGGTGCACGGGCTTAGTTGCTCCACAGCATGTGGGATCCTCCCGGACCAGGGGACCCGTGTCCCCTTCATTGGCAGGCGGAATCTTAACCACTGCGCCACCAGGGAAACCATTCCTAATCTTTTTTTTTTTTTTTTTTTTTTTTGCGGTACGTGGGCCTCTCACTGTTGTGGCCTCTCCCGTTGCGGAGCAACAGGCTCCAGACGCGCAGGCTCAGCAGCCATGGCTCACGGGCGCAGCCGTTCCGCGGCATGTGGGATCTTCCCGGACCGGGGCACGAACCCGTGTCCCCTGCATCGGCAGGCGGACTCTCAACCACTGCGCCACCAGGGAAGCCCCATTCCTAATCAATTTTAATGCTAGCTTAATATTTTCATAATGAATCTAATTTAGTTCAGCACTACTCTCTAATTCACTCATTTGTTTCTAACTTGTCACTATTATAGCCATTGCTGCAATAAATAATTTGAGGAATTTAGCATTTCCTTTCAATTATTTTCTTGTGATAAATTCCCAGGTATGGAATTATTGGGTCAAAGATAATGTACATTGTTATAGCTCTTAATATTTATTATCGTGTTGTTTGCAAAAGAACTGGACAGTTTATAACACCACAAACAATGGCCAAGAGTTCCAGTCTTACCACAACTTTGTTAGCATATTAAAAAGTAATTTTGGGACTTCCCTGGTGGTCCAGTGGGTAAGACTCCACGTTCCCAATGCAGGGGTCCCGGGTTCGACTACTGGTCTGGGAACTAGATCCCCCATGTATGCCACAACTAAGACCCAGTGCAGCCTAAATAAATAAATAGAATTTTTTAGAAGTAATTTTACTAGTGAGGGTATAGAGGTACTTCACTGGTGTTTCATTTGCATTTCTCCAATTATTTCCAAATTGAAAAAATAGTGAATTTTAAATTACATTTGGATTAAAATTGTTAATATATAGGGAATATGCAAGCATGTGCACACAGACACACAAAGTAATAGAAAAATGGGTTAAGAAGATAACCAGGTTGGGAATTCCCTGGCAGTCCAGTGGTTAGGATGCGGGTGTTCACCGCCTTGGATCCAGGTTCAATCCCTGGTATGGGAACTAAGATCCCACAAGCTGCATGGTACAGCCAAAAAATAAAAAAAGTAGATAACCAGGTTTATAGCACAGAAAAAAATACATGGTTAAAAACAAAGAAAACATTCAACCTCCTAATAAAATGAAATAAAATTTTATAAATTAATGAGAAAACATTTCTACCTATCAAACTTGCAAAGATTCATGAAAAGGGTACAAAGGTGCAGGGCAATAGCTTATACTAATAAGAGTTTAAACTAGTAAAATCCTTCTGGAGGGCAATATGGGAATGTATGCCAAAAGTCTTAAAATTCTGTATCCCTTTGACCCCATAATTATACTTCTAGGGATCTAACCTAAAGAGAAAAACATCGTATACACTCTCACAGATTTATCTACAAGGATGTTCACAGCAGTATCATGTAAAACGTTAGAAAAGTGAGGAAAACGTGCATCGACTGAGGTCTGATAAATTATGGCACATCCATACAAAGGCAAAACTATATAGCCATTTAAAGTCATGAAGATATGTATTACCACAAAAAATTTTCCTTAATATACTGCTATGTAAAACAAGGAGACTATAGAAGATTATATATGGAAAGATTTTATTTTAATTTATTTTTTAAAAAACAGTATTCAAGGGGCTTCCTGGTGGCGCAGTGGTTGAGAGTCCGCCTACCGATGCAGAGGACACAGGATCATGCCCCGGTCCGGGAAGATCCCACATGCCGCGGAGCGGCTGGGCCCGTGAGCCATGGCCGCTGAGCCTGCGCGTCCGGAGCCTGTGCTCCGCAACGGGAGAGGCCACAACAGTGAGAGGCCCGCGTACTGCAAAAAAAATTAAAAAATAAAAACAGTATTCAGAGGCTTCCCTGGTGGTGCAGTGGTTGAGAATCCACCTGCCAATGCAGGGGACACGGGTTCAAGCCCTGTTCTGGGAAGATTCCACGTGCAGCGGAGCAACTAAACCCGTGTGCCACAACTACTGAGCCTGCGCTCTAGAGCCTGCGAGCCACAACTACTGAGCCCACATGCCACAACTACTGAAGCCCACATGCCTAGAGCCCATGCTCTACAACAAGAGAGGCCACCACAATGAGAAGCCTGCTCACCGCAATTAGAGAAAGCCCGCGCACAGCAATGAAGACACAACAGCCAAAAATAAAAATAAATAAAATGAATTTATTTTAAAAAAACAGTATTCAGGTTACTACTATTTACATTGAAGTTAGAAACCATTTCTACAGTTTCCACGTGTTCTCCATAGTGACTGATACAAGTGGTGCCAAAAAAGAAATAGTTCTATTCTTTAACCTCATTCAATCAATCCAATTTATCTTAATTCACTGTGCTAAGAAATAACATTGAATATTAGTAACCCACCTACTATGCACATTCATGGTAAACTTGTCACTCTTACAAATACCCAATAGTTACTAAATGCTAGTATCTGAATTTCCTACTTAAAAAGATAGAATGTTGCCACATTTTATGTCACTAAAGGGTATAAGACACACCATCTGCCCCTCAAAAACAAAATCAATTGAAGTTTAAAGCTATTACTCATTCTTGTATCTAAAATAATAGCTACTAAAACAAACCTTTAAGCAGACAATTGATTTCTTAAATCTTTTTGCATAAGCTCTCATTTCCTTTGCGACAGGCTTTGGTTTTTCAAGTGAGAGATTGTAATCATGTTCTCATCACCACCTGAGGTACCCTATGATTAGTGCGGTGCAGTGAGCCTCTTAGTCCTGCTTGCAATGCAGTAGGAATTTCTTCCTCCCAGCCCCTATTCCAGGCATTTTCCTTCTACCAGTAAGTATTTAAACAGGAAGTGACCATTAATCTAGCTGCTCTTCTGCCTTAAAGAATAGGGTGACCGGACATCCTGATCTGCCCAGTATGGTCCTAGTTTAAGCATGCTATCCTGGTGTCCTGTTTCGTTGGTCTCCCTTCTCACTCTTAAAAATGTCTCGGTTTAGGAATAAATTACATGGTGTCCTAGTTAAGAACCATATAAATACACGAATAAATGTCCTATTAGTGAAGAGTGTGCCTCCTAATACATTTTATCAGAAACATTATAACAATAGTTAGGAACAACTTAAGAAATAAAGAGAAACACTCTTTCATTTTCCTGTAACAAGTTTTTAAAAATAAAACACTAATAGAAATAAGGCTGAATTGCATCTAAAATATATAATATGCATTTAAGAAATCTCACAACACAGATAAGAATTAAATGAGGTAGAAAAGAGAATTAATCTGCTTGGCAGCTAAAGAATCTAGCTTCAGGTTCTGGGTAATGAGGCTGCAGATACAGGTATAAAATCTTTTGGATCCAGTCTTCCTAGAAAATATCTCAGACAGCAAGATGTCAACTTATCCAAGACTCACCCTTCCTAAGGGAAGTCAAAGGAGCAATCCTAAAATGTCACACTTCACTCCCCCATCTCCCACACTATGTAACTGCAAAAGAACTAAACTGTAAGATTAGTAATCATGATCTCAAGCAAAACATGGGTCCCAGGGGTCTGCCTGCCAACACCTCTACTTGCTCTTATCTCCACCCACCCCCTAAAAAAGGTGAAAAACACAAAATCAAGGAAAAAAAAAAAACTTTGCAACTTCAGTCCTGACATTCCTTTGTAAAAAGTCCATGTTCATCTCAGCAAATGGCAACTTCTTTCTCCCAGTTCCTCAAGCCAAAAACCTTGGTATCCTCTCTGACTTCTCTCTTTCTCTCATACTTCCAATTTGTCATCAAATCCTTTTAGCCCTACCTTTAAAATTCATTCAGAACTTGACCACTTTTCTCCACCTTCACCTGCTCCTGCCCTGGTTCAAATCACCATCATCTGGATTATTTGCAGTAACCTGATTTTCCTTCTTATTCTACTGCCTCCTCAGAAAACAGGTTTATAGAAGTGAAGGGAACTTGCCTCAGGTCACACAGCCTGCAGGCAGTGGAGCCAAGACTGGAATGAGGAAATCAAACTGCAGAGCGTAAAACCTTAACCATTCTACCACACTGCCTCTCTGGGTTTTTGACTTTGCACAACTGTGGAGCTAGAATCCAAGCCGGAACGCTGCCATTAAGTCATATGAAACACACTCAGAAAACACTGGTGGAACTTCCCTGGTGGCAGAGTGGTTAAGAATCTGCCTGCCAATGCAGGGGACACGGGTTTGAGCCCTGGTCCAGGAAGATCCCACATGCCTCGGAGCAACTAAGCCCGTACGTCACAACTACTGAGGCTTTGCTTTAGAGCCCATGAGCCACAACTACCAAAGCCCGCGCACCTAGAACCCGTGCTCCACAAGAGAAGCCACCGCAATGAGAGGCCCGTGCACCACAACGAAGAATAGCCCCCTCTCTCGCCACAACTAGAGAAAGCCTGAGCACAGCAATGAAGACCCGATGCAGCCAAAAATAAATAAATTTATGTTTTTTAAAAAAGCACTGGCTTATCTAGAGAGGTAAGAAAAGAACTTCAACATAAAGGAGCTACATTATCAAAGAATTCCACTTAGAAGGTTTACTGTAAAGTTAATAATGAAGTGAATAATAAATAGCTTTTAAGAGGACCTCTCTCTCTTTCTCTTTCTTAATACCTTCCTTCAAATCTGACAAATTTTCTCTCTCTCTCCCTCCCTCCCTCCCTCTCCCTCTCTCTCCCTCTCTTTAGTCATCTGGCAATGGGATGATAAATTTCCTAGACATTAAATATTCAAATTTAAAAACCTGTTGCTGGGAATTCCCTGGTGGTCCAGTGGTTAGTACTCTGCGCTTCCACTGTAGGGGGCATGGGTTCGATCCCTGGTCAAGGAACTAAGATCCCACATGCCACAACATAGCCAAATAAATAAATAAATAAAAATAAAAACCTGTTGCTTAGCAAGTTAAAATATACAGAGTAAATGTAACAAACCATAGATGACAGACCTACTTGCCTGACCTAAACCACTTTCTTCCTTTCACCTTAAATACCCCAAGGTATACCTCAGCATCTATGTGCACTAGCTGTTCCCTCAGCCTTAAACGTTCTTCCCCTAGACTCTTGTTTACTATTTTTAAAATTTGAAGTATAATTAAACATTCAATAATAGGCACAGGTCTTAACAGTTGTGTTCGATGACTATTGACAATGGTCTACACCCATGTAACCATCACCCAAAACAAAATACAGAACATTCCCATGATCTCAGGAAGTTCTTTCATGTCTTTTTCTAAACAGCTTCCTTCCCTTCCCAACCTATAATTATCTTCTGATTTCTATCACTACAGAATAGTTTTGTCTTTTCTTGAACTTCATATAAACAATACAGTATATGCTCATTTATGTCTAGTTCCTTTCACTTAACACAATGGTTTTGAGATTCACCTGTGTTGTTGGGTGTATCAGGTGTTGGGTACTGTGAATACACCACACACACACACAAAATACACCACAAGTTGTTTATCCATTTTCCTGTACATGGACATTTCAGTTGTTTCCAGTTTGGGGCTTTTATGAATAAGACTGCTATGAACATTCTTGAATTCATAATTTTGAGGAAATATGTTTTCATTTTTCTTAATTAAATATATAGGGGTAGAATGTTAAAGCATAGGATGTATATATGTTTAACTTCAGTAGAAAATGCCAAATGTCTCTCCAAAGTAGCTATACTATCTGGCGCACCCATGAGCAATGGATGAGTTCCAGTTGCATCACATCATGCCCAACATTTAGTATCTTCAGCCTTTCTCTTTTTAGCCACTCTAGAGTGTGTGAGACAATATCTTATTATGAATTTACTTTGCATTATTTCCCTGTTGACTAAGTGTTGTTGACTACCTTTGCAAGTGCTTATTGGTCATTAGTATATCCTCTTTGGGGAAGTCTGTTACTGGGTTATTCCTCTTTTCCTCATTTTACTATTGAGTTATTGCACTTCTTTACATACCCTAGATATAAGTCCTTTGACAGATAGATATGCTGGAAATTTTTTTTCCCTACTCTGGACTTACCTACTCTTTTTCTTAGTGGTATCTTTTATTACTTTTTAAAATATTTATTTATTTATTTGGCTGTGCCGGGTCTTAGTTGTGGCATGGGGGATCTTTAGTTGTGGCATGAGAACTCTTAGTTGTGGCATGTGGGATCTAGTTCCCTGACCAGGGATCAAACTTGGGCCCCCTGCATTGGAAGTGTGGAGCCTTAGCCACTGGACCACCAGGGAAGTCCCTTAGTGTTATCTTGTAAAAGGCAGTAATGTTACATTAGTTGAGGTCCAATTTATCAATTTTTTTTCTTTTATGTATCTTTTTTCTTTTAGGATCTTATCCAATAAATATCTGAATACTCCAAAGTCATAGGGATATTCTCTTTTTTTTTCTTCTAGAAGCTTTGACATTTTAAAAATATGTCCACAAATTATTTGATACTCCTCCCTTCAGGAGGTGAGGCTTAATTCCTCTACCCTTAAACATGGGCTGGAGTAATGAGTAGAATATGGTGGAAGTGATGGTATGTGACTCCCAAGACTTTGTCATAAAAGGCAATGCCACTTCCTCCTTGTGCTCCCTCTTTGATCACTTACTCTGAGGGAAGTCAGCTGCCATGTTATGAGGGCACTCAAACAGCCCTAAGAATAGGCTCATGTGGTGAAGAACTGAGTCTCCAGCCAATAGCCAGTGAAGAGCTGAGGCCTCTAGCCAATAGCCGTGGGACATAAGCCATCTTAGAAGGGGATTCTCCAGCCCCAGTCAAGCCTTCAGATGATTACATTCTTGCTAAAATCTTGGCTACAACTGGATGAGAGACTCTGTGCTAGAACTACCTAGCTAAATTCCTCCTGTATTCCTGACACAGATTAACTGTAACATAATAAATATTTGTTACTTTAAGCCAGGAAGTATTGGGAAATTTGTTATGAAGTGAGAGATGATACAGAAATTGTATCGTTTTTGCTTTTGCATTTTAGATATATGATCCACTGCAAATTAGTTTCTGTGTATGGAATGAGTTGAGGTGATAGTTCATTGTTTTCCATATAGATATCAAGTTAGAGCAACATTTGTCTTTCTTTCTCCCATTGGACTGACTTGGCACTTTGGTGGGAAAATGTATGAGTCTATTTCTGAGATCTCTATCGTGTATCACTGATCTAAATGTCTATCCTTATGCCAACACTACACTGTCTTGATTACTGTAGCTCTGTGGAAAATCCTGACATCAGTAAACAAAAGTCCTCCAACTGTCTTTTTCAAAATTATTTTGGCTATTCTTAGACCTTTACATCTTGGTAAGTTTATAGAATTGTCTTATCTATTTCTTCAAACAAAGCCTACTAGGATGTTAAAGAAGACTGAATTGAATCTATCGGTCAATTTAGAGAGAATTCCATCTTAATAATGTTGAGTCTTCCAATCCGTGAATATGGAATATCACCATTTATCTGGGTTTTTTTTAAACTTACATTAGCAATGTTTCTACCTTTTCAGTGTTGAGAGCATATCCTTAGTTAGATTTATTCATAGGTATTTACTTTGTTTTATGCTATCAGAAATAACAGTTTTTATTTCAGTTTTCAAATAGTTCATTGCTAATATTGAGAACTACAAATTATTTTCATATAGTGATTTTGCTAAATTCACTTATTAAAATTGTTTTTTGTAGATTCCATAGGGTTTTCCATGTACACAATCATGTCATATGTAAATAACAGTTTTACTTCTTTTCTAATTTTTATGCTTACTTATGTTCTTTTTCTTGACTTATTACACTTTCTAGGACCACTAGTTCAATGTTGAATAAAGGTGATGAAAGAGAAATATATATCCATATTACTGCTTTAAAATCTTTAGGATCCATAGCTAAGGTTGGCAAATGTTTTCTACAACAGGTCACAAAGTAAGTATTTTATGCTTTGCAGGTCATACAGTCTGTTACAATTACTGTACACTGTGGATGTAGCAAGAAAGCAGCCATGGACAATACATAAACAAATGAGCATGGCTATGTTCCAATAAAACTTTACGGTCACCGAAATTTGATTTTCCTACTTTCACATGTCACAAAATATTAGTCTCCTTTTGATTCTCTTTCAGCCATTTTATTACATATAGACCATTCTAGGTCACAAGCCACACAGAAACAGGTAATGGGCTGGATGTGGCCTACAAGCTGAAGTTTGCTGATCTCTGGTTTAGACCATTGATTTGAGAGCTTTCTTCTTTCCTAATATAAGAATTTAATGCAATGTTTCCCTCCAAACAGTGCTTAATGGCACTACTATTTGTTTCATTTGTGCTTTGTACTGGTTTTTTAGCCATCGCTATAGGATTGTCAATTTACGTCTTTAACTTTACACAGTCTTCAAATAACATACAGCCAGCCTGCCATATACATGGGTTCCATATCTGCAGACTCAACCAACTGCAGATCAAAAAAAAAAAAAAAACCCAGAAAGTTCCAAAAAGCAAAACTTAAATTTGTTGCATGCCAGCAACTATTAACATAGCATTTACATTGTATTCACAACGATTTACATAGCATTTACCTTGTATTAGGTATTATAAATAATCTAGAGATGACTTAAAGTATACAGGAGGATGTGCATAGGTTACATACAAATACTGTGCCATTTTACATAATGGACTTGAGAAATCTGAGGATTTTGGTATCCAAGGGAGGTCCTGGAACCACTCCCCCGGGATAACAAAGAATGACAGTACCACTTAACCTGTTCTAAGAACTTTACAACAGCATTGATTCCCAATCTGAATGTTATACTCAGGCCAAATTATTTATCAAGGTTAAGAGGGAAATAAAGGCATTTTCAGAAATGCAACATATCAAATAATTTGCCTCCCATTCACCCTTTCTTCAGCAAATTGTGGGAGTAAACCAAGAAAGAGGAAGACATAGAACAGAAGAAACAGAAGAAAAGGAAATGCCTAGAATGATAGCTGGGCACTATGAGAAAATGGAAACCACTCCAGACTGGAGCACGTTACTCTGGAGGGACTTCTCTGAGATGACGACATTGACAGAATAAATTATGTGAAAGAAAACAGGAAATTTGGGCAACTGGTAGCAAATTTTGAGTTGAGTTAGTGATAAGGACACAAAAAGCCATATAAACAAGTTATGTCCCAAACTGAAAGCATCAAATACATTACTTGAAAAATCACAGGTAAACACAAAACAGCTAGGAGCTGAGAGTGGTTGCCTCTGAGAAGGGGAAGTGAAGGTGGGGACCAAGAAGTACTGTCTGTCTGGACAATCCCTGACAAACTACTTGGCTCATTAAACTGTATAACTCTGAAGAAGAAAAATATGGAAGATAAGGAAATAGGGTACTTAAGGATTTCCCAAGGACATAAAACCATCTTGGCAACTAAATGTGACCTCTGGAAACCAAGAAGTCTAACAAAATTGTCCTGCAAAATAGAAAACAACACAAACGAATGCATTTGATGGGTGGAAAAGGGCAAGAAAAAAGCAACATTACGCCTGTGCTATCATAACTCTTGTCAAATGCGTGACGTCAAGAGCAGAAATCCCTAGGTTTCTGTGCTTCAGTTCCCCCGTCTATAGTGTGCAACAGTATCCCTCTCCCAAGACTGTAATGAGGCTTCAACCCAATAACGAACATAAAGTGCTTACAGCAGTGTTAGAAATAAATATTAACACAGTTAATACTTTAACTCTTTTTAAATAACTGAAATTATTTTTTATTTCAAATCATTCAACTTAATTGTCACAATGATACTGAAAAGTTTATTTGAATGCTTACCTTGTCTATTCAAACATCAAGGCCTCTAACCCTTTCCCATATCTCCAAAAAGGGTGGGGGGCACTGTGGGGGGAAGAAGATAAACTGTCTGATGACCCAAGAGAAACAGAAAACAATTAATGAAGGCTGTCTCTAAAGATGCTTATCATTCTGAAGAACTGACTGCACCTGGAAAACTACTCAGGATACCAGGCTTTATCTTACACTTCTTAGTTGATTATGATCAATCATTCACTCACTAAGTAAGTCAGCAATTAGAACTGAAAACTTGGTCCTAACTATGCATTAACTCAATAATGCTGAGACCAGCATTTTTCCACTTCTAAAGAGATAAAGTCTCCAACTTATGCAGATTGTGCTCTCCAAGTTTAGTTCTACTTTGTTATAAAACCTGAGAAACATTTTTCCAAAGGAAAAAAGTATGAAATAAAGTTCAGATCCTGGGCAAGAAATAAAGGCCAATTTAATCCACACATACCTAAGAACCGTGGAAAAAAGAAAAGAATAAATATAACCATGTTAGGTGGCTTTCAATCTCTTGTGCTCTAACAACTAGCAAAAAAATAGTTACTTAAGAGTTGTCCCACACTTTGTTTTATTCATCTTTGAATCTTTGTAAACATAAACAGTATGTAACAGAGTACCTGACTTCTATTAGAAGCTTAAAATATTTATTTAACAAATGAATAACTAGAATTAAGAGTACTATTTGAACTGTACTCTTTTTATGGAGAAATACACTACAATTTGCAATTGAAGGAACATTTTCCTTTATCTTGGCAACAAGATCAGAGTTTGAACACCAAGAACAATAAAGCCTGGGCAGATACTCCATCTACATAATAGTCATTTCTCCTAGAAATCACATTTTGGTCACAGATCACTCCTACTGTTTTGAAGTATGTATAAATCACTAAGTTGGGTTTCATAATATAAAACTTGACCTCCAAAATTCCCTGCTTCTTTCCCTTCACCAATATCTTATATAAAAATTGCAGCCATCAATATTTTATCTGGGAGGATTCCCCCCCCCAGTTTTATTGAGATATAATTGACATATAACATTGCATTAGTTTAAGGTATAGGGTATAATAATTTGATATATGAATATATTACAAAATGATTACCACAATAAGTTAACAACCATCACCTCACATAGTTATAAATTGTTTTTCTTGTGATGAGAACGCTTAAGATTTACTCTGTTCGCAATTTTTAAATATTTAATGTAGTACTGTTAACTATAGTCACCATGCTGCACATTACATCTCCAGAACTTATTTATCTTATAACTGACATCTGTACCTTTTGAGCACCTTCCCCTATCTCCCCAGGCCCACCCCTCTGACAACCACCAATCTGTTCTGTTTCTGTGCCTTCAGTTTTTTTTAGATTCCACATTTAAGTGATATCATAAAGTATTTGTCTTTCTTGGTCTGGCTTACTTTACTTAGCATAATGCCCTTGAGGTCCATCCATGTTGTTGCAAATGGCAGGATTTCCTTATTTTTATGGTTGAATAATACCCCATTGTATATATACACACCACATTTTCTTTTTTTTAAAAATGATTTGGCCTCCCAGGTCCAAGTCAGTATTTTTTCTTTTTTTGTAATTAATTAAGTTATTTATTTATTTATTTTTGGCTGTGTTGGGTCTTTGTTGCTGCGCATGGGCTTTCTCTAGTTGCATCAAGTGGGGTCTGCTCTTCGTTGTGGCGCGTGGGCTTCTCATTGTGGCACGTGGGCTTCTCATTGTGGTGGCTTCTCTTGTTGCAGAGCACAGGCTCTAGGTGCGCGGGCCTCAGTAGTTGTGGCTCACAGGCTCTAGAACGCAGGCTCAGTAGTTGTGGCACATGGGGTCAGTAGTTGTAGCTTGCAGGCTCCAGAGCACAGGTTTCAGTAGATGTGTTTCTCAGGGTCTAGAGCGCCGGCTCAGTAGTGGTGCACGGGCTTAGTTGCTCCACGGCATGTGGGATCTTCCCAGACCAGGGCTCAAACCCGTGTACCCTGCATTGGCAGGCGGATTCTTAACCACTGCACCACAGGGAAGTCCCATACACCACATTTTCTTTATCCATTCAGCCATCAATGAACACCTAGGTTATTTCCATGTCTTGGCTATTATAAATAATGCTACAATGAACATGGGGGTGCAGATATCACTTCAAGACAGAGATTTCACTTCTTTAGAATATGTTCCCCAAAGTGGAATTGCTGAATCACACAGTAATTCTATTTTTAATTTTCTGAGGTCGATTTTTTAATCTAAAACTTATTTAAAAATTTTTTTGAGGTAGAAAGCAGTTTCTATACTACCTCTAGTCAGTACCAAAGGTTATCAACTGAAAAATTAATACAATGGACCAAAAAATGTAATAAAAAACACTTATTAAAAGATTCAATACTCAGGGACTTCCCTGGCGGTCCAGTGGTTAAGACTCCATGCTTCCACTGCAGGGGGCACAGGTTCAATCCCTGGTCAGGGAACTAAGATCCTGGATGCCAGGTGCGGCATGGCCAAAAAAAAAAAACCAAGATTCAATATTCAGAGAGAAATTCTGTTTAAAATCCAACATTTCTCTAGTTCAAATGCCAACTACCTATACTTAGACATTCCAGAAATGAAAGTAGATAAAATTACCCAACCCAATAACATAAATTATGTTAAGAACAAAAATAACTGCAAAACAACTGAAAATTATAGGTTAACATTACAGAATTTAGTAAACAATGAATTCGACGTCCACATTGCAAAGCTGACTTCCATAGTTTAAAACCTGAGTTTAGGGCTTCCCTGGTGGCGTAGCGATTGAGAGTCCGCCTGCCGATGCAGGGGACATGGGTTCATGCCCCGGCCCAGGAAGATCCCACATGCCGCAGAGCGGCTAGGCTTGTGAGCCATGGCTGCTGAGCCTGCGCGTCCAGAGCCTGTGCTCTGCAACGGGAGAGGCCACAACAGTGAGAGGCCTGCGTACCGCAAAAAAAAAAAAAAACCAAGAAACAAACCTGAGTTTACCTAAAAAAGAACCCCCTTAATTTTTCATTACTCAAAAAAACAACTCAATCTCTATGATACATCCTTAAAGGAGTAAAGATTAATTTATCCTAGAGAGCCAGGGTTCACATCAAGCTTTATGGAATGACTGATAATCACATTTCTTCTTCCAAACATAAAATTCATGTAGATTGTCACCTTAAATGAGAAAGGTATGAAAAGAACGTAAGCTCCAATCTAGCATTAGAAATTACTCCATAAATACCCTTTCTGCTTTGAAAGTCTATTTCCCCAATGAAACCAATATACTTTATTTCTTTATAATGATTTCATTTCATGTAAATTTATGAAGGTTATATAAATATTTGTTAGGAGTTTGTTTGAATAGTTGATAATGACTAGTGAGAACAAGAGACAAGGATAGCATCATCAGCAGAGGAGACAAAAGCATCTCTAAAGCAATCCACTACATTAACACAACATTTTTTACACAAAGATTTTTAAGTAAGGTCTTTATGTGGTATTTTTGAAAAATATTTTTATATCCAAGAAAATTTAAACATAAGCAATTAAATCTACTTTTAATTTTTAATTGTTTTTTATGTTGAATTTTGATTAAGAATGTTTTCTGTAGAAAGACCAGATCAGTTTCTCTGCTTTAGTAAACTGTATAATAAAATATGAAACTCATTAAGGAAAAGCAAAGCAGGAAACTTAATATGTCACTTTTAGACACCTATCCTTAGGTGAAAGTAAACAGCATTAATTCCAAGCATTTCCAAACTTTTAGAAGTGGGTGGGTGAAGGAACAAGAGAGAATAAAACTCACACTACTTCTATAGTGTAGGTTTATATTTTAATGTTTTCATTCTGAAAAGCAAATGAGGCAAATTGAGACTTCCACCTGGCTTGCCAGAATGACTCTCATGAGTACTAACATGCTTAGGTTAACATTTTCATAAACTTTTTTCTCATTTCTTCCAAGTGTCTTAAATAACACTAAAAACTACATAACATGATGCAGCTGCTTCGGAAAAACTGTTTGACAGTTCCTCAAAAAGTTAAACATAGTGATATCATATAACCCAGTAATTACGTCCTAGGTATACACCAAGGAGAATTGAAAACATACGTCCACAAAAACCTGTAAATGAATGCTCATAGCAGCATCATTCCTATCAGTCAAAAAGTGGAAATAACCCAAACATCCATCAACTGATGAATGCATGAACCAAATGTGGTATATCCTCACAACGGAATATTATTCAGCTCAGAAGAGCTACAAAGTACTGATATGCCACATCACAGGTACACTCTGAAAACATGTTACACTAAAGGAACCAGACACATAAGGCAATATATCGTATGATTCTATTTATATAAATTACTCAGAATAGGCAACTCCATAGAAATATAAACAGAGATATGGCTGCCAGGGGATAGGAGAAGGGGGAAAACTTAAGAGGGGTTTCCTTTGAGGGCGATGAAAAAGTTCTGGAACTAGATAATGGTGATGGTTGCACAACACTGATTATAGTCAAAGCCACTGAAACTTTTGTGCTATGTGAATTATACTTTAATTAATGAAAAAAACCCTACAAAACCAAAAACAGATGTTAACATCTTATCAGAGAAAGTTAACTTCCAAAATAAATGATGATTATTTTGGTATTTCTTTAAAAATCTTATTGCTACTTTGATATGGACATTAGAAACATTTTTATTTATATATTTATTTATTTTGGTTGTGCCAGGTCTTAGTTGTGGCATGCAGGATCTTCCACGCCTTGTGCGGGATCTTTGCTGCAGCATACAGGATCTTTAGCTGTGGCATACGGGATCTTTAGTTGTGGCATACGAATTCTTAGTTGAGTATGTGGGATCTAGTTCCTTGACCAGGGATCGAACCTGGGCCCCCTGCGTTGGGAGCATGGAGTCTTAGCCACTGGACGACCAGGGAAGTCCCTAGAAACATTTTCAGAAATAAACCTTTTTCTATAATGCCCAATACCACCCTTAAGCTTTTCTATTTGTCAGGAATTCGCATAAAAGTCTTTTATTGCCAGCTTTGCAATGCTTAGTCTGCCAAGGTAGGAATCAATTTTATATAATATCTAAACAAGTCAAGTGAGTTTTAAAATAGGCAGAATGTTTTATTAAATTTGGCTTACCAATATCGCTATGTTGAATTTTAGTACAGGAGAGGAACATGTTTATTTCTAATGAAGAAGATCAGCAAAAGATGAAAAACCTTTTATTTTATTTATTTATTTATTTATTTATTTATTTATTTATTGGCTGCACTGGGTCTTCATTGCTGTGTGCGGACTTTCTCTAGTTGTGGCGAGTGGGGGCTACCCTTTCTTGTGGTGCGTGGGCTTCTCATTGTGGTGGCTTCTCTTGTTGTGGAGCACAAGCTCTAGGTGCATGGGCTTCAGTAGTTGTGGCATGTGGGCTCAGTAGTTGTGGCTCAGGGGGTTAGTTGCTCCGCAGCATGTGGGATCTCCCAAGACCAGGGCTTGAACCCGTGTCCCCTGCACTGGCAGATGGATTCTTAACCACTGCGCCACCAGGGAAGTCCCAAAATACTTTTTATTTATTATTTATTTATTTATTTAAGATTTATTTACTTTATTCTTGGCTGTGTTGGGTCTTAGTTGCGGCACACGGGATCTTTGTTGCGGTGCGTGGGCTTCTCCCTAGTTGTGGCATGAGAGTTTTTTTCTTCTTCTTTTTTTTTTTTTTCTCTTCTTCTCTAGTTGTGGTACGCAGGCTTCAGGGCACGTGGGCTCTGTAGTTTGCGGCACACAGGCTCTCTAGTTGAGACGCACTAGCTCAGAAGTTGTGGCGTGCTAGCTCAGAAGTTGTGGCGCGCGGGCTTAGTTGTCCCGTGGCATGTGGGATCTTAGTTCCCTGACCAGGGATCAAACCACATTCCCTGCATTGTATGGCAGATTCTTTACCACTGGACTACCAGGGAAGTCCCCCGAAAAAGTTTTTAGACAGCAAAATTTACCTGGTCTGCTTTAGCCCTCATGAAGCTATCTCTGACATTCATTTTTTTAAATTTTGATATTCAATACAGAAAAGCAACATCCAAAAAAAAAAAAGGCCATGCCAAATGCAATAATAGCCCATTAATTTATTTTACCTCAAATATAACAGAAAATACCACTTCTGCTGAACCTGATTCTAGGCAAGGTAAAATTCAGTCGCCTACATAATAATTTGCCCAATGTCCATTCACAATCTTCCTGCTTGCTCTTAATGGCATTTGAATAGAGTAGGCTCTCAATCTACATGAATTAATTATGTAAATTATGAGATTAAATAACAGTTTCAACTTAAAATAATAACATCTATTTGGGGCCTATGCGAACCAGGCAATGGAAATAGAGGCTTTATATATTTAACTCATTTCTGCTCACAATACCTTACAGAGAGGTTAAGTACTTCCCTAAGGTCACAACACTAGTACACTGCAAAGCCAGGATTCAAACCAAGGTCTGTCAGACATACAATCATTTTTGCTAAAACATTCCAAGTGTGGGCTACAAAGGAATATAATTTCAATTTAATTGGCAAACATTCATCTTATCTCTTTAATACAGCTTCTAAATGTTTAGGTAATGAGAAAGAAAAAGAGTGCTTGAAAAGAACATTACGGAAGAATGAAGTGATGTGCCTGGGGAAACATGCAGTGCACTGTTTGCCTACTATGTGCCATGTGCTGGACTGGCTATTTTAATGCATGAATACTTAATTGTTACAACAATACTGGGAAGTAAATATTGATGCCTCCTTTTTTACATAAGAAACTGAAGTTTAGAAGGTGCAAGAAGGTCCAAGGTTACAGAAGTTGCAAGGCACATAGTTGGGATTAGAAACCAAATTCAGTCAGTCAGTAAATATTTACTGAGGGTGTTTACTATGTACCAGGGCTATACGAGGCACTTAGAATAGAATATTAGAGATCTCCCACATACAGCTCAAACGAAACCCATCTTCTTTTTGCTTAGGCAGTAAATCATTGTGAAATTGAAAAATCCCCATAGATTTTTCTTTTAGTAGCTTTGTTTTAAATGATTATTCATGCTTTGGTTATACATGTTAAGTACTGTCCCTAAAGCCAGAAGTTGATTGCCATAAAAACTGAATAAGCCTCCAACAGATAATGTGAAAATATAAGCAGTTCTGTCCTCCTGCATGATTTTGACCATATTGCTAGATAGAGAACACCACTTTGGAAAATATACTTCTTATGTTCTGAAGGATAATTTAAACCATTAAGCATTTTACAAAGCTTTTGAAGGTCAGATTTTAAATGACAACAGTGAAATTTCAAAAAGAACAGGAAAAGTCAGCACCAAAGCTAGTTTAACATTAATAATAAGTGATCTAATAAATAGGTCTATGTTTGCCTAGTCAGGTTTTGCTTATTATGCCAGTTGGAAAGCCAGAAGGAAACTGGTTTTAACTCCCATACAACCTGTATCATGACAACATCACTTTATCAGAAATGTAGCTGATATCAGCATAATGCTGAGACAGTTCAAATTTGAAACTGATTTTTCTTTTCCAACTATTTTCATAATCATTAATGGTATATAGAATCGAGATAACTTAAGAAAAGAAAAAAAGAAGGGTAATTAACATTTACTGTGACCCTTCTATGTGCCAGATACTACTTTTAATTCTCACAGCCACCTTAACCTTTTAGAGGAAGAAACAGAAGTTTTGAGAAATGAAGTACCTTTTCTAAGATTACATAACTAAGGGTTTCCCTGGTGGTGCAGTGGTTGAGAATCCGCTTGCCGATGCAGGGGACACCGGTTCGTGCCCCGGTCCAGGAAGATCCCACATGCTGCGGAGTGGCTGGGCCCATGAGCCATGGCCACTGAGCCTGCGTGTCCAGAGCCTGTACTCTGCAACGGGAGAGGCCACAACAGTGAGAGGCCCGCGTACCGCAAAAAAAAAAAAAAAAAAAAGATTACATAGCTAATAAAAAGGCAGAGCCAAGATTCAAACTCTGATGTCAATTATTATAATGCTCCATGGCACTAAATACCTGTCAGTTTCTTATTTTTAAAACTTTATGATAATATTAGAGCAAAGAAAGCAGAGTAAAATAATGATTTGGATTATGAACTGTTTTAGTACCTCAAAAGTACTAAAGAGTGATGTTGCCCTTTTAAAAATTCCTATGACGGTGACTGTGAAAGAGAATATAAAATACCTTCAAGTCAAAATATTAGGCTTTTGAGTAGAAAAAAAGTAACAAATAAATAAGTATACATTTAATATTATCAAAAGAGAACCAAGTTAAAAAAAAAATAGTTCTATTCTAAAGCAACACTTTTTGAAAGACTGCAGATCACCAGCGTAGGCTGGCTCGAAGCAGCATTTTTCACAGTTAACTTCATGGAAGACTAATCCCTATAAAAATATTGAAAGATAATGAGTTTCCACAGTCAAACAAGTTTGAGAAATGCCGGACTTAACACTAAACCAGTTTCTTTGCTGGTTACAAGCAGTACAACATAGTGCCCGGAGCCCGCGGAAGTCAGACTATCTGGGTTTCAATCCCTGCTCTTCCACCTCCTGGCCTAGCCATGAGATTTGGAACATGTTATTTCACTACTCTGGGTCTCAGGTTTCCCACCTGTTAAAAAAAAAAAAAAAGGAGACAATTGCAAAGACAGATTTGTTGTAAAAATTAGAAAGATTAAAACATCTGGGGTTGAGATATGGGGATATATGTATAGCTGATTCACTTTGTTATAAAGCAGAAACTAACACACCTTTGTAAAGCAATTATACTCCAATAAAGATGTTTTAAAAAAAAAAATCTGGGGTTCTTAGAACAGAGCCTTAAAATAATAAGTGCCTGATAAATGTTAAATTATTAGTAGTAACATCATTTCCCTGAGCCTTTATTAACCTGATAAAAGTTGATGCTCATCATGAATCTCCAAGGAGTCAAGGGATATACCTAGTATGCAGTTTCCCAAACTTATATGATAGAACCCACTTTTCCACAGACCATCCCTCAAGACTGATTAATGTCTTTTAAAATCAAAACAAAACAAACAAAAACCACTATGAGACACAATAAAGAATTCCATCACTAAAATTAAATGTTTAAAAAAAATACAAGTTTAGTACTTCCCAGTTGGTGAACACATGGAGGTGCAGGAAGGGTGGCATGTGGAAGAAGGCATGGGAAGCTCCACACCCCTTCCCCCATACCTTGCCCTACACATCTCTTCCACTTGGCTATTCCTGAGTTGCATCCTTAATAAGCCAGTAATATCTCCTTACAGATTCCAGCACATGGGTTCAGTGCCTGGAACCTATACATGTAGTAGAATAGAGCATTGTTTTATTTTCCATTCTCATAGCCTTCAGTGGCTTCAAGTGATCACATCTCATCACAGTAGTCATTCAATTATCCAAGATACTATGTGGAACCTATTCATCATCACCCAGCCTGCAATCATTTGAATAAGGACATGAATAGTTTCCGTTATCAAGATACATCTATTTAAGTCTCATGTCTGTTGTATAGAAGTCAATATTCAAATGATGGCGTGTTTTCCGTTTGGTATTTATTGTGCCCATTTGGCAAATTTACAGTCATTACCAGAATGCTGATCATGCTACCCTTCCATTTAGAATTTTTTCTAAGCAGTATGTGTCAGGATCTTCAGAAATGCTTACAACCTTTGATCAAACAAATCAAATCTCCAAGAATCTATACTATGGAAATAAATAAGAATACAAGATAAAACCTTAAATACACATATTGCCTCATTGTTTAATATTGTGGAAAATTAGAAATACTAAAGAAGTCTAGGGAATTCCCTGGTGGTCCAGTGGTTAGGACTCAGAGCTCTCACTGCTGAGGGCCCAGGTTCCATCTCTGGTCCAGGAACTAAGATCCCGCAAGCTGAGTGGTGCAGCCATAAATAAATAAATAAGTCTAATTTTAGTGGAAGGATTAAACAAAGAGTGGTACATTACTTGCATTACATAGTCATTACAAATTATATTTGAAAGATTATGAATAATGCTATGTGAAAAAGCAAGTTACTAGTTTATTTTTGTAGTATAAGCATAATTTTCTAAAACAAGCCAACAAAACACCAAGTAATCAAAATTTAAGACAAAAACTAAAATTAAAAATATGCCAAGGGCTTCCCTAGCGGCGCAATGGTTAAGAATCCGCCTGCCAATGCAGGGGACACAGGTTCAAACCCTAGTCCAGGAAGATCCCACATGCCGCAGAGCAACTAAGCCCGTGCACCACAACTACTGAGCCTGCGCTCTAGAGCCCACGAGCCACAAATACTGAGCCCTCGTGCCACAACTACTGAAGCCCGTGAGCCTAGAGCCCATGCTCTGCAACAAGAGAAGCCACCGCAATGAGAAGCCCGCACACTGCAATGATGAGTAGTCCCCGCTCGCCACAACTAGGGAAAGCCCGAAGGCAACAATGAAGACCCAATGCAGCCAAAAATAAATTAATTAACTTAAAAAAAAATAATAAATAAAAAAAATGAAAATACACCCAGTGACATGACAACAGCAGGTGGAGAGGACGTGCACACCCTCATTCCTTCCTTTCTCAACTCCATCTTCACGTTAGCGGCAGTGGTAAAGCTGTTCAGTTGCCAACATGCAGCTGTTTGTCTGCGCGCAGGAGCTACACACTCTCCAGGTGACCGGCCAGGTGACAGTCGCCCAGATCAAGGCTCACGTAGCCTCGTTGGAGGGCCTCACTCCAGAAGATCAGGTCCTGCTCCTGCAGGATGAGGCTACCCTGGGCCAGTGTGGGGTGGAGGCTGTGAGCACTCTGATCACTCTGGAAGTAGCCAGCCGCATGTTTGGAGGTAAAGTCCATGGTTCCCTGACCCGTGCCAGGAAAGTAAGAGGTCAGATTCCCAAGGTGGCCAAACAAGAGAAAAAGAAAATGGGCCGGGCCAAGAAGCGTATGCAGTACAACCAGTGCTTTGTCAATGTTGTGCCCACTTTTAGCAAGAAGAAGGGCCCCAATGCCAACTGTTAAGTCCTTTGTAATCTTGGCTTTCTCTAATAAAGCCACTTAGCCCAATCCAAAAAAAACCCCAAAAAAACCAAGAAACAAAAAATAAATTAATAAATAAACAAACACCCAAATGTCAACTATGGTTGATTTGAGCCATAGGTGACCCTTCTTCCTACTTCTCTACATTTTCCAAGTTTTTTTTATGGAGTATGTCAATTTTGCTTAACTCTTACTTGATACCACTTGCCTTCTGAGCTAAAGTTCTACTCGATGACAAAACAAAGCAAACTGGCCTAGTGGTCAAAAACGGGAAAAGTATGAAATGTGATTTCTTTCAAAGGTTATTTATCGTTTTGTGAGAGGCAGAAATGGTTAAACATACAACGAAGTCATATTACCTGCTAGCAAAATTGTTCTTAGTTTGTACAATGAAATCACACACATCAGTATTTCTTAGGGTTCTGCCAAAACACAATGCATCATGATTCTAAGTATTTTGTGACTTGAGGAAGTCTGAAAGCACATTTAAAATATGCCAAATATTAATGTAGTGTAACCTTTGGTTTTAAGGCATATTGGGAGAGGTAAAAGTCTCAGAATATTATTTTGTAACTTTATCAATTGATACATTTTCTAAATGTCCAAAAATAGACATTTAGGGAATTCCCTGGCCGTCCATCCGTTAGGACTTGTTATTTTCACTGCTGTGGCCTAGGTTCAACCCCTGGTGCAGGAACTAAGATCCTGAAAGCTGCACGGTCTGGCCAAAAAAAAAAAAAAAAAAAACAAAAAACACATTTAACATGTAGTATTTCAGGTTATACTTTATAACAAATATGGCTAAACTATTGCTGCAATATTACTAAATTTACATGCCTTTAAAGAGATCAAGAACTATTTATATTGCCATTCCCTCCTTTTGTGACTCAGAAAGTTTTACACTCCCTCTTAACCTGGCGTCTGCTGTGCAAAGGCCTGAAGACCTAATGATTTCTCAAGACCCAATATGGACTCAGGGTTACCTCTACCCATATGCCCACCCCTTAGGCCAAAAAATCAAGTGAGCACCAATCGCTTCCACCCCTGCCTTCCTCCTTTCCCAGGGCTAAGCCTTGCCAAAAAGAGAACAGCCCCATGCTAGGGTTCTTTATGACATGCTGAGCAAAGGCCACAGACAGCTCAACACTGCCAAGTAGACCTGAAAACAATGAACTCATCTAGCTTTGTGCATAACCCAGAACCTCTGTCAGCATCAACACATTTTTCCCACAAAATTAATAAAAATTTTGAGATTAGCTAAAATCACCATATTCTTATAATCAACCAAAATGTAAGCCCCTACAATTAATCCCTCTTTCCTGCTGCACTCTGATCTCATTTCTGCTCTGTACTGTCTCTCTCTTCGACCATCACACACCCTCCAATAGCTATACTTCCTGATAGCCCTTTACACTGTTTCACTGCAAACAAATTCCCTAAACCCCAACCAATTTAAATTGGTTGCCAGCAGTCTTGCTCTCTAAACTAATCTGGGTGCGAGCTATTCTCTCCCACTCAGCAAACGTGAAGCATGGAAGTTATGCCTTGTTCACCATCACAGTTCTTTACCCTCAGATAAAGGTACGTCTTTTGAGGTTTAAGTCATCTGTTGCTACCTCTCTCTCCTTGTCATCCACTGGTGTCTTGGTCACTCTCCCACATTCACTAAAGGCTTTGGAACCTGGTTCAAAATCTTTCCACCCCTTGCTCTGCCACCAGTCTGAGCAACTCATTTCCTGTGTAGCTGACTCCTGTAAAATTCTAGCTCTACAGTTCCCTTATCTCAACTCCAGGAACCTTCACTTTCTCTCCACTTCAGAAACCCATCCATAGCCAGATGTTGCATTCAGTCATAACCAGCAACTGCTCCTATTTAATCTTAAAATCCAATATCCAGTCTTGACCACTTCATATCCCAGCAGCTACTTTCTGGTTTCATTTGTTCACTACTGAGCCTAGACTCAATGGCCCAGAACTTGAAATGCTCTAACTACTATCATTTCTTGCATCCTTACTCTGTCTGCCACACTGGCCTGTAAAACTCAAACCAAAATCAATCCAGTTGTTCAACTTGTCTGCTCAGCCCCTCAGGCTGGTGAGGCCTGAGAGAGGGGGGAAAAATCATCACAAAACTATATATACCAGAGCCATGAAAAATTATTACAATTCCTTTAAGTAATCCCATTCAGTTAGCCCTCTCATTTATCTCAATGAAATTCTCCCTTTCCCCTCAAACTCTCCCCTAAAATCACCATCACCATCCTCTATAATCTCAGCTGATGAGGTGATCCCCCCACTTCACTGAAAAATTCATCAAGTGTGCTGATACCCCAAATTCCTCACCTACCACCCAAACACTTTTCTCCATCTGCACCATCCTTTCTTTATTCCTACTTCAATGGAAACAATATTCCTATTCCTACTGAAACCTAGTATCCTCACTCTGTTCCCTCTACTCTTAAGGACAATGTTCAATCAATCTCACATACCTCCTTCTTCCTGTATCATCAGCTTCTCCGTTCCTCCTGACTCTTTCTGTTTAGCACATAAACATGCTGAACTTTCTCTCATCTTGATAGAATATGCCCTCTACCTATGATCCTGTATCTCTGCAAGCTTTTTGAAAAGAATGCCTGCACTTACTGCTTCCACTCTCTCACAACTATTCACTCTAGTTCTCAGCAACCTGGCATTTATCTCTACCATGGAGATTCCACTGAAACTGTTCTATAGAAGATGATCAATCAGCTACTTGCTGCTCTGTCGTTATAGTAGCTGACCTGTTTTCTACATTTGACACTGCTGACCACTCTTTTCTTAAAACTTCTCCGTCTTCATTTAATGACATTTACTGAAAACCTACTTTATGGTAAGAACTGTGGATAAAATGATGAACATGATGGTCTTAGTCCTCAAGAAACTTAAAATCGAGCTGGGGAAGCTTTTATGGTAATTCATACTCATATTTCAACCTCTCAGATCCTTCCTTCCTTTCTCTACTCAGCCCTTAGATTCTGACACTCCCCCAGGGCTCCTCTCTTTGCTCTTCTAACATCCACCCCAGGATGACTGTATTTACATTACCTACTCACTGATGATGACAAAATTTACATCTCCAGCTGAAAATTCTATCCGGAGTTCTGGACCCTTTTACTCTATGAAAAGATACTGGTACCTGGATATTTCACTATCTTGATAATATCCTTTGATACACAAAAGTTTTCAATTTTGACAAAGTCCAACGTTATCTATTTTTTCTTTGGCTATTTGTGCTTTTGGTGTCCTATTTAAGGAACTGCTGCCTAGTCTAAGATCATAAATATTTATACCTACATTTTTTCTAAGACTTTTACAGCTTCGACTCTTACAGTTAGCTCCTTAATCCACTGAAACCATAATTCTTGAAAGATAAGGATTTCAATGGCAGTATCTGAAGGCTTAAGAGTAAAAAGAGCTTTTTAAATTCTAAAAGCATGGCTTTAAACATCACACCCCACGGCAAGAAAACTCTGCTGGCAGAGTTTATACTGTAAACTACAGCACAGAGGAAGTAGCAGGTGGTGACGTAAATGCAATTCTTCCCCAGCAATTTAGCGGACATAAAAACCTGGGAGAGGAGTGCAGAAAGCAAGAGGAATTAGAAATAGTTTAGATACAAGTTCAAAATTCTTACCTTCTGTCTCATCTGGGGCTAAGTCTCAGGGTGAGGAAGGGTGAGAAAGATCTCCAGTATGTTTGTGGGGAAGGGCCAAGAATACAAGATAATTATGTCTCCCCTTCCCAAGTTATGGTCCAGGGAACCGCAAGCCTTTTAGCAAAAGCTTGCAACTAACACTACCTCAATGTAGTAGGGGAGCAATACCAATGACATGCCCAGACCACACTCCTGAAAAGCTACCTCAGAGTCCCAAGCATGCCAGCAAAACGTGGAAACCATTAAGGAGTTTGCCTTGGGTCAGTGGGCCCAAAAGAGCCTGGGTTTAAGGAGGACCCAGCACACACAGACCCGCTGACCAGAGGCCATGGAAGCATCAGGGACATCAGCCTCAGATGCAGCATAGCAGACAGGGCCACTCAAGATTAAGCCAGTACAAGGTACAACCTAGTAGTGGCCAAGGGCAGAGGATGGCACAAAGATGAGAGGCCACTTCCTCAATGCCAGAAAATATTATAAGGCTTCTCTATGAATACCTTCCACCCCAGAAAAAAAAAGGGGGGGGATGTGAAAAAACTGAACATTTATCCAAAGGACTGATTATTTACCCAAGGGTCTGAGTAAACCTGGAATTAACTAACAAATTAGACCAGAAGGTACTGACTGTATCCTAAATTGGCAAGATTGTTTTCTATTACCCAGTAGAAATAAGAAGCTCCAGAGTTAAGGAAGTTTTAGTCATAGAGAAATAATGAAAGTTACATGTTTGCACATTCAAATTTGTAGTTTACAAAATTTATGCCCGTTACACTTGCAATTGGGTTTCTCACTGAACAAAAAGTGAAAAGGTAAAGCCCTTGCAGACATAATCTATCTCTCCAAAATCACACTGGTTTCTGTCCATTCCTAAAATATGTCGAGGTCTTTCCTCTCTCATGGCTTCTCCACATGCTGTTTCCTTCACTTGTACCCACAGCTCTTTATATAGGTTGCTCCAACTTAGCCTTTAGTTTCAATGTAAATGTTTCTTCCTTGAAAAGGGCTCTCTGGCCACCCTACCTAAAGCAGCACAGCACCCTGTTACTTCCTCTCTAGCACTCCTTGCAATCTAACTTCCCAAGCTCTGTCCTTGTCTGTCTTGTTCACTGCAGACTCTGGTCAATAAGAGGTGCTCAATAAACAGTTCTATATGAATGAATGAATAATTAAGTAAAATGTGAGAGAGAAAATAAACCTTAAAATCTTCTAATAAATCTGAGTATTAAGGAGTAAAAAAATTTAAAGTAGACACCCACATTTTAATTTGGATATGAAAGTCAAATAAAAGACCATAAATAAGTTCCTATTTCCATTTTAAGAACAATGCAATTACAGAGTTTTACAAAGACAGTTATGTAAATTCATAGGGTGCCTTCTCCAGGCTAAAGCCATTTAAAACAGAAACACAAAACAGAAACAAATCCAGCAAAGAATCAAGACAAGTTTCTTTTAAATTAAAATAAATAGGGACTTCCCTGGTGGTCCAGTGGTTAAGACTATGCCTTCCTATGCAGGGGGTATGGGTTCATCCCCTGGTCGGGGAGCTAAGATCCCACATTCCTCATGGCCAAAAAACCAAAACATAAAACAGAAGCAATATTGTTACAAATTCAATAAAGACTTTAAAAATGGTCCACAGGAAAAAAAAAAACTTAAAAAAAAATTAAAATAAATAAAGTCCATAGGAATAAAAGTTAGCCTATAAAAACTGTGAAGAACAATAGAGGCTGTTTGAATATAATGGAAGGTGCTTCATACTTTTATGGTTCAATAATGTAAGATATCAATTCTTCCCATATGAATCTATAACTGTAATGCAACTTTAAGTAGAATACAAAAGGATCTTGTGTGTGTGTGTGTTTACAATGATCAATATTAGACATACTTAAATATGTAAATAACAACATAAGTTCCAGCTCTCCAAAGTGATGAGCAAGAGTCAAGCCAACTCATCCTATGAAAACAACTAAAAACACTAGGTGAAATATAAAGAACAAATCCTTAAAAGTCACTAAGCCATAACAAGATAGTAAGGAATTACCTAGTTAAAACTGTAAGAGAAAACCAGGAACCTAGAGTAAGTTAGCAATGGAGCTGCTTTTGATCCGAGGGCATTTGTTCATGAGGGAAAATATAAATTTTTGTTTGATGATGTCATAGTGTATGAGGAACACAATTCAAAGCACAGGACCCACATAAAATGATGAGTCTAGTAAGAGAGTATCCCCACAATAATCTGTAACCCTAAAGGGCAACATCCTCACACTAACAGTCATCTGAAAGTAAACCAGTCCCTTAAGTCCTATAACCAAGGTCTGCAACTGTGTCATGGTCCCGGGAATTACAAACCTTGGATTAAGGCGGCACTTTGCCTGACCCCAGGCACCTACAGAATAAAACATAAAAAAATAAAAAGTTGCATAAAAAGAATAGGTAAGATACATAGAAGATAAAGTGAGAGATGACAGAACCGAGTAGAGACAGTATTTGAAGAGGTAACAGTTGAAAATCTCATAGAACTATGAAAGATCCTCATCTCTCGAATCAAAAATCACAAAGAACGAACATACAACAGAGGATATCAGTAAAGCCAATGAAATGGTTCTCTGAAGAGACACACCATCTGGTGAGCTGTCCCACCTGATCTCTTCCCATTTCTTCTCCTGCTTCTCCCCCTCCCCCCGCAACACATACACTCACACTCCAGCCACAGTGAACTATGACAGTACTACCTAATTCATACCATTTTGACCAGGATGTTCTTTTGTTTAAAAAAAGAAAACACTTGGACCACATTTAGAAGGGGGGACAAGGATATTATAAAGATACACATAGATGAGAAATGAAATTAAAACTGGAAAGTCATCTTTCTGACCAAGTCACATCATAGGTTTCTGGGCCAGCATTTAGACTGGACATGGCCGGCCAAAAGGCACCTGCTGCCCAAAGGCACCTTCTTGAAAGGCAATCAATCATCTGTAGCCTGAGGAACAAGGGATTAAGGTCACATGACCACCTGAAAGCATGTCCTGCTATGAGGACATAGCAGTGATCTTGATTAAGATCCGTAGTACAGCTACAGGTAATTTGGCAAAAAGCATGTTGGTCAACATGATAATTTGGCTGAAATGACAATCAAAAATAAATACACCTGTACCGACATTGATTTCTTAGTTTTGATAAATGCATCGTGGCTATATAAGATGTTGATAGTAGGGAAAGATGGTCGAAGGGAACTCTGTAGTATCTTTACAACTCTTCTGTAAATCTAAAATTATTTCTAAACAAAAATTATTTCAAGAAAAATTATTATAAATAAAAAATCAATTTTCAAAAGTGGAAAAATCGAAAATATCTAGTCATTGTTTTTGGTTCTGTTTTTCCAATTACAGTTCTCCCCCACTATGCGAAAGTAGAGCATTCCTATGAAACCTTTCATAAGCTGAAATGGTGTAAAGTGAAGAGCAATTACCTTAGGAGACATCTAGCTAATGGATGCACAAAATAAACTGAGACAAAGCATAGATGCACACAGGAACAGTTCAAAGCTATGGCTGTTTGACGCTGACATGCTGAGTGTGGTTCCTGAGAAGGAGCTTGGTGGTGCACCATCTCTATAACAGCTTGGCTCCCTTCAAGACAAACGCCGAGCACTATTTTTGCTTTTCACCTTTTTTCATAAAGTGAAAGTCCTCTTCAGATTTCTTTTAGGTACTGAAAACCGGTACTAATGTAGGTCTTTCATAAAAGCGAAATGGAGTAAGGTGAACTTTCCAAAAGTGGGGGATACCTGTATTCTACCTTAATTACATCACGGAGTGCTTTTATGATCCTAGATATATATTTTTAAGCATTATTCTTTCATATTTCAAATTTTTCAGGTGTTATCCTACTTTTTAAAATTCTAATTGATTTTTTTTTTTTTTTTTGTCTGCACTGTGCAGCTTGCAGGATCTTAGTTCCCCAACCAGGGATTGAACCCGGGCCGCCTGCAATGGAAGTGCTGAGTCCTAACCACTGGACTGCCAGGGAATTTCCTGTAATTGATTTTTTGCCAGTTATTTCTGCTTTCACTGATAACTATAGAGAAAAATTAGAAAAACGTAAATGTCCCATATTGAGAACCAATATGAAAAAATTGTGATTTAGATTAGAAACAACATGAATCTATAGAAATAGGTTAGGAATAAAATCTAAGCAACCCTTGCTATCCTGTCTAGCCTGTTTCTGAGTTCAGACACCAAGAGCTGGGTCAGTGAAGAACACCTGTAGTTAAAAAGGTATCATGGACTTAGGGGTAGTCCTTCTGTTATTCTCATTTGTACACTTTTTCATTCTTCCCTAAGTAAGTGTTAAAATAAATGAAAACCATAAGAGGCAAGGAATTGGAACTTCTCAGGGCTTGGTTTTTTTAGTTTTTCCACTTAAATTTTCTCTAATTAATTTAAAGCCAATTGTGATTGCTTGCTGAATGTGGTTGGGTTCACTTTTCTGGTGTTTGTATTGTATTTTTTTAAAAGGCAGAAAAGAATATGAAATTACAGAAGGCAGTCAAAGTCTATAATTCATTAAAGTAGACATAAAAAAATACCAGATAATTATTATTCAAAATAATTTCATTTTATACCTGACCTAGAAAAAACACATGAAGGATAAATATTTGCTTTAATTTGACCCTTTCATCAGAAATACCCCATGTTCTTGAAGTCCAGATATTTGTTCTTTCTGTATTAACACCTTTTCACCAATACTTCATTCTTTTTTTCTTTTTTTTTAAACAGCTGACTGGAATTTTCAGTGTGTATGGCTGGCAGATATCAACTTCTAAAATCTAAGATGTAATCCCTTTGTGTTTCTTTGGTTTTAGATGGCCTACAAGAATGCAATCATAAAGATTCTACAGTTGATGAAGACACTGTGGAGGACAAAACTATGTAGAGGGCACCTTTACATAGCTAACCCATATATCTTCAAAACAGTCTTATCTCAAGCTGTGTTTCTGACAGTATGTTACTGTAACAGAGACTATGATGAGGCTGTCATTTCCAACCTTAGGACAAAGATAAGAAGAACTTCTAATTTCAACATAAATGCTAGATTAGTCATCTTATTTAAGCCATTTGCCTATGTGTTACACCAATGACAATTAAGTTACTGATGGCAGCTCCATCTGAAAATCTGTTGAAATCATTTGAGCACTTGATATTTCATTATAAATGCCAGATTTTTTTCCCAGAAGTTGAGGATGGGTTTCTGTTCTGTCCTCTTGTGTGGCAACAGAGCAAACACCACAGCATGGAGTTATTGCCTCACAAGCTGTCAATGGTAAAAAGCTGTTCAAAAAAAGGAGGCATAATCTTAAAACTATCATCACTATATAAGGTCTCAAAGGGAACTAGACTCTGCAAATTTCTGTGTGGAGAACATGAAACATAATGACGATAGTTTCAAAGGGAACTAGACTCTGCAGATTTCTCAATGTAAAGAACATGAAACCATAAGCATCACAATTCCTAGTGTCATGGTTAAGAATGCTTCACCCCTCTTAAACTGTACTTGTATTCTAAAAAAATGTATTATCACAATAAGATAGCATGGAGAGGATGTTACTTTTGATGGCAAATACAGTAAACACTGTTGGCTGCCAACTGAACAGTTATTCCTTCCACAACTCTCTCCCCTGCCATTAGAGCCTGCCTATACTTCAAAAGGTAAAAGTGCCAGAAAGTCCTCTTTCTAGCCTCCCTTACAGCAAGAGCATGGGCAAATAACCAATCCTAGCTACTGGAGCCTAAGACAGCTGAGCTGGCTGGCAGGCCTTTGGAAAAGGTTTTCTTCACCAATAAAGAGATATGTATGGGAGGAAACTGCTGTTCTTCTACATAATACTTGGTTGTGTCTGCATGTGACCCCTGGAATCACTGTAGCAATCTTGCAACCACGAGGAGAGATATCACCAAGTTGCTAAAAATAACACAGAGAAAAGCCCTAGGTCCCTGAAGCAATGGATCACTAAGCTCTGTACCAACAATGAACATCCTTGCCTCTGGACTTCTTGTTGAGTAACAGTTACTAGTTAGTTTATGGCTTTAGTTTAAGTCATCTTTATTTGGATATTGTTACTCGAGGGCCAAAGCATCCTAACTAACAATGCTAACGAATATCTGTTCATTGCATGCTATCCAGATCAGGAAGTTAAATTGTTGCCACTAAGCCAACTCCAGCCATTACTGTTACTTGAAAACTGGGTTGGCCTCTGGGTGGGTATCCAGCCAATAGACACAACCAAGCCAAAGATCGGGAGAAGGAAGGATTTATTACTGCTTGCAGCAAGTAAGGAGAACACCTGGGATCTTTCCCAAAGCAGTGTCTCCCAGAACAGCAAAAGTGGGGAAGTCTTAAGGTAAGGGTACTTGCATATTCACGTAGGCACTTGAGCAGAGGAGAATATGGCATAATGCATGGCCAAAGAAACACAAAACAAAAACAAACTGGGGCAAATTAAGGGAAAGGTCAACAGAGTCCAAGCTTCAGTGTTTCGAAGTCAGGAGGGTCAACATCATTCCATCCTCCACCTGGATGGGACTTCAGTTCCTGCCGAACTCAAAGATATATTATTATGTCTATCCCCTGAGGAGGAACTAGGACTCTGCTTTATCACTGCACTATTGTTTGGCTTTTCTCTGTTCCTGCATTCCCTCAGTTCCCTTAAGATCAAAATTACTGAGACTTGTTCAAGGGCAAGCATTGTGGCCAGGCTTAGATCACAAAATGGCTTCTCTTATGTCAAGAAAAACACTCCTGGTTCTCTTTCTCCAGGGACCCCTTAACTCATCTGCTTACATTACCAGTGTCTCTACCTTAATCCCACTTGCTTCATTCACGTTTTTCTTTTCTGCCTTTCACTAAGGAGCAAACTCAGTATAATTATACACACATCTATGCTTCACAGTAAAGTCTGTTTCTTCTGCAACTCTCCATGATGGCCAACGGGAAGGTACTTTTTGCTTCTTCCGTATATTTTTCAGTTATGTTTCCTTTTAACAGCATCAGAAATGTGTTGCAATTTTTAGCTTATAATTTCTTTCTTTCTTTTCCCTAATTCCATATTGAAATCACAACTGATCTAAAATTTCCAGAGAGAAAATGCTAAAGATAGAATAAAGATTTGCTGTTATAGAGGGTCATCCACATACATCAATAAGTGGAGCTGAATGGTGAGGCATCTTGAATAATGAATAACTCAAGGTACTATCCTTTTTACCTGTAAGGAAAGCAAAAAACTTAACATCAATTTAAAAAAAGAGAGAGACAGGGGCTTCCCTGGTGGTGCAGTGGTTGAGAGTCCACCTGCCAATGCAGGGGACACGGGTTCGTGTCCCGGTCCGGGAAGATCCCACATGCCGCGGAGTGGCTGGGCCCATGAGCCATGGCCGCTGAGCCTGCGCGTCCGGAGCTTGTGCTCCGCAACGGGAAAGGCCACAACAGTGAGAGGCCCGCGTACAGCAAAAAAAAAAAAAAAAAAAAAAAAAACCAACAAAAAAAGAGAGAGACAGAGATATAATGAACTACATACACGTGAGTTCAAAATCCTACCTTAGAACGGTTAATTTTTAAGAGACCTCACCTGTTTCTTGCGTGCTATGCTTAAAGGGATAAAGAACCTACTATGATTTTTCATGTTTACTCATAACAGGGAAAGAACCCTTAAGCAAGAGTTGATAAAACCTTTGTTGAATATTATTCAGCAACACAGCAAAATGAAAACTTAGCCAAACTAGCCAAGCAGATATACCTGACATTTGATTTATTAAGAAAAAAAGAAGTTTTTTAAGAGGAAAAAGACTACAAACCCTGAAAATTTCAGATCCTTTTCTTGGATATAGTTTCTTTTACTGTTTTTCTGCTTATTACAAAAACATACTCACTAAAGGGGGAAAAAAATCCAAAATTACAAACTTTTCTGAATATCAATCAGAAGCACAAAAGCAAATATTAGAAAAAATTATCCTGAAAACTATGGCACAAAGACTCGAAAAACAATCCATGATGCACCCAAATTACCAATACTTGAATAAAAAACAGAACTGGAGATATTCATAACAGCTGTTTAAGCCAAACTGTTATGATGATCAAATTGCTTTTAACCAAAATATACACTACCCTGTATTTTCAAACCATGCTGTCATTTATCTTCAGGACTTTGCAAATGGTCTCCCCTCTTTATGGGGTGCTCTTCTCTCCCCCACACTCATCTGGCTGATTAATAAGGTACTGACAAGCACTTGAGAACTAAAACCTATTAAAATTAGTAACGTGAGGGGGGGACTTCCCTGGTGGCACAGTGGTTAAGAATCCACCTGCCAACGCAGGAGACACGGGTTCGAGCCCTGGTCCGGGAAGATCCCACGTGCCACGGAGCAGCTAAGCCCGTGCACCACAATTACTGAGCCTGCGCTCTAGAGCCTGCAAGCCACAACTACTGAGCCCGCGAGCCACAACTACTGAAGCCCGTGTGCCTAGAGCCCGTGCTCCGCAACAAGAGAAGCCACCGCAATGAGAAGCCCGTGCACCGCAATGAAGAGTAGCCCCCACTTGCTGCAACTAAAGAAAGCCCGCGCGCAGCAACAAAGACCCAAAGCAGCCTTATAAATAAATAAATAAATAAGAATTAATAACATAGGGACCTGATTTAAATTTAAAAATCAAGATTTTTAATTCCTTGTTTTAAAAGCCCTTTAAAAAATTAAATATTTGGGCTTCCCTGGTGGTGTAGTGGTTGAAGGTCTGCCTGCCAATGCAGGGGACACGGGTTTGAGCCCTGGTCTGGGAAGATCCCACATGCCGCGGAGCAACTAGGCCCGTGAGCCACAACTACTGAGCCTGTGCATCTGGAGCCTGTGCTCCGCAACAAGAGAGGCCACGACAGCGAGAGGCCCGCGCACCGTGATGAAGAGTGGCCCCCGCTCGCCACAACTAGAGAAAGCCCACGCACAAAAATGAAGACCCAACACAGCCAAAAATAAATAAATAAAAATTAAAAAAAAAAAAAAAAAAATTAAATATTTGATTTGTTATATCATTTGGTTTTATTATATCATTTTTAATATCCAGAGAGGAAAATTTATGTCAAATATGAACTAAACAACTCTATAAGAAAAACAAAATTCTGATGTCAAATTCTTTCTAAGTTCAAATTCACTACTCACTCTTAAGGTAAAGTAGTCCTGAGATGAAAGAGTTTGAAAACAGATATTCTATGTAATAGGTTATTCACTGGTGCACCATTGTAACTTCAAGATATTGGAAACAACCCACACGTCCATCAATGACAGAATAGCAAAAATAATCATGGCACAACCATACAATGAAGAACTATACAACAGTAAAAAAGAGTAAGGAGCAATTAGGCAATAAAATAAGCCACATCCAGATTGGAAAGAAAGAAGTAAAACTACCTCTACTTGCAGATGACATGATCTTGTATAGAGAAAATCTTAATGAATCCACTACAATAATTATCAGAACGAATAAATGAGTTCAGTAAGGTCGAAGCATAAAAGATCAATATACAATAATCAACTGTATTTCTGTATACCTGCAATGAATAATCTGAAAATGGAGTTAAGAAAACAATTCCAGTTATAATAGCATCAAAAAGAATACTTAGAAATAAATTTAACAAAAGAAGTGCAAAACTTATATTTTGAAAAGACAAAACATGGCTGAGAGAAATTTTAGAAGACCCAAATACATGAAAAGACATCTCATGTTCATGAATCAGAAGATGTAATATTGTTAAAATGGCACCACTCCGCAGGTTGATCTATAGACTCAACATAAAACTAAAATTCCAGCTGACTTCTTTGCAGAAATAGACCACCTGATCCTAAAATTCATATGAAAATTCAAGGGACTCAGAAGAACCAAACAATCTTGAAAAAGAACAAAGTTGGAGGACTCACACTTCCTGATTTCAAAACTTATTACAAAGCTGCACTAACCAAGACCCTGTGGTACTAGCATAAGGACAGACATATGGGTGAGTGGAAAAGAACTAAAGAATGCAGAAATAAACCCTCACATCTAGGTCAATTGATTTCAAGAGAGTGTGAAGACACTTCAGTGGGGAAGAAATAGTCTTTTGTTGAACAAATAGTGCTGGGACAATTGGTTATCCACATGCAAAAGAATGAAATTGCACTCTTTCCTTACTCCATGCACAAAAAATCAACTTGAAATGTAAAAACTAAAACTACAAAACTCTTAGAAGAAAACACAGGTGTAAATCTTCACAACTTTCAATTAGACAATGGTTTCTTAGACATGACACCAAAAGCACAAGCCACAAAAGAAAACATTTATAAGTTGGACTTCATCAAAATTCAAAACTTATGTCCTTCAAAGGACATCATCAACAAACTGAAAAGACAAGCCACAGAATGGAAGTAAACACTTGCAGATCAAATATTTGATATAGGATTTATATCTAAAATATATAAAGAACTCTTACAAGTCAACAATAAAAAGACAATCCAATTTAAAAGTGGAAGAAGGATATGAATATACATTTCTTTTAAAAAATATACACAAATCATCAATAAGTACATAAAAAGATGCTCAACATCATTAGCCATCAAGGAAATGCAAATCAAAACCAAAATGAGTCACCCCTTCACACCAGATAATAATGAGTGTTGGGGGGCTGGGATGAACTGGGAGATTGGAACTGACATATATACACTACTATGTGTAAAATAGATAACTAATGAGAACTTACTGAATAGCACAGGGAACTCTACTCAGTGCTCTGTGGTGACCTAAATGGGAAGGAAATCTAAAAAAGAGGGGAGATATATATATATATACGTATGACTGATTCACTTTGCTGTACAGCAGAAACTAACACATTGTAAAGCAACTATACTCAAATAAAAATCTGCAAAAAAAAAGTGTTGGGGAGAATACAAAGAAATTAGAATCCTCTGCCTATAGGAATTAAAATGGTCCAGCTTATGTGGAAAACAGCTGGGCATCTCCTCAAAAGATTAAACACAGACCCAGCAATTCCACTCTGAAGTGCATACCCAACAGAATTGAAAACATCCATCTCAACAAAAACTTGTACAAGAACATTCATAATAGCATTATTCACAATACCCCAAAAGTGGAAATAACCAAATGTCCATCAAAGGTGAATAGATTAAAAAAAGAGGGCTATAGCCATACAATGAACACTATTCAGCCATTAAAAGAAATATTGATACATGCTACAACACAGATGAATCTTTAAAACATACGCTAAGTGAAAGAAGCCAGTCACAAAGAACCATATTTTTTTAATTTATTTTTTTAATTTTTTTTACATCTTTATTGGAGTATAATTGCTTTACAATGGTGTGTTAGTTTCTGCTTTATAACAAAGTGAATCAGTTATACATATACATATGTTCCCATATAGAACCATATATTGATCGCACGATTCCAGTTAAACAAAATGTCCAGAACAGACAAATCTAGAGACAGAAAATAGAAAGTATGTATTACCTTTCCAAATTAAATTATTTTGAAAACAACTATGTTGTTCCTGTATTTATATGCTGTCTTTCTAAATCCTAAAATAATTCTAAAACATTTTTAAAAGCACTTGAAAGCACAAATGCATGCTATGAATCAAAGGGAAAAGACCTGGAATTTTGAAACAGCTAAGGAAAACTCATAAACCTTAAAGGCAGAAAACCAGTTGTCTTTTTTGAATGCTATCAAATGACCAAAATTCCCTTCAAGTTAAATTCTAGCCTCCTTTTGTTTTGTTTTGTTTTTTAATTTTTATTTATTTTTTATACAGCAGATTCTTATTAGTTGTCTATTTTATACATATTAGTGTATACATGTCAATCCCTATCTAGTCTCCTTTTGAACTGAAAACTATTATCAATAAACTTTAATTTGCAAAGTATCTATATTTTATAAAGGAATCATCAGTGTAAAGCTGAAACTTGCTAGACTTTACATCACAGTAAATAATTTTAAACTAAATGCAACAAACACTTAAAATATTTCTTGGAATAACAGAAACAGCATAACTTCGAGTCAGATACATGGTGTGAATCTTAGCGTGCTATTTACCATCTAGGTGATCATCAACAATTTGCTTGGTCTCTGTGAGCCTCAGTTCACCCTCCAGATAAATCAGGAATTATAATACCTACTTCAGAATGAAAAGAAACATTCCAACTACTTAATAGATGGGAAGGTGGGGGTCAGGACAGTGTTTGGATTATTCCACTCTTTTTAAAAAATCTATCTATACAATTTGAATTTTTTTTACAACTTGTAAATAATTTTAAAACATAATGATTTTAAAAACTAAAAAATCTACTTTTAGGGGTTCTTTTAGAGATATTTCGTAAAACATCTACACATAGGAGACGCTCAGTTAAAATTTCCTCTCTCCTTCCATAGCCTTTCTACCTTCTTGAATTCAGGTGAACAAAACTGGGAAGAAGCAAAGTTAAACATTTATTTTTCTGAAGGCTATAGTTATCAAGAAAGAGATAAACAAGGGCAATAAAACTAAGCTTTTAAACCACTTTCCTCAAAACATACCTAAGAATTTAATCTGAAGGGGAAAAATTTCCACGTTCACTGATTCTAATCACTTTATTCTGATACTTTGTATTTGCTTGTTGTTGTTTTTGCAATATAAAATAATACTATCAAGTGAAAAGGAAATTTAGTACCTTAATCATTTGACCAACAAGACAAATTCAGGATTCAGTCCAGAGAATAGTTATCACTGAAAAACACAATACAAATATAATGACTATCATTTATCTAGCAAATAAGATAATACAAAAAAAAAAGGATAAAAATAAGATAAGCTCCGCTTTTTTTGCTTTGACAGCACACTGAATAGATTAATGTAATTTAGTTCATCTAGGTTATCACCTTATACTGTACATAATACTGTGAGAATTAAAACTTCTCTTCCATATGCTAATAGATGAATAAAGTGAATGTCAGGAAGGAAAATCGTTTTGCAGGTCAAAAAAGTGCCATTTTAAAATCACGAAAGTACACTGGGACCGCTAAAGCTGGTTATGCGGCCTTTGATAGCTTGTCTTAAAAACTGAGTCATTAGACTTTTACAAGCATCTAATGTATAACTTTAGAATTTCTCATCAAGTATGTGTAAGTACATAATTAAACCCTCATGTCCTTTAACGTTTACAAATCCTATTCTGGACCATTAATACATATACTACTGAGAAACAATATCCGGGAGTTATTATTGCATTTCTACAGTGTCCTTGTTTTTAGACTATTTCAAGAACGTATCTCTGAAATGGGGAAGCACACTCAGTAAATTTTAGAAAGATACAACGATTTGTATCAAATTTGTATTTGATACAACATAACTATTTCATCTCAACCTCATTGAGTGGTTGAATGGAACAAAATTAAAAACTTAAAGTGGTGAAAGCCAATAGGTAAGGGATTCCCCAGCTCTCAGGCTTTCTCCCTTCCACTTCCTGCAAGCCACTTCAAAACTCCAACTCCGATGACAAGAGTTCTTCGAAGTCCTAGCGGATAAAGCCAAGCTCTTAGCCCGGCCTCCAAACGCTGCTTCTCCGGGCCGCCCCAAGACAGATGCAAGGGTGACAGGATGGCTGCCCCGCGCCCCAGGGCGCGCGGGCGGAAAGGAGGGACACCCATGACTCATTCGCCCTCGGCCCACCGCCAGACCGCACCACCTTCACCCGCGCGCGGTCTCGGGACCGGACTCTCAGCGCCCCCCAGAGGCGGGTGGGCCCCTTCCCCAGGAAGGCCCCCTCCCCCGGCAAAACACCCCTCCGGACGAGGCCCGGGGTGCGTACAAACCTGAGGCACCTGCTCCCCGCAAATCCCGGAAGCTTGCAGGGTGCCTCGCCCCGCCCCTCGCCCTGCGAGCATGCGCACCAGGACGGCCCACGCCTGCGCGCCCCCGAGAGCCCCCGCCGGCGCACGCCGCCGACCCGGCTCCCTGGGCGGCGCGCGCCCCCTGCCCTGCAAGGCACAGGCGACGTTGGCCCACTGCACCCTAAGTGCGTCCTCCCGTTAGGCGGCGAGCGCCGGAGGGGAGGGGACAGCCAGGAAGGCAGGAAGCTACAGCTTAAAAGGGCAGCCCGCGCCGGGCCCTTCCTCCCTCTGTCCGTTCCCGGGCCTGTGAGAGCGCCTGCCTCTGCGGCCTCCGTCCTGCCGACATGTACCGGTGCCTGGGTGAAGCGCTGCTGCTGTCCCGCGTCGGGCCCGCAGCCCTAGGCTCGGCGGCGGCCGACTCGGCCGCGCTGCTGGGCCGGGCCCGCGGGCAGCCCGCCACAGCCGCCGCCGCCCCGCAGCCGGGGCTCGCGCCGCCCGGCCGGCGACAGTACAGCGAGGCGGCGGCCGATCGCGAGGACGACCCCAACTTCTTCAAGATGGTGGAGGGCTTCTTCGACCGTGGCGCCAGCATCGTGGAGGACAAGCTGGTGGAGGACCTCAAGACCCGGGAGAGCGAGGAGCAGAAGCGGAACCGGGTGCGTGGCATCCTGCGGATCATCAAGCCCTGCAACCATGTGCTGAGTCTGTCCTTCCCCATCCGGCGCGACGACGGCTCCTGGGAGGTCATCGAGGGCTACCGGGCCCAGCACAGCCAGCACCGCACGCCCTGCAAGGGAGGTGAGCCCCTCGCGCCCTGTCCCGCGGCCCTGCCCGCCCCGCCCCGCCCGGCCTCCTGCCTTCTGCCTTCTGCCTCCTGCCTCCGGGTCACGGCTCGACTCAGCCCCGGCGGGCACTGTTTCCATCCCACGTTCCCCGCTCCCTCCCAGCCCCGGCCTGGGATGTGTCAGGCTCTGGTGGATAGTGAATTTTCCGCCCTATCCCCACCACGTAGTTGGTCCTTCCCCCGCGAGCCGTCATCCCCGGTTTATGCTTGTTGATGCTGTATGCAGAAGACACTGCCACCGCTCTTTTGATCCTAGCTACTGTGACAAACAGGGTGGGTCTTGACGGAAATCACTTGTAGAAAAGGAAATGACCGGCCCATCAGATTGTGCCTCTACAAGATTTTGTGGGCTTCTATGACTCAGGCGAACGCAAACCACAAAATAATTGTTTTCGGATTTTTTCACTCTTTGTACAACAGTGACAGATGATACAGGAACATACAAAATGAATTGCCTTTTAAGTTTGAAATTCAGAGTTTTACTAACCAGATGAATTTATTAATTATACTTCGATATTTTATTAAATTACTTTCCTACTCTGGCAGCTTCAGTTTTGCACACACAGAAAAAGGTAATACATGAGCAGTGTAACACCTGACAAACACCAGGCATCCTGACAGTAAATCTAAAGGGTGTAGACTGCAGGACGGCCCGCCAGCCAATGGAATGAAATAGCCCTGTGGGTGTGTACTGGTTCAGGCTAGCACCAGATTTGAGCTTGAGGAAAAGATAAAGTGCTTGAAGAAAGGGGATGAGTCGGTTAAAATTTGATAGTCACTAAGTTATCCTGTAGTTTAAATTTTTGAATGTCTGTAGATTTGGCTTCTTCTGCAGTCAGATTGCTTTCTTTGAGCAAATAAAGGCTCCCCCGCTACTTTTCCCCCCTTAAAATCGCACAGTGCATCTTTAATAGTGCTTAAAAGTAACATGGTAAAACCATTTTTTTCTATTAAAAAATTATGTAGAATAAAGGACCCAAGGAGGTAGAGTCTAGCTGGAGGTTGCTTGGCTAATAAGCACAGAGGATGTTGGGCTAGACCCTTTGTCTCTGTAAATCTGGTCCAGTGTTCTATTATACCAGCTGACTTCTAAGGATGATTTTTAGAAATCTCTCTAGCAGAAAAATTTGAGCTCTGCTGGTATTCTTAGCCCAGGAACAAAGGTTGCTTCAAACTGCAAAGGTAAATGATTTACCTCTACTACTTGCTAAATTTGCATTGACCCCACCCACTTCTAGGACTTAACCTTTAGAGCTTAATTATCCTCTAGCTCTCAGTTTCCAATTCTAAAACCAACTTTTGAACCACTTTGACCTCTGGTTTCCCTTTCCAGCTCCAGTACTACATAAAACATACACACTGTCCATCTACAGCACCTTCTTCCTATCCACTCCCTTATTCTCTAAACCAAGAATACAAGTTCAAGCTCCCAAGAAAATCAAAGATGTTGGAAGAAGAGGCAAAGTTAGCAAATATTAAATTGCAGTGTTTCTTTAGAATGGACATCAAGTTTATATACTATCTTGTTGGCAGTATTTTCCAGTTGCTTAAAAGGTATGCAGCGAAACCAGTAGGATCTGCAGGATCTGACTTCGTTTCCTTGAAGTTCTTTATATTATCCTGTTCTTTCTATGCCAGGCCCTCTCCTATCATGAGTCACAACTCCACAGACTCAATAAAGCAACTAAAGTTTGTCCTAATTTGTTAGTCCTCTTCCTCTTGCCACAGCAGTTTTATACCAAAATAATAAACCTAGCAACAAATTGCATCAGCTATAGAAAGCACTGTTACTGTAACACTTGTTCCTACTAGAACGTAAGATACAATTCTCTGTTCTATTTATCCCATTTACAAGAAGGCTTGCTGGTGAAAGCACTACTAAATCCCAGCATATTAACAGAGAAACGGAAGTGCAACTAATAAATGGTAGCAAGCATTGCAAGATAATATGAAAGAAAATCAGCCAATATAAAGTGATAAATTTATTATCTTAAGAAATTTGAAAGACTTTATGGAGAGAAAAGGATGGGGGAGGATCAGATAGCTATGCAGGCTCTTCAACATATTTTGGGGTGCTTAAGATAATGAACAGGGTACTAAATAGATGATCAGCAAAATGGGGGTACTGTAGACATCCATGCTTTGCTTTCATGACACTCTGGGATTTTCCTATCCATTTATCACCCCCATCTTGTTGCAGAGAATGTATCTTCCAAGAGGGACTTGTTTTCAGTGGGTTTTTTTCCCTCTAATTAAACAGTACAAGAAAGTTGTTAACCTCCTTGGTCTCACTCTTGTTTTAGAAATATAGCATATATTAGGTGACTGAGATTTTTTTTAATGCTTTGGAGAAGCCATGTGAACTTACCCTCCTAAGCACACTTTTCTCTCCCCATCCTAACTCAGCTGCCTTCTTGACCAACTTCTTTGGGTTGGGGGGGACCCTTGTCTGCTCTGCATCATCCTTTTCCCAACCCTCAGCTTTCTAATCTTTCATCAAGAGCAACCTTTAACCTGAGTTTTCCAACATAAAATTCTCAAGGTTGTAGCAAAGCAACAACCTAATTTATAATATGGGTATGGGAAACAGGTGGTTTTAAGACCTGAGGGTGGCTGATGTGTACTTTATACTGAGTAAATATTTAATAAGTAAATATTTAATAATACATACTGTTTTTGTGCTTCTCTTTTCCCACATAACCATATTTAAATGAATGCAGTAGATTTGCATCTGTTAAGGATTTGCACGTGTGCTTCATGCTCTGAAAGGAAGTTTTAAGGGAGGCCTTAAAAATATTTTCAGCAAAGATGAATCTTGTGGGAACTTGCTTTAAGAAGACTTTCAAAGGTTCTTATGTGTTTGAAAACATTATCAGTGATTATTCCTGTTAACTTTTTCAGAATAAATTCTCTGTATTTTATTGGCCCTGGTTCGACCTGAGATTAATATACCTTTTTAGAAGGAAATTTATTATTTAACTCACTGGGGGAGTAGAGAGATTGATGATAGCAATTCATTGATGTAGGAGTCAATTTACTTTCTATTCCCTCCTGTCCTCCCATCCTCCACCCCCCTCAGGTCTTCAGATTAAAACTGTTGAGTCCAAATTTCCTGTGACTGATTTTTCCTCTTAGAACTTTCTAAAATTATCATTTAAATAAAGTTGATGGAATCCTGATGCACTGACCTAAATCTTTCATTTAACTGCAAATATCAGCACCCCCCCCCCAAAAAAAAGTGTACCTTATGTTGACCCATTGACTTGTTTTTAAGAGCCAAAATGCAAAAAAAGAAACAGTAGGAGGTAGATGGTCTTTGTTCTTGTCTTTGGGCGGCAGGATACAGGGGTTGGGGGCAGGGCAGCCAGCTAAGGGTTGGAGTCAGTACAGTACTGAAGTCCCCCTCGGCCTTTGGGATCTAAGTTTGTGGTAAATGGTAGTGCGTTTTGAGAAAACACTAGAAAGTACTGATACTGTGGTTTTTGTTTGTTTGTTTAACATCTTTATTGGAGTATAATTGCTTTACAATGGTGTGTTAGTTTCTGCTTTATAACAGAGTGAATCAGTTATATATATACATATGTTCCCATATCTCTTCCCTCTTGCGTCTCCCTCCCTCCCACCCCCCTAGGTAGTCATAAAGCACCGAGCTGATCTCCCTGTGCTATGCGGCTGCTTCCCACTAGCTATCTATTTTACGTTTGGTAGTGTATATATGTCCATGCCACTCTCTCACTTTGTCACAGCTTACCCTTCCTCCTCCCCATATCCTCAAGTCCATTCTCTAGTAGGTCTCTGATACTGGTTTTAAATGAGACATCCTCTGCTTTCACTGGAAAAAAAATGTTTCTTATTTCTCCTATGCTGAATTGACAACCATCAAAACGGGTAACTTTGAATAAATTCACACTGTCTAATATTTTTAGAATGTGAGTATGTGTCTACATCTGCTGCCACAAGGTAAATGTAGTCTTTGTATATAAATTTAACTCAACCTGGAAGTTCAGTTAGAACACAGGTAGCTTATGTCTTCTACCCTCTAGCCCTTAGCCTTGAGTTATTGTTGTTTTTAATACTTTTTTAGTTAAATATGAATTGCGTTGCTGTTATAAAGGTCTTCTTATTTCATGGGAGCCAAATGCCCTCCCTGAAAATACTAGGGAATGAAGAGCTACGATAATGGTGGAGACCTGTAAGCCAGGTTGTCCTTCAGTCTTCCTGTCACTTTGTGTGAATCCCTCTAGCTAGTTTGCTTTGGCAGTAAAAACCCCTTATGCAGGAAGACAAACACTTACTGCTCACTTAATATGCAAAGGACACTTTTCAGGAATTGGGGCATCAAAAATTGGAGGACAAACACCAGTAGTATGTATCAAACTCCAGATAAACTGACAATGTTTAAATTTCTAAGAAATGACTTAGATTTTATAACTTATACAGTGGGAAGAAACTAGGTTTAGATTGTTGGTGATAATTTAGATTGCTTGGGAAAATTGTTTCTTATCCAACTATGTTAAAGATACTGAGGGCTTTGCCAACAACCAATAATAATTAGGTTGTTATAATGTAAATAATAAAGGAAAAAACCTTTAATATCACTTTAATGAAGCACATTGACTCAAATGGCCCATAATTGCTCTACCCAACAAACCCCTGTTAAAATACATATGTATGACTCAAATGTTCTAATAATAGTGAAAGTTATAAAATGAAGCAGCTCTACTCCCAATCCTTTCCTACAAGATAACCGTGAACAGTCTTAAGTCCACAGCTACTATCTAAAACTGACTTAGCTATCTAGATGAATCAGTGTTTTCCCCTTTCCAGAGGCAGAAAATAATGCAGATTGAAGTACTCACTATCAAGACTGAAATGTTAATGTATGAAATACTACTGATAAAGGCAGGACAGGTTTTATGAAGGGCTAGAAGACAATCTGGGCGAGGGCTGCTCAAGACATTTTTAGTTACCTTTCAAAAGGCAGCTGTACCTGGGAGAGTCTGCCTTCACAAAGGTCAACTGGCAAAACAAGGGATAGCAATAATAGCATTTATTGAGCTCTTACGTGTACACCAGGCATTTTGCTAAGAGCTTTTCGTGCATCACTGCTTTGATTCCTCAGAACAACCTCATGAATGCACTGTTGACCCAGGTTTTCAGATGCAGATACTAAGGCTGAAGAGTGAGGTCTCCCTTGGCAGGGTTACACAGCAGTAAGTAGTAGGGTTGGGTTCAGGCTCCAGCCATCTGATTCCAGCACCCACCTTCTTAGTCATTGTCTGGATTTATTCATGTAAAAAGTTACAAATTGTATCATGGGGTAAGCACTGATTGAGAATCATGTCATGCCATCAACACAATGATTCCTACTACTTTGGATCATTTGAAATTTGTTAGTAGCTATTAGAAGACCTAACTTCTTGCTAGAAAATAAACGGCGTTCACAGGTGATGACTTTACCAGTCCCTTTTTTTGTAATCACTTAGGCAATGAAGGAACATTTTAAAGAGTTTTCTGTTGAAAGACAGGTTTCAAGAGCTTTGGTGTTTAAACAGTTTATGTCGGCCAGAAAAACTCATTTCTCCACCAGAGTGTTATTTCATGTATCTTTATGGGTCTTCAGTGCGATAATTCTTTTAGCACTTTGTGATATGTTTATTCTTTAGAGTTAGTCAAAATTTATTACTACTCAGGTCACTAATTTTTTTTTTTTTTTTTTTTTTTGCGGTACGCTGGCCTCTCACTGCTGTGGCCTCTCCCGTTGCGGAGCACAGGCTCCGGACGCGCAGGCTCGGCGGCCATGGCTCATGGGCCCAGCCGCTCCGCGGCATGTGGGATCTTCCCAGACAGGAGCATGAACCCGTGTCCCCTGCATTGGCAGGCAGACTGGACTCTCAGCCACTGCGCCACCAGGGAAGCCCAGGTCACTAATTTTTAAATGGCTTTCTTCTGGGTGTCTCTTCCTAAAAACTAAGAAAAGCCTTTGTTTATCATGAATTGCTGTTCTCTTGATTGTTCTTGGAGAAAGTCTGTCAGACCTTCTAATTTTTCTAAATTGCTGCTTGACTAGAGGAAAATGTGAAAGATGACACAAATGAAAATTAGAAAGGTTGATTTTCCTTTCCTGGAACCAGTCAATAAGTGACACAGTTGGAAGCACACTGGGTAATATGTTACTGCAATAGGAGTTCAAGGAAGATGCCCAGGAAAGACCATCTTGATTTGGAAGTAGGGAAGGCTGGTTAGGAGTTAGACTGGGGAAAGGTCATTTCAGATAGATATGTCGTAGAGGGAGTGTGGCATCAGCTCAGGCAGGAGGTGGGACTGTGTGTTGGGGTCATGAGGACAGAATATGTTTGTAAATAGTGAAAAGTAAGGTTTTATGGAATAATAAATATTTATGTGGTCTCTGCCTGCAGTTCCTAATACAGAGCTCCTAAAATCCTTGTAATTTCCTTAGTGATAGGGGTTCTGGGAGTATCCATTGTTCTAATATTTGGCCTTTGACTCCAGTTGCTCACACGGAGCCCCTGAAACCCTTGTAATTTCCTGAGTTATGGGGGGGTAGAGAGTTCCTAAATCCCTTGGAATTTCCTGGGTGATAAGAGCACCTTTTGTTCTAATGAGGCAACTCTTGATGGGCTCCTGGTTAGCTTCAGGATTCCCCTACAGGTAGAATATATGGAATAGGGAGTCAAAGATTTAACTCTCATCTGAGACACTGGTAGAAAAACTGGTATCAGGGAAAGAAGTGTTACTAGGAAAGAGGATTGAATTTTGAAAATAAAGGGAATCTGGTGTAAAATGATCCTTAGGAAAAATGAAGATACAGGCATATGTTTTTCTCAATCTTACCCTTGCAAAAAAACAGTGTGGTGCCCGTCCCTACCTTGTCTCCCATATCCCTATAATTCTTCTCGTCCTCTCTTAAGATCCCTCTCAGATATCACCTAGACTTGTAAATAATAGATATGAAACTAGATATCTGAAATTTTGAGCCTTTACCTCTTTGAACCTTTTTATAACAAATTGTTGTCTTTTACTAAGTGCTATCCACTTTATATTCACCAATTTTACTAACATCATTTCCGGGACCTGTTTGGTATGAAGATATGACTAAGCTTAGTGTTATCAGAATAAGGAATCTATAAAACACAAATTAACAGAATCCCCCTTTTAATTCATATTCTTTCCTCCATCCATCGGGCAGTAGGTTAAATACTTAAACACAAAACAACTCTATGTTCTATAGATATGTATGTACATAAATGCAGGGAAATGACTTGGAAGGTTATATACATTTAAGTTGCCAAGAATAGTCACCCCTAAGGGCTGGGGTCATAAGTGGTAATCAGGAGACATCAGCTTTTTCTGTATTTGAATTTTGAAAACATGCGTATGTGTTACATAATCTTGAAATTTTAATGGAAAGAAGAAATATTTTTCATTTCGTTTTTCCAACAGCATCTAAACATTTGCTTCCCAGAAAGCTTAGTTTTGTCTTTTCAAAATGCTTAAAATAAAGATTTTGATAATGGGTTAAGACTGCAAAGTGTTTGTTCCGTGCCTTCTTAAAAGGAACAGTACATGGATACTGTCAAGCAGTCTTTAGTTCCTGTACTAAATGCTCCTTCCTGGAGCTGAAGGAATTTTTGTGAGACTTCTAGTATTTTACATAGTCATTACTTGCTGGTGAGTAGGTACTGGTTCCTCACTGCTTCTTTCCCTCCTCTCCTCATTTTTAATTAAGTTATGCTCTTCTATTGCAAGTTAGGGAATATTAAGTGAGAAAATAGGTTCTAATGAGTAAATGGCAAGTGTATTAGTGCATGAATTTTAAGAGTTCTAAGTCCTCTTTGCCTTTCTGGGGTTCTGTACTTGTGGTAGAACTCTTGGTTATTGAGCAAATAGTTTCTGAAAAGAGACAATACAGTTGGAAATTGAATTTCTGGTCAGTAAATCAAAGCCTGTTAAAAGATCCAGGTTCAAGTAACTTTTAAAACCCCATTTGAATTTTCATGAATGTGTTTAGTTAATGATTCATCATAAAAAACAATGGTGACTTAGTCGCTAGGAGCTTTTTTGTATGTTTTTGGGTTTGAGTCAGCTAGCAAGAGGGAGAAAAATTCAAGCTACTCAGTTGTGTTTTTCACTGCATCTTTTTCAGAGTAATCAGCTGATGTGTTTTCTTTATCACCATAGCAACTTAGTCAGTTTTTGCTTTTGATTTTTTTTTCCTCCTAGAAAAACTTACTGTACACCAATCTTAGGCTCTTGAGGGTAGTAAGGAAAATATTTGGGAATTAAGTTAAAAGGCTGAGAAATGTTTTGTGCTGTGTATAGTTTGCAGAGGTCTGCATTTCATTAATGTTCTTTTGAAACATCTGATTACCAGTTAGCTCAAAATAACTATATGTTAATTTAATTTATCTGGAGAATCAAAGGTATGATTTCAAAGTTCTATCACCAATCTTTCCTCCAACTTTACCAAGTTTGATAAATAATAAACATTGTCATGGGTGGTGTTTCTTTAGTTTCCTCTGGTGAGCTGAAAGCACAGATTACTCTTTCAGCCGTGGTCCTTGAGTTTAGACCCCGTTTATTTCTTTTCTTTTTTCTTTTATATTGGAGTATAGCTGATTTACAATATTGTGTTAGTTTCAGGTGTACAGCAAAGTGATTCAGTTATACATATGCATATTTTTATTCTTTTTCAGATTCTTTCCCAGATAGGTTATTACAGAGTATTGAGTAGTGTGTAAATGTTAATCCCAACCTCCAGACCCCATTTATAATGACATCAGACCTGTGGTCCACATCTGTATAATCATCCAGTTCCCTTTCTAGTGTACCCAGCCAGGGACTTGTGCTTTCCATTGGAAGCATCTACCTCCATTATTACATCTGTCGTTCAAAGATCCTGTTGATCTCTTCCCAAACAGTAGCAATGCTAGTGTCAGCGTAGGCTCTAAGACTTTAGGACACTGAAAAACTATAATATACTTTTCTCCATTTTTGTAATAAAAGTTGTTCCTTCTAGTTTCTGTCCCTGTGCCCCATCCAATCCCTGTTGGTCTTGCTTACCTTTAGCCTTCCGTGTCACAGAAAAGAGGGAAAGAAAGGCTTGGTTTTATAAAAAATGAGAATATTCATACTGCAAATAAGGTCCTTCTTGCTTCATTTTGGTTTAAAATGTTTTAAGGTTTTTTTTTGTTTTCTTTTATGCATGTGGGTATTTGGCTTTATTGAACGACTTTGTCTTCATATTTACTATTCTTGCTATACAGTAGGCATTCAAAAATGCTAGGTTTTCCCCTTCTTTCAGAACTTCAAAGTATATGTCACATCATTTTGTCCTTCATGTACACCAATTGTGCTAATATCTCCTTATCCACTGAATTTACAAATTTATTGGAGAATATTGTCTTTTTTGCAGTCATATTCTTAGCATTCATTAGAATGTGGTAAAGAATTTTCAGGTGGCAGTGTATTTTTAGTAATTATCTTTGGTTTCCAATCACAGAGGAAGAAGAGTAACCAGCCTTCCCTTGGGTGTGGGTAATTCCTGTATTACTACTGGAGTCTGTACTAGTATATCTGCCAAATTCCACACGTAAAAACATTCACGTATCACTAATTAGAAAGTTAAAAATGAAAGCATATGTCTTCTTTAGCCTAGGCATCCCCTGCATTTATTTCTAGGTCTCTCACCCTTATCAGTTACAGGGCTTATTCCCCTGACTCCACTACTTTCCTTTATAGTGGTCCCTTGCCTCAATTCACTAGAAGTCTTCATTGGTTCCTAGCCTGCAGAAAATGCCTGTGGAGTGAGGTGATTTATGTAACTACTACTCTTCAGTGTCTTGCAGTTGAGCTCTCTAAATGGGTGTGGCTAGGAAAGAAAATTTCACTTTACAAACAGGAATTCCTGGGTGCCATCCAGTGGAAACATGTTTTTTGTTACATGCAGTTTCTGACTCATATCATTCCAGGACTTCTGCAATAAAATAGGCTTTGTTTACACTGTTTTGTAGAAGGAGGGGCCTGGTTTCTAATGAGCATTTAAGTCTAGAACATTAGGATTGCTGTCTGATTTATGAGTGTTAGTATTTCAAGCTGTTTTTCGTTTCCCACTGAATGCATTAGTTATAAGCACTGCGTAAGGGAAAGTAACTTTTCCCCCACTTAAGAAAGCAAGGAAAATTAATGTAACTTAGTGACTATTTCCATGACTCTAAAAGCACAATGAAAAAAGTGCTTCAACTGTAATAGGAAAAATGCTGATTCTTTTTTTTTTTTTTTTTTTTACGGTACGCAGGCCTCTCACTGTTGTAGCCTCTCCCCTTGCGGAGCACAGGCTCCAGACGCGCAGGCTCAGCGGCCATGCATGTGGGATCTTCCTGGACCGGGGCATGAACCCGTGTCCCCTGCATCGGCAGGCGGACTCTCAACCACTGCGCCACCAGGGAAGCCCAATGCTGATTCTTAAGAGCACTATTTTACCACCTCCACGAATTTGTCTTGAGAAGTAATAAAATCAAAGTTTATTGAGCTGTTTGTTTAAAATCCTATCCATTTAAATTTTTAAAAACTACATTTATTTGTTATTTGCCACTACTTTGCAGTACTTATAATAGCAGTGAAAATAGTTGAGATTGAAGTATTGACCGCATGCAGACACTGTGCCAGCTGCCTCAAACACATTATCCCAAGCAATTCTGGCATGAAGCCTAAGAGCATTGTTTGCACCTCCCCAGGTGAGCAAGTGCAGATGCCCACAGCAGTTGCTACTGGGGTGAATTCACTTTTTTAGGAAATGCTGGGCACTGCACCCAACCCAGCTCCCTGGCCTAGCGTAGTTTCCACTAAATAATATGCCTAAGTAATGCCTATTCACTAAGTGACAATTTGTATAAACACGTTTTAGTATTTAAACAATTTTTTTAACTTAACCAAGGAGATAAAAGACCTATACTCTGAAAACTTAAAGACATTATTGAAGGAAATTGAAGATACAAAGAAATGGAAAAATATCCTGTGTTCATAGATAGGAAGAATTCATAATATTAAAATGCCTGTACTACTCAAAGCAATCAACAGGTTTTATGCAGTCCCTATCAAAATCTCATAACAGGACTTCCCTGATGGCGCAGTGGTTAAAAATCCACCTGCCAATGCAGGGTACACGGGTTTGAGCCCTGGTCCGGGAAGATTCAACATGCTGCAGAGCAACTAAGCCCGTGGGCCACAACTACTGAGCCTGCGCTCTAGAGCCCACAAGGCACAACTACCGAGCCCACGTGCCACAACTACCGAGCCCACGTGCCACAACTACCGAAGCCTGCACACCTAGAGCCAATGCTCCACAACAAGAGAAGCCACCACAATGAGAAGCCCGCACACCGCAATTAAGAGTAGCCCCCACTCGATGCAACTAGAGAAAAGCCTGTGCGCAGCAATGAAGACCCAATTCAGCCAAAAATTAAAAAAAAAAATCTCATAACAATTTTTCACATAACTAGAACAAATAATCCTAAAATTTATATGGAACCACAAAAGATCCTGAATAGCCAAAACTGTCTTGAGAAAAAAGAACAAAGCTGGAGGTATCATACTCCCTGACTTCCGACTATACTACAAAGCTACAGTAATTAAAACAGTATAGTACTTACACAAAAACAGACACATTGATCAGTGGACAGAATAGAGAGCCATAAAGAAACCCACACACTTATGGTCAATTAATCTACAACAAAGGAGGCAAGAATATACAATTGAGAAAAGATAGTCTTTTCAATAAGTGGTGCTGGGAAAACTGGGCAGCTACATGTAAAAGAATGAAATGAGAACATTTTCTCATGCTATACAAAATAATGGCTTATACAAAAATAAACTCAATGGATTAAAGACCTAAAGATAAGACCAGAAACCACAAAACTTTTAGAAGAAAACATAGGCAGAACACTCTTTGATATAAATCATAGCAACATTTTTTTTGGATCTGTCTCCTAAGGCAAAGGAAACAAGCAAAAATAAACAAATGGGACCTAATTAAACCGTAAAGTGTTTGCATAGCAAAGGAAACCATCGACAAAATGAAAAGACAACCTACCGAGTGGGAGAAAATATTCACAAGTGGTATGACTGATAAGGGGTTAAATATCCAAAGTATATAAACACCTCATGCAACTCAATACCAGAAAAACAGCCTGATTAAAAAATGGACAGAAGACCACAAATAAACAATGTTGGTGAGGATATAGAGAAAAGGGAACGCTAGTAGAGTTGGTGGGAGTGTATAAAATTGGTGCAGCCAATTTATGGAAAACTGTGGCAGTTCCTCAAAAGAAGTAAAGATAGAACTACCATAGGATCCAGCAGTTCCATTCCTGGGTAAATATCCAAAGAAAATGAAAATACTAATTCGAACAGATACATGCACCTCAGTGTTTAGAGCAGCATTACTTGCAATAGCCAAGATATGAAGGCACTCTAAGTGTCCAAGAAATGAGCAGATAAAGATGTATATAACTATATATAATATAAAAATGAATGCGGGGCTTCCCTGGTGGCGCAGTGGTTGAGAGTCCGCCTGCTGATGCAGGGGACATGGGTTCGTGCCCCAGTCCAGGAAGATCCTACATGCCGCAGAGCGGCTGGGCCTGTGAGCCATGGCCACTGAGCCTGCGCGTCCGGAGCCTGTGCTCTGCAACGGGAGAGGCCACGGCAGTGAGAGGCCCACGTACCGCAAAAAAAAAAAAAAAAAGAATTCTACTCAGCCCTAAAAAAAGAATGAAATTTTGCTGTTTGCAACCACATGAATGGACCTGAAAGGTATAATGCTTAGTAAAATAAATAAGAGACAAATACTGTATGTTATCACTCATATGTAGAAACTAAAAAATAAATAGGGACTTCCCTGGTGGCACAGTTGGGAATCCGCCTGCCAGTGCTGGGGACACGGGTTCGATAAATTAATTTTTAAAAAATAAAACTAAATAAATAAATGGATGAATTTCACAAAACATATTCATAGATATAGAGAATAGTGGTTACCAGGAGGGAGGGGCAAGATAGGGGTAGGGGATTAAGAGGTACAAACTACTGTGTATAAAATAAGCTACAAGAATATATTGTGCAACACAGGGAATATAGCCAACATTTTATAATAACTTTTTGTTTTTTGGCTGCATTGGGTCTTTGTTGCTGCGCACGGGCTTTCTCTAGTTGCGGCGAGCAAGGGCTACCCATTGTTGCGGTGCTCGGGCTTCTCACTGCGGTGGCTTCTATTGTTGCAGTGCCCGGGCTCTAGGTGTGCGGGCTTCAGTAGTTGTGGAACATGGGCTCAGTAGTTGTAGCCCTTGGGCTCTAGAGCGCAGGCTTAGAAGTTGTGGCGCACAGGCTTAGTTGCTCCGTGGCATGTGTGATCTTCCCTGGACCAGGGCTCAAACCCGTGTCTCCTGCATTGGCAGGAGGATTCTTAACCACTGCGCCACCAGGGAAGTCCCTGTAATAACTTTAAATGGAGTATAATCTATAAAAGTAGTGAATTACTATGTTGTATACCTGAATACTTCAATTTAAAATTTTTTTAATTAAACAATTTTTGTTGAAACCAGTGTTTGGTCTTAATATTACTTACAAATTTTGGATTTTTTTTTTTCCTGGAATAGTTTTTAGGACCTGGTACTTTTGCTTTTTAGTGCTTTTTATTCCATAATATGCACAGGCACTGACTTACATGTATGTCAAAATTTTAACATGGATTCTGTCTTTCTACCTTAAGTTTTAAGAGTCAAGAAATAGTCATATTTATTCCACATGTATTTGAGTGCCTAATACACGCAGATTTTCTGTGTTAGGCACCAAGAATTAGTAGACAAAAGAAAGTCTGTCTTCATGGTGCTAATTTGCTGGGGTGGGGGTGGGGGGTGGTGGAAGCTGGAGAGTAAACAAACATAAAGTCAATTTAAAGTAAATAGGGGCTGGAGAGTGGCGATGAGGAAGAAGTGCTATTTTAAATTATTTTAAAAGGGGTGGTCAGGGAGGGCCTCTCAGAATGAAGAAGGTTTTTAATAAAGACCTGAACAAAATGAGGAAGCAAGCTTATAGCAACAGGTATCTGCTATATGCAAAAAAAAAACCCCCAAAACCCTGTCATTTCTCATTCTAAAATTTTAATAACAATTTATTCCACAAATAATCTGAGAACCCATTATATGCAAGATACAGTTTTCTAAGAGCTTGCTTTTCTAAATATATTCATTTTATTTTTCTGATAGGACAAAGAAATATGTTCAGTTTCAGAATTTGCTCTTTATAATCATGTACTGACAGATGAAATTGTCTTGAAACGTGTTGTTTATGTTCAGGTAGGTGTTTTCTGAAACATCCAAGAAGCCAGCTTTTTTAAATGACTAAGGGAGTTTTCTCAAACTGCTGGTCCATGAAAATACTGTGTATTTCTATCTGAAAAATATTTATTTTTTTGATTCTTTTATTCCCAGAATCCTTTAAGAGGTGTCCCTGGGCCCCCATACTTGTGACTCAGTGTCAGGGAGCCCCAAGCAGTGTGCAAAACATCAGCCTCACTCAGGCCTTCTTCCTTGGGGTTGAGAAGCAGTAGACTAAAAGGATGAGAGGTGGCTTAACCCTGCAAAACTTGTAAGGGTTATTGACTAAGACCCCCAAAACCAAAGTAGTGGGCATAGCCGCTTTCTGTGTCCCCTCTACCAAACATCTAGTTTGGTAGAGGATTGGGGGCATTAAGACTCCGAGTTGCCTGTCTGCTTGGCTACCTCCCATCCTTATAGAAGAGTGCAGGGAATTGCTCATTTCCAGGAAGGAGAGATGACTTTGTCAAGCTTCTCATTTCTTGGTTGAAAGAGGCTGGCAGTAGGTGAAGGGAGTTACAGGTAAGGATCTCTTTGGCTATACCCCATTGAAGCCAAAACCTCCATTTAGACATCTGATATTCAAGTTGAAACTGTCAAGCCTGTTAACTATCCGTTTGCCTATAGCAAAATTCTTGAACTCTCTGCTACCAAGTCACCTAAAGCAAAAAGTAAAAGAAAGAAAAGCCTCCATGGAGTTACTTGTCTCCCTGAAAGGGTAAAAATCATTCATTTGAAGGTAATTTTTGTCTGTGAAATCATATTTACTGTTATTTCCCACTGTGTTATAAGTCCCTGAAGGAACCCCAATAAAGATGTTAAAAAAAAATAAAAAAATAAGTCCCTGAAGGACAGGGCTATCTTATCTCGAAATCCCCAGAAACCCTACTTGATGCTACTCATACCAGAAAGCAAACACTGAACTTCACCAATCTTATTCTCTTAAATATGAAAATACTTGAATCAAATTCAGTGCTCATTCTGTCGCTCTTTCTGGGTATCTAATTAGCAGCTTTTTTCCTACTGACTCTTTTTTTTTTTTTTCTGGCCAAGCCACACAGCATGTGGGATCTTAGTTCCCCAACCAGGGATCAAACCCGAGCCCCCCTGCAGTGGAAGCATGGAATCTTAACCACTGGACCACCAGGGAAGTCCCCTATTGACTCTTTAGTCATAAGCTACTTTAGGTGTTCTTGAAAATAACCATAAAAAGTGTGGACATTTTCAATTTCTAGAATTCTTTTTTCAACATGCCAGAAGGATGTTCTAAATATATCCCCTTCTTTCTCACCCCCCTCTTTTTTTTAAACCGCCAGGTATCCGTTACAGCACTGATGTGAGTGTAGATGAAGTAAAAGCTCTGGCTTCTCTGATGACATATAAGTGTGCAGTGGTTGGTAAGTGGTCTCCTTTTGCTGCTACCTAATAAGAACTCTTTGGGGAAATATGTTTGCATACAAGGTTACTTTTAAGATGTTAGAGAAATATACCTCATCAGAAGTGGGGGTTTTTTGTTTTTGTTTTAGGTTGCACAGTTTGACATATCATTTTTCAATTAGTCTTAATTAAGATTTAGTCTTTTTTTTTTTAATGGGGAACTTTATAGGAACTAATTGAATTTTCCTTAAGTGTAGATCTTTGTTTAAATCCCTTTCTATACTCTGTAAATAAGACCAAATCAGTAATAAGGAAAATAAATATGCCATTACATTTTAGAAATAGTAAAGCACACTGATTAAATATGCATTGTAATTTGCCTAGTCTAGTATTCTGTTCACTAGAATTTTAAGGTACAACATTTTAGAAGAGATTGTGGGTTTATTTATTGAATTTTCTGAAAATAAAGCTAAAAGTACCACACTTTTATAATATTACACAGTGCTTTCTGCCTTTTTAATTCTTTTAGCCTTTATATGGAATAACTTTCAGACTTCTCTTTCAGATGTGCCATTTGGGGGTGCCAAAGCTGGTGTTAAGATCAATCCCAAGAACTATACCGTAAGTATCAAAGTGACATTAGTGCACATGGTGCATTTACAAAGGACTTGAAATTACTGGACTTCTGTGTATCCCCTATACCAGTGAGATTAATGGTTCCTATTGCTTTTATAAATTTCTTTCTTTCTTTATTTTTGGCTGTGTTGGGTCTTTGTTGCTGCGCGTGGGCTTTCTCTAGTTGTGGTGAGCAGGGGCTACTCTTCGTTGCGGTGCACGGGCTTCTCATTGCAGTGGCTTCTCTTGTTGCAGAGCACAGGCTCTAGGTGCACGGGCTTCAGTAGTTGTGGCTCGTGGGCTCTAGAGCAGAGGCTCAGTAGTTGTGGCGCACGGTCTTAGCTGCTACGCGGCATGTGGGATCTTCCCGGACCAGGGCTCAAACCCGTGTACCCTGCATTGGCAGGCAGATTCTTAACCACTGCGCCACCAGGGAAGTCATCCTATTGCTTTTAAAAGGAATGGAAAAACAAGCAGATAATTAACTCATTGAGTGTTTTGCCATATGAAAGGTCACCTACTTACATCAATGTCCTTTTTCATTTTCTTACTTGGTTAAAATGTAATTAATATAATTAGTATACCTTCATATTCTTAAGCATTTATATTCATGCGTGTTACATACAACTATAATATAAATGTATTCTATATATAAATAAATATTATATCATATACTATATATAACTGTGCTCTGAGGTTTTTATGTTGGGATCCTAAGGTTCTAGTGACATATCTTAACTAGTTTGGTAAAAATTTTATTATTTATCCTATCAATTCCAAGTTAATTTAAGCTGCTAATTAACCTCTGTATTAAGTTAAATAAATTATGTGAATAAATATCTGTATACGAACAATATATATGATTTTATTTTTTAAATTTGCAATTTAAATGAAAATACACCATAAGGACTGCTCATAAGATCCTATATTAATACAAGGAGAACAGGTTTGAGCCTTAGTGCTACTATCTGTTCCTTACGTAACCTAATTTCTGGTCTCTCAAATTAAAAATTTAATTTCCGTTTAAAATGGAAATACCTACTTTATGAATTGCTCTGAAGATTACACAAGAAGATATATGAAAATATCCTATAAGTAGAAAATAGGATGCAACTATTAGTTATCTCCACAAGTGGTTTTTCTATCAAAAATTATTTTTTCATTATTGTTTGTGTTTCACCTTTTTCCTTTATAGGATAATGAATTGGAAAAGATCACAAGGAGGTTCACCATGGAGCTGGCAAAGAAGGGCTTTATTGGTATGTATTGCCATGTAGATTTACACAGAGTGGGAACATCTAAAAAGTAATTGTCTTAATTTAAACTCCTGCTTTTGTCTATACATTCATAGAGAGACTTGTCCTCTTACTTTGAGAAATTGGGTTCTGTGTTAAACATGGTGAACATACCTGGGCCTGTTCATGACACCTCTCTAATAGAAAAGTTCAGGTTCTCAGTACACAGCGTGGATACCAGGAGAGGTCACTTCCACCTCTTCTCCTTGTACAGACGTAATAAAGGTTTTTGATCAGTGTAACAGCATTGAACAACAAGCACAATCACAATTGTGACATCCAAAAAGATTTTAGGAACTAAATAATGCCTGCATTATAAACAGTTTTTAATATGCAAAAAGCAGTTTTGCAATAGTAATCCTGTTGCGAAAGCAGTGAGAAAACTGATGCTGTTCGGAATTGGAGGCTTAAGCAGGCCTTTCCCTTCGAAGCAGCGGGCACAGGCTGGGAGTGTGGAGGCTCATGCTGGTTGATACTCACTGTGACATCACTGGCTGATTTTAAGGATTCCTGGGGCTCCTAAAGTTTGTTACTTGGACAAAATTTCTGAGGGTACTGATCTTCATTTTTTTGATTTTCTGTCGTACTATTATCTATGTCATATGTTATTTTGTGTATGAGATGTCAATATTCTTTTCTGTAATATATAATTATTATTTAATCTTTAAATTTCAAGCAAGTTGTCTATTTATTTTCTTGTCCTAGAAAGATTCTGATTTGTTTTAAAAAAATAAAATCATTTAATAGAATTTTGCCCCTTTAACAATAGTTAAAACTAAGAAGACTGACTAAAATAGGAAAGAAAATCTACTTTTTCTGTTTTCCTGTCCCTCTTGTTTTCCTTCCCCAGTCTTCTTCTCACTGTTAACAAGTTCCTGTGAACTTAATATATCCTTATTTTGAAATCTGCCCCTTTTAAGTAACACTAGAACTTTACTAGATTTGTCCTGTCTTTATAATTTAAAAGGCATTTGGATTCTTGGCATGCATCCTCCCTGGCACTGCCGTGAGCTGTACTTACACAGTCATTGTACAGGGGTAGCACTAGCAATGAGATAACTACCTCCTTCACAGAAATATGTACTAATTCTGATAGACTTCATAATTTTTTATATCATAACTTAGCTTAAACTCTTAGCTTAAATCTCAAACGTATTTAATAGTCTTGAGTGGTTTCAGACTTTATTCAGTTGTACTTACTGTCCATAAATAGAGGATATCCAGCTTAATTTTCTCTATAGTGACAAGAACCCTGTAATTGCAAAGGTTAAAAAGTGATTCATTGAAACACCGAAAGCTTAAATATTAGCAATTTGACTTTTTTGCTTATGTGCAAAAGCCACCATGCAGCTAAACTGACATCTGGGCCCAGAAAGCTCTGTAGCATAAGGGAATGCAGTTGGCATTCTTTCCCTCTCTAGGGCACAGAACTACTCCTGAGCAAACCTTTGGAACTGACGTCATTTCGGTTATTTTCTCACTTCCCTTTCCACAGAGTTTCAGATTATGAGTTAGACCTGAACCTGGGTCCTGGTTCTGTCACTTCGTGTGAGTTTAAGGTCAGCTTTTCAATTTCTGCAAAAAGAGTCAGCTCTGGTTTTGACAGGGCTTGCTTTGATTCTGTAGACCTATTTTTATGTAAAGTGTTGCCATCTTAACCTTTTTTATTTTTAATTTTGTTTTATTTTTTATACAGTAGGCTCTCATTAGTTATCTATTTTATACATATTAGTGTATATATAGTGTATTTTATACATTAGTGTATACATGTCAATCCCAGTCTCCCAGTTCATCCCACCACCCACCCCCCCCCCACTTTCCCCCCCCCACTTTCCCCCCCCCAACAATGCCACTTTTCATCCAAGGGAGAACATTGATACCTTATTCTATTTTCCACTTTAAACTAGTCCATGAACACTGAATGTCTTTCCATTTGTTTTTGTTTTTAAACATACATTTTATTTATTTATTTATTTGGGGTTTTTTATTTATATATTTTTGGCTGTGTTGGGTCTTCATTGCTGCGCGCGGGCTTTCTCTAGTTGCGGCGAGCGGGGGCTGCTCTTGGTTTCGGTACGCGGGCTTCAGTAGTTGTGGCTTGTGTGTACAGGTCTCACATTACTTTCGTTAAGTTTATTCATAAGTATTTTATTCATTCTGATACTGTTCTAAGAGATATTAGTCTGCCGTATTCTTTTCTTAAGAAGTCTTTGATAGCAGGATAATACTAGCCTCATAGAATGAGTTGAGAAGTGGTCCTTCCTTTTTCTTTCTCTCTTCTTTTTTAGTTTGTGCAAGGGTGTTAATTCTGTTATGTGAGTTTTGATACCACCTTTGTAAACTGTGAAATTCCCTTTTCATCCACTATATCTCTATGCACCAAAATTACCCTTTTAGCTTTACCCCTACATTCATGTTCTGTGAAAGCAGTTGCTCTTTTCAGCCAATTTTTTATCTTATTTATAGTGTTTCAGGATTGAGTGATGGCATTTTAACTTTCCTAAGGGTAGTTAACCTGTTTTTAAAAGGATGGACTTTCACACCTGTAGGTATTTGAGAATTTACCTGTAATCCAGGAATTGCTTGTAATCTGTACATCCCTATACATTGATTTTGTATGGAGTAGAAAACTCACAAGCCTAATAATATTTTGCGATTTTGCTTTGGGTAGGGGGAGCTATCTGACTTCAGCATATCTAGACTAATAATTGTTTTTGAAAAACAATTTATCATTATACGTTTTTGATTTACAAACTACATACCTCAAACTTGCCCTTCTCCAAATAGAATTGTTATTTGAGGCAACAAGCTTATTTAACACTTGGTATTGCTGAAAACAAGCATATCTACTTTTGTAGATACCTCTAAAGAGATGTGGGAGCAATCTGTCATTTATACCTTAGGAGAAAAGCGATATGATTAAATATACTTGTATTACCCTCCAGTTGAGGTGTGTCACTGTAAAGGAATGGGAATTGTGGCCAGTGGAGCAGTAGAGCCCTTTTGTCAGAGGATGGGGTGAGGGTGGATTGGGGGAAGTTAGACTTCTTGATATTTGTAAGACGCCTAAGGAAAAGAGTACCAGGACATAGGAGAGTTACAAGTTGGGTACGGAATGGGGAGCAAGAGTGTAAAAAACAAAACTTTGACCATTTCAAAGTTGTCTTACACCAATCCTGTATCGTCACATCACAACTTGTATCAAGAAGTACATATGTAGGGCCTGGGCCCCTAAAATGTAGAAGAATATTAGAATGGACCTTATTCTGTTGATTTTAAGTAATAATTATAGGAAGAACTCAAGTATACCTCTTAGAAAGAACTTAATTTGGGAGACAGTAGTTTAATCATTTAAAAGTTGTATTTTTCTTTTTATAAAGATAACGAGTTTGTATTTTACAATTAAAACAATATAGAAAGTTATAAACAATGCTGAAGTCTAAACATAGTGAAAAAGTTTGTGCATGTCTTTCTAAACCTCTGCATACATATATACACATGGAAATATGTATAGTTATTATACATCAGTATATATAAAGAGAATTTTATATGAATGGGAACTTACACATGCTATATGAAACCTGCTTTTTTTCACCACATGTATGTTTTGGTGATGATCCCTAGTCATTTACATGGATGTACATCATTCTTTGTAATGGCTGCATAGTATTTCATTGTATAGATGACCCATTAAATAATTAGGTTGTTTTGTATTGTATTCTTACTGTTTTGATGGGTATATTTCTATGTATTCCTGCCTTTACAGATTTGAGTGGGCACCATTTAATACACTTCCATCTGAGATCTCACTGGACATCAGCATTAGTGCTGTCATTGGCACTTGTTGCTGCCTGTGAGCTAGCTTCTTGTTATCCTCAAACTTTTTATTTGCTGATCTGAGGAACTGAAAGTCAAGGCCTAAAACTTTCTGTACAGAGTAAGCTTTGAGTAATAGGTCAAAGCAGCATTATGTCACGGGTAAAAGTATTACGGGGCTTAACATCATACTTCAGCAGTGTGTCTTTTCCCTTTTTCTACTTGGTGAGGAGGGCTTACACGCCCAGTAAGCAAGTATGTCACTGTGCTGTCTCATACACATAAACTTTCTAACCATAACAACCCTCCTTACGATACTCTTATTTCTAAATACAGTTTAAGGAACTGAGGTCAAGAGAGGCTAAACTGATTTGCCTATGCTTGCAACATTCAGAAATCTGTTGAGTGGCTTATCAGTCGTGCATAGCTAATTTCACACAGCAAGTGAACACCAGTGGGAGAAGTTATCATGTAACACTGTGTATCTGTAAATTTTGTAATGAAACATTTAATAAGTATTTCTATGTCTTGAATTAGTAACCTAGATGAAATCTAAAGTTTTCTAGCCATGGTAGCTTTGTTATTATAGAGAATTGCAAGGATCCATGTGTTTGAGATGCATTTATCTTAAAAATTGGTGCAATGCCCTTTCCCTGTGCCCCCAGGTCCTGGCGTTGATGTGCCTGCCCCAGACATGAGCACAGGTGAGCGGGAGATGTCCTGGATTGCTGACACCTATGCTAGCACCATAGGGCACTATGTGAGTACCCACCACAGCTCTGAGGGCTTCATTTGCTATCTACCAGAAATAACAGTTCAAATGATGATATGTATAAGGGGAGAATTCACTGGGTTTTTCTCCTCTCCTTTAATCATATCATGATTTTATATATTACTTCTGTCTGTCTTATATCATAAATGCAGTGAACTTGGATTGAGCTTTTACTCATATGCAACCCTATCCTGACCACTGGGATGGGCCCTCAAAGATCACCTCCCAGGGCAGGATACATTACAAGACAGTTAAAGGGAAATAAGGAAGCATTCAATTCGGGCTTTTCCCTCAAAGGAACTAAGACACATTAAGCAGATAAGGTATGGAGATAGTGTAATAGCAGGGTGCAGAGTTTCTAAAAGCAGGCTTCCTGGAAGAGGTATTTGGTCAGGGCTGGACATTGAAAATGGATAGAATTTAAACATGGAGATTTGGAGGATAGGAGGGGAAACTGTAGAGCTCAGATTGTCTGAAGATAAGGCACATTTAGAAAGGTAGTAAGAGAATGATGAAGTAAGTGGAAGAGTAGAAAAATACTCAAGTCCCAGTGTTTTTATTTTACTTGCTAGTCAGCGGGGGAGCCTTTGATGCTGACCCTTCCTTAGGGGAGAGGGGGCGGCAGCAGTGTTAGGCTGGAGCAAAGAGATGGCCTCCACAGTGTCAGTGTCTGTCTTCACAGCCGGGAGCGATAGGGCTGAGGAGAAGCATTGGCTCATGACAGAGGTAGACTCAGCAGGACTGGGTTGCATCTGTGGGACCAAAGAAAAGGACAGGATTGAGTCAGAAAGAACCAGGAGGACTTAGAGTCTGGGGACTGAGCAGAAGTAGTGCTAGTAATACAGAACACAAGAAGAACAACTAACTTCGTCCTTGAAAGGGATGGAACCTTGAAAAACACTTAAGGAGTAGGAAGAGAAAGTGAGTTGAAAAGACATTTTGTTACCCAAAAACTGGGTTCATCTCTTGGTGGGTGTCGAGCCAAAAGACACAACCAAGCCAAAGATGGGTAGAAGGATTTATCACTTGCAGCAAGTAGGGAGAACACTGGGATCTCTCCCAAAGCAGTGTCTCCCTGAACAGCAAAATTGGGGAAGTTTTAAGTTAAGGGTACCTACATATTCATGAAGGGACTTGGGCGGTTGGCAGAGTCCAAGCTTTAGTTAAGTCACTAAGATGAGAAAAGGTCAACATCGTCATCGCTTAGGTTCCAGTTGATCTGGTGGTTGAGCACTTCAGGCTCCTCTTTACCGTTGAAACAGAACTGGGAGTCTTCACAACTGATAAATTACCTTGGCTACTGTTACTTCTCTTGCTGGATAACATTCTTTTGTTCCCTTAAGAGCATTAATTATTGAGACCTGTTCAAGTCCAAGCATTGTAGACAGACTTTGATAACAAAATGGCTTAGATCACAAAATGGCTTCTCATGTCAAGAAAGCCATGCCTGCTGGTTCTCTTCCTCCAGGGACCCCCTACCCTAACTGCTCACAATTTACTTTAAAAATATAGAGAGAGCACTTACTACACAGGAGGCTTAAAGTACAGCAAGGAGTTCAATACAATTGGGGTAAAGGCTAGAAGGAAAAGTTTTTTGTTGGTGGTGGTGGTTTTTTTTTTTTTTGCGGTACACGGGCCTCTCACTGTTGTGGCCTCTCCCATTGCGGAGCACAGGCTCAGCGGCCATGGCTCACGGGCCCAGCCGCTCCGCGGCACGTGGGATCCTCCCGGACCGGGGCACGAACCCGTGTCCCCTGCATCGGCAGGCGGACTCTCAACCACTGCGCCACCAGGGAAGCCCGGGAAGGAAACGTTTTGATGCTATGAAGAGTACTGGGGACCTGACCACGTCTCTGGGGTAGGATCAGAAAAGCCTACTTGAGATGTAACCTTCTGGTCTGCACTCTGAAAGATGAGTACACATCAACCAGGGGAAGTGGCACTGGCCAAGGGTTGGAAGCAGAAGGAAGCACCTGGGTAAAGGCCCTGATGTGAAAAGAGGTGAACCTGAGAGGCTGAGGGAACACTATGGTGGCCAGAGTAGAGAGGGCATGAGAGAGGCCAGCAGAGGAGAGTTGGACCAGATTCCTACCTTGTAGGTGACAGCAAGGACTTTGGTCTTTGTCCTGAAAACAGAGGGAAGCCAGTGAAGTGCTAATTGTAAGCAGGTGTGTGACACAGTAAGCTTCACTCTGTGTGCATCAGAGAATGGGATTGTTGGGGACAGGAGACTACACAGGAGTCCAAAAGAGATGACATTGGCCTGCCATAGAGTTGGAGAGGAATGGACAGATGGAAGAGTGATTGGGGGGTGGAGGGGAGGAACAATCAGTTAGAAAAGAATGAGAAGTGCCAAGAGCTTCGCGTTGTGGATGTTCTGAGGGGGTGGTTCTGAGAAGAAAGCAATTCAGCAACTACATTGGAATAGTGAGGTTGGAGCCAGACTGCAAGGGCGTGTTGAGAGGGAAGTAGGGCATGAAGAGTAGCCCTCACTTAAGAAAAATGGCACTAGAGAGGAGACAGCTTGAAAGGTGCCTGTTGTCTAAGAGAAAGGTTTTTGTTGTTCTTGGCATGTTGATTGGTGTGGGCCACAGATTCATCTTTTAAGGGCCCTAGTGGAAAGATCAGCCTTAGAAGAGGAGGAATATTGTTTCCTCTAAAAGGAAGGAAGGGGGCATCTAATGGAGGAATTTAGGCTTGTCTCATTTCCTGGGGGGTGATGTAGTGTGTAGTTGGGAGCACACTCAGACACCCTGGATTCTGGGAGTGGCTCCTTCACATACCAGCTCTGTGACCTGGGGCAAGTGCCTTAAGCTCTCTGTGCCTCACTTTCCTTATATGTAAAATGACAATAATAATAGCACCTAGTTCCTGAGACAGTCATGAGGATTAAGTGAATGATAGTATAATTATAACTGGTCCTCAGTAAGCATAAAAAATAAATATTTATAAACACTGAACCAGGTAAATTCCACAGATCCCCTGAAATAAAACAGGAGCAGTATGAGACACTTCAAAGAAGTTTGGTTTTGACTGCCATTTCCAAAATGCTGCTCTTCCATGTCACCTTCTTATGTTAAATGAGCTCTGGTTATGGTCTTTCATTCTTTTTAAGCAAGGCATTAGATTGAATAGTACAAAACAGTGGGCAGTACATTGTTATTCGTAGCTCTCTCCCAAAGGTGACAAAAGAAAGTTTTGTGAGGCCCTGCCAACTAAACCTTGGACTAAACACTGGTAAAAGACTGTCCTCCTTAAAGTGATAGGAAATACAAAATCAGAGCCTAAGGTAAGAAGCCACAGGTTTTGTTTCTTGTTTTCAGACGTATACCTGAACACGCAGCTTCTTTTGCCTAGCCTCGCCCAGAAGTGTGGGTGCTGGAGAGCAAGCAAGTTCTCTACCGGGGCCCAGGCTTCCAAAACAATTAGGTATGCTGGGCATCTCGCAGCCAGCCAGCCAACCGGCACCGTGCCTGACCTCTGACAGGATTGCTATCCGCTCCAGCATTTGCATTTTCTCTGTTCAAGAGCATTTGGCACTTAACTTGGTTTGCAATTCTGTATTCATAAGCATTAACTATTCATGAAGGAAAACCGTGGGAAAACTACTAATTCCATAAATCACTTTACTAGACTGTTTTGTTTTTTTTTACTTTTGTTCTTTTTGTTGGTAATGATACAGCTAATACAATTCTAAAAGTTCTTATTTAAACAGTCACTTTTTAACTTATCCAGCTAGAACATACGTTGAGGGGTAGGGAATATGATATGAAGTACGGCACTTATCTTGTTTCACATCACATGGGCAGCAAATTGCCTCAACAAATTTATTAAATAGTCCATACTTTAGCCACTGACTTAAAATGCTTCCTGTATGTAATATTCATTTCCTGTATACAATAAGACTGTCTCTAGTTTCTCCTGTCCCACAGAAGACAACAGATTTGTCTATTATGCACTGTTCTGGTTGCTACAGTTTATAGTATATGCTAAACTGGTTGCTTCCAGTTTATCCCTTGGAAGGGAGGCCCTCCCAAGCCCCTTTCTTTCTTCTAATTATTCTTGCTTCTGAACCAGAATACATGCATACTGTCACTACAGAGAGTCCAGAAAGGAGAAGACTTACTCTCCTTTACTTACTCGGCTTCTTAGAGCTAACAGCTACTACAGGAGGTGCTCTACTAACACATGGGCATTGGCCTCTGTGTCTCACCCACGTGTACCCCTTTTTTTTAACTCCAGTAATACCATACTATATATACACAATTTTTTGTATATATACAATTGTATATATAGTATGGAATTAGAATTTCTGGATTAATGGCTTTTTATCTTGATAGGTATTCCAGTTGCCCTGCAAAGCTTAGTTATTTTTTCTTTCTTTTTTATTTCTTGAATACTTTTGTTAATCCACTCTTAGGTGAACTTGAGTTATCTTTTAAAGTTCTTTTTTAAAAGTGACACTTAATTGAATTTCTAGATTAGTTTGGCAGAAGAAAAATTTTACAGCGTTGAGTCTTCCCATCCATGAACACTGTAGTGGCTCTTCCTATCTTAGGTTCTGTTTTGGCGACGTGCTCAAGTCTTATAACTTTTAAGACAATTCCAGGTGACATGTATACCCTTTCTTAGTAGGGCTGAAGCATTTGGTGAAGGAATAATAGTTTTAAGCTGAACTATCTCTACTTGTGTGATCCTGCTGTTTGTATTTCCTTGATGTTTAATTCCTAAAAACCCTGTTTCTCCCATCAGAAAATGGTCTACTTTATTACATATTTTCTAGTAACAGAAATTTGAAAAGGTGAGACTTAGCCCTATTGATGAACATATACCTTAAACACACACACACTTCTAATGAGCGTATTAGTTAAATGAGAATGTGTTTGCACTTTAACGCTTCTTTATGTTGGTCCTCATAGAAATTGATGTCGATATTTCATCTTTTAAGTTTTGCCCTTCTTTTGCAGGATATTAATGCCCATGCCTGCGTTACCGGTAAGCCCATCAGTCAGGGTGGAATCCATGGACGGATCTCTGCTACTGGTCGGGGAGTTTTCCATGGGATTGAAAACTTCATCAATGAAGCTTCTTACATGAGTATTTTAGGAATGACACCAGGATTTGGAGATAAAACATTTGTTGTTCAGGTAAAAATGTTTGCTTTCTTAAAGAATAACTGATATACATATAATAATAACTTTTTCAGTGTTTTAAGATTTGCATTTTTTTAAATTTAATTGGAGATTTGTAATGTGTTAATTTCTGCTGTACAGCAAAGTGATTCAGTTATAATATAGTTCCCTGTGCTATACAGTAGGACCTTGTCGCTTATCCATCTTATATATAATAGTTTGCATCTGCTAATCCCAAGCTTCCACAAACCAGTTGTTGCTCTCTCCTCTGAGCCTCTGAAGCTCCCTTTCTGATCTTCCCACCAGTGATGGGGCTTCCCAGAGTGTGGGAACCTTTCCTCTTTTATAGCTGCCTTCCAGGGGCACAGGTCCCATCCCAGTTGCTTTTTTCTTTTTTTTTCCATTTTATCCTGATTATATGGGGATCTTTCTTGTCCTTTCAGGTGTTTGAGGTCTAGTGTTCAGTAGGTATTCTGTGAGAATTGTTCCATTTGTAGATGTATTTTTGATGTATTTCTGGGAAGAGGTGAGTTGCACATCCTTGTACTCCTCCTCGATCGGAGCCCCTAGATTTGCAGTTTTTAAAATTTGATTCTTTGGATCTCTTAAGTTTTAAAATGGACATATGCAGAGTAATACATCCTTTATTTTTTGAACCTTGGTAAGATTCATGTGACTAAACCAAGTATCTCTCAGAAACATATGAAACTATCATCAACTTCTTTTGTTTGATATTTAAATTGCAATTGTATCCAGAAGGGGACATCTCTTAAACTATTATGTGTATACAGAAGGGTTTACACAATGATCCAAATTTCAACTTTAGTGTGGTGATTGATTTGAGTTTACTTTGAGGCATCAAAATTAAGTTGAATCCTACTTTAAAATAAAACCCATACCCCTCCCAATTACTGACTTATCTTTTCACGACCATAGGACATCTGGTCATCAGGAACTGAGGTCCTAGATAGCATCGTTGACATCACTGCCGTTTCTTTATAGGCCAGCAAGGCTGCATGTCACTGAATGTCCTCAGGACTCATTATCACAGAGGACAAAGGGTTGGGTTCCACATTCCAAAGCAAATTTATTGTTGAAGAGAGACATTGTTTCTTTTATCAGAAGGATTTTGAGAATTACTTCTAAACCAACAGAATTGTATTGGTCAGAATATGACATTTATCATCTATGCTAGGACTTTGATTTTTGTTTCATGTACAACTGTACTTCACAGGGATTTGGTAATGTGGGCCTGCACTCTATGAGATATTTACATCGTTTTGGTGCTAAATGTGTTGGTGTTGGTGAATCTGATGGGAGCATATGGAATCCAGATGGTATTGACCCAAAGGAACTGGAAGACTTCAAATTGGTATGTTAATGTAATATCTGAACAGTTTGACCACCTGAATGTTGTAAAGTTGAAATAAGTATTATTGAAATCTGTTCGCATTGTTTTTTAAAATTAATTTTTATCGGAGTATAGTTGATTTGCAGTGTTGTGTTAGTTTCTGCTGTACAGCGAAGTGAATCGGTTATACATATATCCATTCTTTTTTAGATTCTATTCCTATACAGGTGATAACAGTATTGAGTAGAGTTCCCTGTGCTATATAGTAGGTCCTTATTAGTTATTTGTTTTATATAGAGTACTGTATATGTGTCAATCCCAAGCTCCCAATTTATCCCTCCCCACCTTCCCCCCGCCCGGTAACCATAAGTTTGTTTTCTACATCTGTGACTCTATTTCTGTTTTGTAAATAGGTTCATTTGTACCATTTTTAGATTCCACATATACGCAATATCATGATGTTTGTCTTTCTCTGTCTGACTTCACTCAGTATGACAATCTCTAGGTCCATCCAGGTCTCTGCATATGGCATTATTTCATCCTTTTTAGACTGCCATATTTTAGATTCCACATATACATGATATCATATGATATTTGCCTTTCTCTTTTTGACTTACTTCACTTAGTATGATAATCTCTAGTTGCATCTATGTTGCTGCAAATGGCATTATTTCATTCTTTTTTATGGCTGAGTAATTAATATTCCATCGTATATACGTACCACATCTTCTTTATCCATTCATCTGTCGATGGACACTTAGGTTGCTTCCATGTCATGGCTATTGTAAATAGTGCTGCAGTGAACATTGGGGTACCTGTGGCTTTTCGAATTATGGTTTTCTCCAGATATATGTCCAGTAGTGGGATTGCTGGATCATATGGTAGCTCTATTTTTAGTTTTTTAAGGAACCTCCATAGTGTTCTCCATAGTGGCTGTACCAATTTACATTCCCACCAACAGTGCAAGAGGGTTCCCTCTTCTCCACACCCTCTCCAGCATTTATTGTCTGTAGATTTCTTGATGATGGCCATTCTGACCAGTGTGAGGTGATACCTCGTCATAGTTTTGATTTGCATTTTTCTAATTATTAGTGATGCTGAGGGTCTTTTCATGTGCCTCTTGGCCATCTGTCTGTCTTCTTTGGAGAAATGTCTATTTGGATCTTCCACCCATTTTTGGATTGGGTTGTTTGTTTTTTTGATCTTGAGCTGCATGAGCTGCTTGTATATTTTGGAGATTGATCCCTTGTTGGTTGCTTCATTTACAAGTATTTTCTCCCATTCTGTGGGTTGTCTTTTCATTTTGTTTGTTTATTTTTTTTAATGTAACTCAAAGACCTCCTACTAAATGAGTCTTCATATCATAGGCACTAAACATAAACATTTAAACTCTGTTGCAACCATTAATTCTGATTTTCAATCAATTATAGCAACATGGAACAATCCTGGGCTTCCCCAAAGCAAAGATCTATGAAGGGAGCATCTTGGAGGCTGACTGTGACATATTGATCCCTGCTGCCAGTGAGAAGCAGCTGACCAAGTCCAATGCACCCAGAGTCAAAGCCAAGGTGACAGCATGATGGATTCAACCTTACCAATGTGGAGTGACACTGAGAGTCATAGAAAAGCTCTAATGGGTTTCCTCTTTTTTTAAAAAAAGAAAACAGCTTTATTGGGATGTATTGGGTTGGCCAAAATGTTCGTTCGGGTTCGTTACCATCTTATGGAAAAACCCAAATAAACTTTTTGGCCATACAAGTCCCCAAGCATACAATTCAAAGTGGGATTTTGCTTCTCTCCCACAGCACCGTCCCCCACACATCTCTTGAGCTCGGCTGGAGGGGATTTGACGGTGTTATTGGCATTTCTCTATGTTCGTGACTTTCTTGCAGATCATTGCTGAAGGTGCCAATGGACCGACAACTCCAGAAGCTGATAAGATTTTCCTAGAGAGGAACATCATGGTTATTCCAGTAAGTAATCTACGTTTACCAGATTTTATATGTACTTGGAATCATAATTGTCTTTTGCAAGGAACTGAGGGGAGAGGAGGATTGTTAGTTTCCCAAGCCTTAGTAATGAATTCTTCGTCTTTATTTTGTTTTAAAATTTTATTTATTTATTTATCTACATTTATTTATTTCTGGCTGCATCAGGTCTTAGCTGTGGGATGAGGGATCTTTTTGTTGCAGCGCACAGGCTCTTGGCTGTAGCTCGCAAGCTTCTCTCTAGTTGTGGCACGCAGGCTCCAGGGCGTGTGGGCACTGTAGTTGTGGCACGCGGGCTCCAGAGCGTGTGGACTCTGTAGTTTGCTGCACGCAGGCTCTCTAGTTGAGGCGCTCGGGCTCAGTAGTTGTGGTGTGCGGGCTTAGTTGCCTCGCAGCATGTGGGATCTTAGTTCCCTGACTAGGGATCAAACCCACGTGCCCTGCATTGCAGGACAGATTCTCTACCACTGGACCACCAGGGAAGTCCCTTTATTTTGCTTTTAAGAAAATAAAGTAGAAGTGTGGTTAATATAATAAGCCTGTCTTATACTGGACCTGAACATTTTCTTCCAACTTCAGGCTCTTTCTTGAGTATGTACTTAGACTTCTTAAATCCAGTTATATAAATGTATAATGTGCTAGAAGTACTACTCTAACTTGCAAATGTCCCTTGCTGTCTTACTCAGAAAGCTAATATGAGTAACATGTGCTTAAGTTTTTCAGTGGTTAAGCATGGGGTCTGTACCAAAAGGTCATTGGAAATTAGAAGTTAGTGTGGACTCGTGATGCATTTTGAAGAACTGCTTTTGCTGAAAGCACTTAAATTCAGGTTAACTGAAATAGACTGCCTCTATGTAGTGGGAGAGTGAACACGAATCTTCTGGCAAGACACCCTTGGACCATCCAAACCAGTGGTTAGTGGGCAGGCAATTTTGTCAGATTTTTTTAGGTGGAGAAGAGGCTCTAAAACCTCTGATCAAATACTTGCTGATTAATAAACCAATAAATTATTTTTTTTCCAAAGGGAGAAAGCCTCAGATGTATTGGGAAGGGGGTTTAAGTGTAAAATTTCTGATACTATCTAAGATGTATTTGGGAAGCTTGAAGCTTAATCTGCTTTGATATGAACTATGATATTAAACAATGAGCTCACGTTCATTGTAAGCTTTTATTAAGACCATCATCTCCTCATTTTTTTGTGTATAGGATCTCTACTTGAATGCTGGAGGAGTGACAGTGTCTTACTTTGAGTGGCTGAAGAATCTAAATCATGTCAGCTATGGCCGTTTGACCTTCAAATATGAAAGGGATTCTAACTACCACTTGCTCAGTAAGCTCTGATTATCCTGTCCTGCAAAAGTAATCTTTTGGGCCATCTAAAAGGTTGGGGAAAGCCTGCATTTAATAAAAGGGCTAATTTCCTTTTTGTTTAGTCTCAGAACAGAAAACTCTTCTGACTCATGAGTCTTAGACCAAAAATATACAATTTCTTTATAGGTATTCACTATATTAACTCTCTGGAATATATTTATATTCCAACGTTTATTCTGCGAGTATGCTCTGGTTCCCAGAACCTAATCTGTAAGTTAATAGTATAAAGAGTATCATTTTAAACCAGGAGCTCCTGTTGATACTCATCCATTTCTATCTCAGGTTGCTTTTGGTAAAGCCCTATCTATTGTCAAGAATTTTTTGAGTCTTCTGATGAGAATACTGTTTTGTCTTTGACTAGAATAGGCTCCAGAGTTGACACTAGAATTTTCCCTCAAGCTGAAATAAGACCAAGACCTCCAGCTGAGCTTTACTGAGCCTACTCTGAGAATCTGGGTGAAGTGTTCCATCGATTTCCATTCCTTTTTCCCTCAGCATTTTCTTTTTAAAAGAGCCAAGGAAAATCCCTGCTAATGGGTGTTATGGAAACAGAGCAGTGACCTAAATTCACATTTATATAGGAATTTGGCAAAGTGCTTTACTCCTTTTAACTGAGATTTAAGTGAGTAACCCTTTTATGTTATTAGTGTTGAAGGTTTTATGTCATTAGTGTTTGGGGCTGTGGATATAGTTTGAGACTACTTTTGTTTCTACTTCATTTTTTTTCTACTAGCAATATCGTATCTTCATCTCTTGGCTTTTTATAGTGTCTGTTCAAGAGAGTTTGGAAAGGAAATTTGGAAAGCATGGTGGAACTATTCCCATTGTACCCACAGCAGAGTTCCAAGACAGGATATCGGTGAGTGTGCTTGTGGCGGCATCACATACACTGCCTGCTCTCTTCTTTAGGTCAGGCCAGCTGTATTAAATGGGATTAAGGCGTGGTAATCAACATGACAGTTACATGACTTCCTCTTTCCTTACATTCTAAAAATGGAGTAAGAATCTTAGTTTGAAATAACTCATGGTTCTGCTTTTGATACTTTTACAATACAGATGACTCAACAAGTGATTCTAACATAATGAAGAGTTATTGCGTATTTTAACTATTTTAAGCTTTAGAGCAATGGAAAGAATTGAAAAGTAAACATTACTTTTTTTACAAGTGGAATACTGTTATTCCTTTCACCCACTCATTCATTTACCAAACATTTACTGAGTACCTACTATGTTCCAGGCACTCTTCTAGGTACTGGGGACACAGCAGAAAACAAAATAATGAAAATTCTCTGTTCTCCTGGAGTTTATATTCTAGTTAGAGGAGACGGCATATAAAAAACCATGAGGCTGAGTGAGATCACCAAAATTTTGATGATAAACATTATATCAATATAGATTGACCTATATAAAAAATTGAAATTACTATATGGACACAAATAAGAGTCAAAGAAAATAGATGAGAAAAACGATTTGTTGTTAATTAGCTATTGACAGGATATATTAATACACATCACAAAGAGAATTTCTTTACCAGTAAGTGGCAGGCGACATGAAAAAAATCAGAGGAAGTCGGCCTAGAAAAAAATGTTTAACCTCGTTGTTAAAGAAATATAAATTAAAATAAGGATTCTTTAATGTATTAAACTAGCATAAACAATTAATGCATTTATACTCACCATGTCTGTTGTGAAGCAGTTGTACCTTTATTCTGATGACAATGCAAAAGACTTATTGAAGAGTTCCTGCCCTTTGACACTTACAATAACATCACCTCTGGGAGTTAATCCTAAGAAAACAACTTTAAAGGAGAGGAAAGAGTCCATGCATGATGTCATTGGAACTGTGTTTGCAGTCATTTTTAAAATTAGGTTTGATTTTACAATCCATGTGTGTGTGTGTTTGTGTGCGGGGGCAGGGAAATGGCTAAGTGATAATATGTCTTCTTATGAAATATTCAGTCATGGGAAATAATTTAAGACTATATTGCAAAATGGGGAAATGTTAAGGGTTTTGTTTTGAAGGAGAAAAGATGCTTTTGCCACTCTGGGTAACTCCCCTCAAAGAACCTTCCTCTTTCCCAGAACCATGTGTCTTAGTTCTGGTCCCTCCTTCTGGAACACCAAGACCCACTCCCTGCTTGAGTATCACATCTCAGTGGCTTTTCCTGAAAGTCCTCTCTGACTGCCAGCATTTCATCCATCCTTCCATCACAAGTCACTTAGTGCGTTTATAGGCCCTGCTGTTGCTGCGGCTTTAAGATGGGATTCTTGCTCCTCCCTGTGGTCGCCCCATGTCACAGCACACGCCTGCCACATAGTCGATCAGACTGAAACGTGGAGAGGGAGTGAAGGACAGCCAGTTGGTTAGGAAGACAGAGCCATGATGCCTTCCATTTTTATCCTTTTTAAAAATAATCTTTGCCCAATGTATCAGTCTTCCAGTTTTCAAATGCTTTCGGTGCTTCTAATTTTAGACTTTCATGCTATTTCTCATCTCTTAGTGACTTACTTATTGCAGGAGTCTTGTAATAAGTGTCAGTTGAAAACCCAGTGTTTTCCCCCAGCTCCTTGCTTTTAGTTTCCCCCTCCCCAGCCATGCTGTGGCCCTTCCAGGACCTACATCATTGACCTCATCATCTTTTCACTGTCCTTCATCACACCTGTCTTCACTTAAATTCCATTGACCATCATTACAGTAACTCTATGGCCTTGTTTTGCTTCATCACACTCCCTTGTTAACACCTGAACCCTGATGAAATCCAGCTCTCTGCCCCCTCCATTCCTCTGCTGTAGCAGGAGGCCCTGCTGACTCTTCAAACTTAAAGTAGGCTCTCAGCTGCCCAGCAGTTAAACTACTTTTCCCTGTTCCATTCATTCTCTCATTCTCTTGGTTAATTATATCATATTTTCTCCTTTTTTCTCTCCCTGCACTCCAGTTCATGACCTGGTATCTATTCACAGAAAAGTGAAGCAGTCAGGGAACTTCCACATCTACCCAGCTCCTGGTATCTGTACCCTGTCTTGTACTCTTGAGCAACTCTTTGTGCTTCCAACTCAGCCCGAGTCTTGTTCTGGGCGTTGGATGGCCTGTTTTCAGTCTCTCAAATGCGCTGCTCAAGCAAACCTTCCCCTTTCTCTTGCATCATCAGTTTTCCCTCTATTCAGTCATTTCTTAATCCCACTTGCCCTTCCAGGTCTTGCTATTTTTATTTCTCGTATAGCAAACCTCCTTAAGAGTTGTGTATACTCTGTCCCCAGTTCTTCTATACTCAAACCTCCTATTCTGCCCACCACTTCACCAAAACTGTTCTTGTCAAGGTAACCAGTGGTGGCAGCATCGCCAAACCTAGCGGTCATTTTCAGTCCTCATCTTACTTCACTGGGCACAGGTGATCACTCCCGCTGGAAATATTTCTTAGCTTCCAGGACACCACATCCTCCTGGGTTTCCTCCTGCTTCACTCACCAGTCCTTCTGCTGATCCTTGTCATCCCTGTACCCTGTTAACATTGGAAGTCCTCAGTCCCTGAACCACTTCTCAGTCTGAATTCAAAATTTTGGTGATCTCACTCAGCCTCATGGTTTTTTATATGCTGTCTCCTCTAACTAGAATATAAACTCCAGGAGAACAGAGAATTTTCATTATTTTGTTTTCTGCTGTGTCCCCAGTACCTAGAAGAGTGCCTGGAACATAGTAGGTACTCAGTAAATGTTTGGTAAATGAATGAGTGGGTGAAAGGAATAACAGTATTCTACTTGTAAAGCAAGTTTTCCTGTTCCTAACTTGGTAGAACAAAACAAAGCTTAACCCATATATTTCTCTTTTTCTTTTTTTAAGGTTTTTTTTTAAATTTTAATTTATGTTTTGGCTGTATTGTGTCTCAGTTGCAGCGAGTGGAGGCTACTCTTTGTTGCAGTGCGATGGCTTCTCTTACTGCGGAGCATGGGCTCTAGGTGCACAGGCTTCAGTAGTGGTGGCACATGGGCTCAGTAGTTGTGGCGCATGGGCTTAGTTGCTTCACGGCATGTAGGATCTTCCCAGACCAGGGCTCAAACCTGTGTCCCCTGCATTGGCAGGTGGTTTCTTAACCACTGCACCATCAGGGAAGTTCCATATGTTTCTTTTTTTTTTTTTAATTAATTTATTATTTATCTTTGGCTGCGTTGGGTCTTCATTGCTGCGCGTATGCGCAGGCTTTCTCTAGTTGCAGCAAGCGGGAGCTACTCTTTGTTGTGGTATGCAGGCTTCTCATTGCGGTGGCTTCTCTTGTTGTGGATCACGGGCTTCGGTAGTTGCGGCACACGGGCTCAGTAGTTGTGGCTCGCAGGCTCTAGAGCACAGGCTCAGTTGTGGCGCATGGGCTTAGTTGCTCCGAGGCATGTGGGATCTTTCCAGACCAGGGCTTGAACCCATGTCCCTTGCATTGGCAGGCAGATTCTTAACCACTGCACCAACCAGGGAAGTCCCCCATATGTTTCTTAATTGATATAAGTGTTACAGAAATATAATTTCTTAGATAAAGTTCAGCATATATAAAAAGTGGCTCACCAACAACAAGTTTTTATTTGGCATATCAGGATGTGTTTGCTAGCTAATATATATCATATTAAGAGTGGTGGTGATAGTTATTTGTCCTAACTTTAGAAAGCAGTCCAAAAAACAAATTAGAGGAACCCATTGAAACAAACTGACTTATAGAGATAATTGGCAAAGGAAAGAGAGGAGCTGATTTGGTGGTCAAAGATGCTGGGTTATATCCCAGCTCTAAAAACAGCTACCTGGGGACTTCCCTGGTGGTCCAGTGGTAAAGAATCCACCTTCCACTGCAGGGAACATGGATTCGATCACTGGTTGGGGAACTGAGATCCCACATACCGCAGGGCAACTAAGCCCGTGGGCCACAACTACTGAGATTGCACACCTCAACTAGAGATCCCATATGCTGCCAACTACAGAGCCCACGTACCACAACTAAGACCAGACACAGCCAAAAATAAAACAAGTAAAATTAAATTTTAAAAAAAGCTACCCGTAACTTTAGCCAACTCCTCTGGTTGTCAGTTTCCTCATCAGAAGAATTAGGGTGGTTAATTATGAGCTGCTAAGATCCCTCCAGCTTTAAAGTTTGTGGCATTGCTGAATATATAGGCAGGATTCTACCCCACAGCTGCTATTGGAGGTAGCTGGATTCTTTTCGGTGCCCTGTGTGGTGTGCTGGGGAGCGGAGATGAATGTACCCTGACGCCGACAGGGTAACATGTTGTTGCCGTCTGCATCTCAGGTGGTTGGTTGACTGGTGCTGAGCCCACTACTTGGCCTATGTTTCTTGGTCCCTACTTTCCTGTGGTGTTTTACCATGGTATTAATTTCATGAGTATTTGTTTGCTGTCAGATATAGTGAAAACTAAATTGTGGTTAAAACATGACTACTTAAATAGGTATCAAGATACTATACAGAAATTAAGTATATCTTTCCTGAAAGACAAAAAACAATTCTATCTGGCTGTATATTGAGTTAAGAATCCTTTATGCTCTTATAGGTGAAGCATGTCTTTATGGTTTTGTTAAACTACTCTTTTTCCTAACAGGGTGCCTCTGAGAAAGACATTGTGCACTCTGGCTTAGCTTACACCATGGAGCGCTCTGCGAGGGTATGTACACAGATGCTGTCTGCGTTTCTGGTAGTTACGTGAAGTACAGCTCAACGGTGTCATCTCAGCTGCCAGATTGTGTGTGCCGTGACAGAAAATAGCGATGCGTTTAAATGTTCCAAAACATGTGCTTTTTCAGTCTTAAATGATGGGCGTTGTTTTTAGGATCTTCCGTATGTTTTCCAGACTTTGGGAAATAATGCCAAGTTAGAAGGAATCGTGTTTAGCTTAGTCAGCCAAACTGGGTTGCAGCTTAGTGCACCGCTCTGTTGCAGCTACAGGAAGCTACCTTACGACATAGAATTCGGTCTATGGGAAAGGTTTTTTGACCACTTGATCCTTATTTCAAAGCCTTAAGCACAGTTCGAGTCCAGTTTTCTTAATTTCTTTTTGAGTTCAGATTCTATCCACTTGGCATCAAGTTGAAATAGCGGAAGCAGATATTAATTTTAATTTTTTGAGATAATTAGCATACCATAAATTCACCCTTTTAAAGTATATAATTTAGCAGCCTTCAAGTATGTTCACGAGGCTATGTAGCCATCACCACTCACTCCAGAACATTTTCATCACCCCATCCTTAGTTCATTTAATTACCACAGTGTATATCAGACTTGCTCCAGATTACAGGATGTCTGAAGGGCACAGAGATAACTCACATCTTAAATTCTAAGGAGCAACATCTTCCTGTCACCTAAACAGTAATTTGTATTAATTCCAGAGAATTAGTCCTGCCTGACTCGAGGTGGTTTCACTGCCTGAGTAGTTTCTCTTTGGCTACCCAAGTCCAGTCCTGAAGTGGTACTAGGGTAACTTGTACCAGGCTGTTATGTGCCTTGTGTGTTCATGGCCTGGCTACTTGAGTCAGGGTTACATCCCATCTCCACATCACATCTCCTTCATTTCAGCAAATCATGCGCACAGCCATGAAGTATAACCTGGGATTGGACCTGAGAACAGCTGCCTACGTCAACGCCATTGAGAAAGTCTTCAAGGTGTACAATGAAGCTGGTGTGACCTTCACATAGACCGGACCAGACTGCAGCTGACTTCTTCACTACCCTCTTCACCTCTTCATCTGCAGACCTATCACAAGTTTACATGTAACCACAGAAATCTCTCTCTCATGACTTAATAGATGGACACCATTCTCAACAAGTCAATCCAAATCAGCCCCTTGAGAAAAAACGGTAGGGGATCATAAATAAGCTAATAAGTGATAGTAGAAATTAGCTATGTCAGAGAGCCACTTGGGCATTTTGCCTTTAAATAAAGTCGTTTCCCTCTGCCTGTGCTGCCTTGTTCCATGGCTGTTTCCCAGCACAGTCAGCTGTAGCCCTGGGAAAAGCACCTTTTGTCCAAGAGCAGTCAGTCACTTGCCACTTCAGCTCTGGACAGATCTATCAGGTGCTTTGACACATTTAAGAAGCAGGTATATGGCATTTTCAGAAGGTAGCATGGTCCTCAAGTGAGTTATTGGTATTTTACATCAGCAAAATAACTCAATTTTATAGGTTACAAACAAAAAAACCTTTCTCTTTATGCATTTTATTCTTTTAGAATAAAATAAGTACATGCTGCTGTAATAAAATTGCCTTTAATCACTTAACAAGCCTAACCTTGACTCAAGCAGTGAATGCCTGTAAACATAATGAAAAAAGCTAGTATTTTTATAACATAAAACAGTATCATTTATAACTTGTCAGTTGCATATTGTCATCCAGCAAAAATAAAAAGCCTGGTAGAGAATTAAGTTATCTTCATACCTGCAAATGATGGAGGCTATTTTTGTTAAGACTGTTGGAATTTACTAACCACAATTATGACATATAGTCCAAAGAATGCAGTAACCTCCTTATCATGTTAATTGTCCTCTTTTGAAGATCTGTTGTGTTGATTAATTGAACAGTAATTCAAGTAGAGTGCCCCAGGAGGAAACCACTTGGGCCCCTCTCTGGAGTCTGGCTGGCGGCTCTGAGCATTGCCGATGGCCCTGACTCTTTGTCCCCATTTAGAGGCCTCATCTTCTGTGCACGGCTTCATTCCCAGTGGGCTGGAAACAACCTGGGGTTGTGTTTGGGAGTTGTTTGGCCAGGGCCTTTGGAACAGTAGTGTCCCAATGAAATACTAGATATTATTTATGTAAGAATTAGCTTTTCTTTTTTTTTTTTTAACAATAATATCCTTTCAGAAATTTCTAACTACTTTGTAACTGCATGACTTAACCTGGTGACAAAAGCAGTTATTAAAAAGACTACCTTTTCCAAAGCTTATGTTTCTTTTCTGTGTTTTTGTATTTGATGTATTTGTCTCTTTTAGTAGATAAAACTATAATTGGGTTTCTGAGATTTTTGAAACCACCACCTATATAACATTTCTTTCCACAATGTTTTGAGCTGCCAAAATTTTTTTTTTTTTTTGCGGTACGTGGGCCTCTCACTGCTGTGGCCTCTCCCGTTGCGGAGCACAGGCTCCGGATGCGCAGGCTCAGCGGCCATGGCTCATGGGTCCAGCTGCTCCCGCAGCATGTGGGATCTTCCCGGACCGGGGCACAAACCCACGTCCCCTGCATCGGCAGGCGGACTCTCAACCACTGCACCACCAGGGAAGCCCTTGAGCTGCCAAAATTTTATTCCTTGAATTCTTATGTGTTTCATTCCATGAAACAATATCAATGGCTATTCTTAGGGAAGATGTTCTATTGCTTAAAGCTGATATACTAACATAATTTATATACCTTTTTATACATAGTACTTTTTAACGAAAGAAGGTTTCATTGATTATGGTCCATTTTTAATAATTTAGCCACGAGATGTAAGAAGACAATACTAACTGTAATCAACAGATGTAGATTCTAGACGTGATCCCACCAGCTTACACAGCTGCCAGATCTGAAACATAACTTTCAGCTGGACTTTGTGTCTGTTTTGTCCTGATTCTGCCTTTCCATGGTGCTGAGCATCGGGTCAAGGAGTAGACAAACAAGCCCACGGCACCTAGCCTTCCTGAGCACAGTGATATCTACTTGCACTCTAGATGGACATTAAAATAGGGGAGAGGGACTTCTGATCCCACGCACCACAACTAGAGGTAAGCCCGCATGCCGCAACAAAGAGTCCATGTGCCGCAACAAAAAGACCGGACACAGCCAAATAAATATTTTAAAAAATGAATAAGATAGGGGGAAAGTGACGTGAAAGCAAGTTCCAGAATATTTGGAACAGTACCAGGTGGGTCAGTAGAGTCTGGTCATGTGAAAGCAGGATGATAAATCTTAGTGTGGCCTTTGGCTAACATATTGGGAGTATTTATAGTGGTGTTTTAAAGACATACATTAATGGGTGTTATTGATATTGTCAGAAAACTGGTATTGTTCATACTAGTTTTATAAAGGCAACACAGCACTAGTGTGTCAACTTTGGTTCCTGGAGTTTTGAGTTAGAAGAAAATTCTGGTCAATTACTCTTGGTTTCACTGAAATGTTCTAATTTATCTGCTTATAAAATTCTTTTTAAAACTTATATATAATACTCTAAAGTTAATTGTTTCTGAAATAGCCACAGATGGCTTTTGTAGCACCTATTTAACTGTTGCCTCAAACCCCTACACCAGAAATGTGTTCTAATTACCCCTTGATAGTTGAAGTTTAGGGAAGTTAAAAAAAATCAAGTTTTAAGAAAGCCTGCATCTTAATTCACAAGCTTTAAGTAAATTACCTACTCCCTAAACATCCCTGGCAGGCTTTCTCAGCCCTGCTACGTGTAAGGCCGTCAAAGTATGGCACATGAAGAAAACTACATCTGTGAACCTTGCACAGAAACCTCTGCAAAAGTTTTATTTGTAATATGTGCGTTTTAAATTTTTTTCACAACTCTTACTGGCTTTTTTTTGCTTGTTTTTTTAAATCAAAGCTTACACATAGTGTAGACAGGATTTCTCAACCTCAACACTGTTGACGTTTTGGCCAGGTAATCCTTTGTTTGGGGGACAGTCCTGTGCATTGTCAGATATATAGCAGCATCTCTGACCTCTACCCATTAGAGGTCAGCGGCATCCCTGAGTTGTGACAATGTATTCAGATTGCCAAATGTCCTGTCAGGGACAAAGTCACTCCCTATTGAGAATTACCGGTGTTGAGAGCCAAATAGTTCTATAAGGCTTACTGTGAACTATAGTATTATACTGGACTCTTTAACACCTATGAGGCTAGGATTACCCTTATACCAAAGCCACACAAAGACATCACAAGAAAATTACCCTTATACCAAAGCCAGACAAAGTTACCCTTACACCAAAGCCAAAGACATCACAGGAAAAGAAAATTACACACCAATATCCCTTGTTAACATATATATAAAATAGTTAAACAACAAGGTCCTACTCTATAGCACAGGGAACTATATTCAATATCCTATAATACCGGTCAGAATAGTCATCGTTAAAAAGTCTACAAATAGGGGCTTCACTGGTGGTGCAGTGGTTGAGAGTCCGCCTGCCAATGCAGGGGACAGGGGTTCGTGCCCCGGTCTGGGAAGGTCCCACACGCTGCGGAGTGGCTGGGCCCGTGAGCCATGGCTGCTGGGCCTGCGCGTCGGGAGCCTATGTTCCACAACAGGAGAGGCCACAACGGTGAGAGGCCCGCAAAAAAAAAAAAAAAAGTCTACAAATAATAAATGTTGGAGAGGGTGTGGAGAAAAGGGAACCCTCTTACACTGTTGGTGGGAATGTAAACTGGTGCAGCCATTATGGAAAACAGTATGGAAGTTCCTCAAAACTAGACTTGCCATATGATCCAGCAATCCCACTCCTGGGCATATATCTGGACAAAACTAATTCAAAAAGATACATCCATCCCTATGTTCATAGCAGCACTACTTACAATAGCCAAGACATGGAAACATCCTAAATGTCCATTGACAGATGAGTGGATAAAGAAGATGTGGTATACAATGGAATATTACTCATAATATTGCCATAAAAAGGAATGAAATAATGCCCTTTGCAGCAACATGGATGAACCTAGAGATTATCATACTAAGCAAAGTAAGAAAGACATATACCATATGATGTCACTTACATGTGGAATCTAAAATATGACAAATGAACATATCTACCAAATAGAAACAGAACAGATTTGTAGTTACCAGAGGGGATAGAGGAGGGAAGGATTGGGACTGTGGCATTAGCAGATGCAAACCAGTATGTATAGGATGGATAAACAAGGTCCTACTGTTTAGCACAGGGAACTATATTCATTATCCGGTGGTAAACCATAATGGAAAAGAATATATATATGTGTGTGTGTATATATGTATAACTACGTCACTTTGCTATACAGCAGAAATTAACACTGTAAATCAACTACACTTCAATGGAAAATTTTTCTAAAAGAACACTGCAGGAGAAAAAATATATCCTGTAATAAACCATAATGGAAAAGTATATGTAACTGAAAAGTATATGTATTGCTGTACACCAGAAAATAACACAGCATTGTAAATCAACTATACTTCAATAAAATAAAAATATCCCTTAGTAACACGGACACAAAAATACTAAGAAACCAAGTCCAAGCTCATAAGTATCATACATACATCATGACCAAGAATTTCTCTCAGGAATGCGAGGATGGTTCAACATAAGAAGTCAATCTGAAACCCTTTCCACGAAGGTGGCAGCAAAGGCGGAGAAGGAAGCCCCTGCCCCTCCCAAAGCCAGAGCTAAAGCAAAGGCTTTGAAGGCCAAGAAGCAGTGTTGAAAGGCATCTACCGCCACAAACACTGCCATAAAATAAAAGATCTAGCCATCACTCACATTCCAATGGCCCAGAACACTGCAGCTCAGGGGGCAGCCCAAATATCCTCAGAAGAGTGCCCCTAGGAGAAACAAACTTGACCACTATGCCGTCATCAGCTTCCCCCCTCACCACTGAGTCAGCCGTGAAGAAAATGGAAGACAACACACGTGTTCATTGTGGATGTCAAGGCCAACAAGCACCTGATTAAACAGGCTGTGAAGAAGCTCTATGACATTGACATGGCTAAGGTCAACACCTTGATCAGGCCTGATGGAGAGAAGAAGGCATATGTTTAACTGGCTCCTGGCTACAATGCTTTGGATGTTGCCAACAAAATTGGGACCATCTAAACTGAGTCAGCTGGCTAATTCTAAATATAAAAGTTTTCACTATAAAAAATCTAATAAACCCATTAATTGAATAAAGGGGGGAAAAAAACCCACAATCACTGTGGAAAAAGCATTTGACAAAATTCAAGACGCTTTCTAAACATAAAGGACATTTATGAAAAACCCACAGCTAACATCATACTCGCTGAAAATTAGAAAACTTCCACTGAAGAGGAAAAAGATTCTTGCTTTCACCCTATTCTACATTATACTGGAAGTTCTAGCCAGAGTATTTAGGCAAGAAAAAGAAAAGCCATCTGAATTGGAAAGGAAGAGAAACTATTTTGCAGATAACATTATTCTACATATAGAAAATCCCATAGAACACACACACACTCTACTGGAACTAATAAACAAATTAAGCAAAGTTGCAGAGTACAAGACCAACACTCAAAAATAAGTTTTCCTATGCATCAGCAATGCACAATCCGTAAAGGAAACTAAGAAAACAATTCCATTTACAATAATATACAAAAGAAGAAAATATCTGGGAATAAGTTTAAACAAAGAGTTGAAACCCTTATAAAACTACAAAACACTGTTTAAAGAATACCTCAATAAATGGAAAGACCTCCCATGATTATACATTGGAAAACAATATTGTTAAGTTGGAATTACTTCTCAAAGCGATCTATAGGATCAAAATTCCAATGGCCATTTTTGCAAAACAATAAAAAATCTGATTCTGAAATTAATATGAAACTGCAGGGACTTCCCTGGTGGCACAGAGGTTGAGAATCTGCCTGCCAATGGTCCAGGAAGATCCCACATGCCACAGAGCAACTAAGCCTGTGTGCCACAGCTACTGAGCCTGCGCTCTAGAGCCCACAAGCCATAACTACTGAAGCCCACACACCTAGAGCCTGTGCTCCACAACGAGAGAAGCCACAGCAATGAGAAGCACATGCACCACAGCGAAGAGTAGCCCCTGCTCGCTGCAACAAAACTGCAAGTGGCTCCAAATAACCAAAACAATATTGGGGAAAAAAAAAAAAAGCAACAACAAAAAAACTTGGAGTTCTCACACTTACATTTCAAAATGTAATACAAAGCTACAGTAATTTAAACAGTGTGGTACTGACTGACATACAAACATTTGGACCAATGGAATAGAACTGAGAGTCCAGAAACATCTATGGTCAACTGATTTTTAACATTGGTGCCGACACCATGTGTATTAGTTTTCCAAGGCTGCCTTAAAGTACCACAAATTGGATGACTTAAAACCACAGAACTTTATTGTCTCATAGTTTGGGGGGCTATAAATTGTCAGCAGGGCCAGCCATGCTCTCCCTGAAACCTGAAGGGGAGAATTTCTTGCCTTTTCCTAGCTTTTGGTGGTAGCCATCAATCCTTGGCATTCTTTGACTTGCAGCTGCATTACTCCAATCTCTGCTTCTGTTGTCACATGGCCATCATCCCTCTTATGTGTGTCTCTTATAGGGACAACAGTTAGTTATATTGGATTAAGGGTACACCTTACTCCAGTATGACCTCATCTTAACTAGTTACATCTGCAATAACCATATTTCCAAATAAGGTCTCTTTTTCAGGTACTGGGGGTTAGGACTTAAACATATCTTTTTGGGGGGGAACTCAATTCAACACATAACACTATCCAATGAGAAAAAGAATAGTCTCTTCAACAAAAGGCATTAGGGCAACTGGATATCTACGTGCAAAGGAACAAAGTTTAACTTCTTCCTCACTGCATATATAAAAATTAACTCAAAATGGATCAAAGACCTAAGTATAAGAGATAAAATTGTAAAACTATTAGAAGAAACCATATTGGTAAATCTTCATGGCCTTGGATTTGGTAAAAACTTCTTATTTTTTTATTTCAGTTGTATTTTCAGTTCTACAATTTCTACTTCATTCCTTTTTACAATTTCTAATTATTTATTTGTATTCTCTATTTGATGTTGATCTCATACTTTTAATTCTTTAGATGTGGTTTCTTTTAGCTCTTTGAACATGTTTAAAATAGTTGAAGTCTTTGTCTAGTAAGTCCATCTTCTGAAGTCTTAAGGCACAGTTTCTATCCCTCCCCCCCCAATGGGTTATAATTTCTTTCCTTGCATATCTTTGTTTTGTTTTTGCTGAAAACTGGACATGTTAAATAATATAAAGTGGCAACTCTGGAAATCAGATTCCATACTCCTCCCCAGAGATTTGTTGTTGAGTGTTTAGTGACCTTTCTGAACTAATTCTATAGTCTGTTTTCTTTGTTGTGTGTGGCCACTGAGATTTCTCCTCAGTTAGCTTAGTGGTCAGCTAATGATTGGATAGAGATTTCTTCAAGTACCTAGAACCAGTAAGTCTCCTATCTTTGCCAAGACTCTGTCTATGCTGGGCCTCACCTTCAACACTCAGCCAGGCAGCTTACATCTTGGCCTTGATTCTCACTTCCTGCTTGTATAAAGCCTCAGGGTTAGAGATGAGAACTTCAGGCCTTCTCAGGTCTTTACTGAGCCTCACACATGTGCATGGCCTTCTAGATTCCCAGCAGTATGTTAGAATTTTCAAAGCCCCTAAGGACGTCTTATTCCCCAGTTTTTCCTTTTAAGATTTTTGGTTAGCCTATTGCCTGCTCACACTGTTATTCACCACCTCACCTCATACTGCCTGCCACCAACTTAAAAATTTACCTCTAAATGTTTTATAGCGAACAGTCCCAGGGGAAAGCCTTTTTGCACTAGGGGAGCTTCTAGTCCATACAAATAAAGACAAGCCTTACAGTGGGGTCTTCCTAGGAGCCACGAGTCAAGTCAAATAATGACATTTCTCTGGGAATAAGGCTTTGAAGAAACACCAACTCTGTTCTAGTCTTTCCAGTAGCTGCCAAGCTGTTGGTTTTCACTGTGATTGTGGGCTGTTGGTGTCCAACATTGTACTGCTCACCGCAGGACAGGCCAATAAACTGAGAGACGAGTTGCTGGGGCAAGCAATAGCAACTTCATTTGGAAAACCAGTAGATCAAGAAGATGGTTGACTCATGCCCCAAGAACCATCTTCTTGCCCAAGTTAGAATTCAGGCTTCTTTAACACTAAAAGGGGAGGGAGTAAGGTCAAACATATCCTGGTTTCCATTAGCCTCCAGAGGGGATGTGTTAATTCCTTCCTCCCTGCAGTCCTGCACAGATGGGCCTGGTCAGGATGTTCCCTGTGAGCTAAACAAAGGTATTTTAGCTTAATGCTCATTACCTGGGAGGCAGAGTTCCCAGAGATGGGCCGTTATGTATAATTTAAGCTCACAGGCAACATCCCTTCAATAATTAGCTTGTAATATAATGCGAAGTTTCTTAGCTATTACAATTCCCCATTGTCAATGTCCATTCCAGTCTTGTGGGAAAAGAGATGAAGACTGCTCTGGCTACTTCCAGAGGCTATGAATATCCCTTAGAATCTTTAGTCCTTTTTTATCTACAACTATTTGAACCTGATACAACTGCTTAGCACTTCTTGTCTAATTTGTAATTGAACTTGGGGTTTTGGTTCCAGTTCCCAATATAAATACTAAATTCCTGTGCTATTTATTTAGACAAAATTAAACAAATTGGTTGACCCTTCTCCAGCTACAATGAAATTCCCATCTGCTTCATTTGGATGGGCAGACCTGTTGGAGGCAAAGTCATGAACAAAGATTAGTATAGTGCCCAAAGTTTCAACATAATTGGCAACTGCTGCTGGGTTTTTTTTTTTTAAATAAATTTATTTATTTTTGGCTGCGTTGGGTCTTCATTGCTGCACGCGGGCTTTCTCTAGTTGTGGCGAACGGGGGCTACTCTTCGTCGTGGTGTCCGGGCTTCTCATTGTGGTGGCTTCTCTTGTTGCAGAGCACAGGCTCTAGTCGCCCAGGCTTCAGCAGTTGTGGCACGTGGGCTCAGTAGCTGTGGCACGTGGGCTCAGTAGTTGTGGCTCGTGGGCTCTAGAGCGCAGGCTAAGTAGTTGTGGCACACGGGCGTAGTTGCTCCGCAGCATGTGGGATCTTCACAGACCAGGGCTCGAACCCGTGTCCCCTACATTGGCAGGCGGATTCTTAACCACTGTACTACCAGGGAAGCCCAACTGCTGGGTCTTTTAGAGCATTTATAGATTCTCGCCTAGGCAGGCATCTGGAACGGCCTACCATACAATATTTCAAAGAGGCTTAATTTTTTTAATTAATTAATTAATTTGGTTGGTTGCACCGGGTCTTAGTTGCAGCTCGCCGGCTCCTTAGTTGTGGCATGCAAACTCTTTAGTTGTGGCACACATATGGGATCTAGTTCCCTGACCAGGGATCAAACCCGGGCCCCCCGCATTGGGAGCGCCACCAGGGAAGTCCCCCAAAGGGGCTCAATTTAAGCCTGCTTCTGGAAGCCATTGATCCGTAGCAGGGCAACTGGAAAGGCCTTATCCCAAGTTAAGTTGGTATTCATTTTCTCAGTTTTTCCTGTTGATTGTGGTCTCCAGGATGAATGTTAGGTCTAATGCCTTAATCCAAGGCCTTAATCAGGGGATAATTTCCTTAAGGAGGGCTTTAACCAATTACAAGATACTGATTTTAAAGACTAATAACTTAAAACTGCCATACACAAAACAAATGGTCCACAAAACATTTTCCTTTCCTGATGAAGGTTTTACCATGCATTGTTATCATTAACCAGTCTTTTACTATTAAACTTAAATGGCCAGTTGAGACAAACAGTTTTTCTGAGACCCTTCTTCCACCACTGATTAAAACTGGGGTGGCCGGGATTGGGGATAATATTCATTTCACCTTCTAAGCTTTCTGTGCAGACTTGGTGACCTTGCCAGCTCCAGCTGCCTCCTTGTCCACTGCTTTGATGACACCCACAGCAACCATCTTTCTCATGCCACAATCAGCAAAACGGCCCAGAGGAGGAATAGTCAGAGAAGCTCTCAACATACGTGGGCTGGCCAAGAACCGTATCAATGATGGCAGCATCACCAGATTTCAAGAATTTGGGGCCATCTCCCAGCTTTTTCCCCAGAACGATGGATGATCCATCTTTCCCTTCAGCTTAGCAAACTTGCAAGCAACGTGAGCTGGGCCGCAATCCAGCACAGGTGCATATCCAGCGCTGATCTGGCCCGGGAGGTTCAACATTATTACTTGAACAGGAAAGCCAGCTGCTTCCATTGATGGGTCACAGTCACCAGCCACTATGCACATCTTTGACAGACATGTTCTTGACATTGAAGCGCACATTGTCCCCAGGAAGGGCTTTCCTCAAAGCTTCATGGTGCATTGCAGCAGATTTTACTTCATTGTAACATTGAGTGGAGCAAAGGTGACCACCATGCTAGGTATGAGAACACCAGTCTCCGCTCCACCCACAGGGACAGTACCAATACTTCCAATTTTGTAGACGTCCTGGCGGGGCACACACAAGGAATGCACCGGCTGGTATTTTGACAAGTTAGTCTGTGGGAGAAGTGATCCTCTTGCCTCAGAGGATATATTTTTAGACTAGGTGTCCCAGTGAACCCACCCCCTTTTTTTTTTTTTTTTTTTTTTTTTTTTTGGCGGTACGCGGGCCTCTCACTGTTGTGGCCTCTCCCGTTGCGGAGCACAGGCTCCGGACGCGCAGGCTCAGCGGCCATAGCTCACGGGCCCAGCCGCTCCGCGGCATGTGGGATCTTCCCGGACCGGGGCACGAACCCGTGTCCCCTGCATCGGCAGGCGGACTCTCGACCACTGCGCCACCAGGGAAGCCCCTCCCAGTGACCCTGTTTAATGGTATTCGTATTGGCCATGTGTTTTTGGCCTTCTCTGGGGTGCGGTTAGCACACACTTCTGGTCTCACCTTTCGGAGACCTGTGGGGAAAGAGCTCTGTCTCCTTTCCTGGGGCTTTCATGAGTGCCATCCGTAGGCTTAATGTGTGTTCTGGTGGGACTCTGATGTCAAGCTGTTCTGGTGAGAAACTTCAGGGTGAGGTCTACCAGAAAGTTAATCAACTCATTCCCCACTGTCAATTTTCCCCAGGGCTCCTGTGAGGAATTAGGCGCCTCAAGTCCAAGGGAGCCCCTGGACTGTTCATTCACCAGTGTTTCTCTCTTTCTACCGTATGAGAGAGGCTCTCATCTTTTGTTTTTCTGCTTATGTTTTGGCCTAGGGCCACCTGTTTTCCTTCCCCAGTGGTGACTTACTACCAAAAAAGTGGTGTTTTGTTTTGCGTCTTCTTTCTTCTGTTGTTCCTATTGAACACTTTAAAAGCAACATCTACCAGTTGAAAAGGGTTCATTCCAAATGCACCATCTAATCTTTGCAACTTTCTCCCGATACCTGAGGCACTTTGCCCTCACCAAAAGGTCAAATTTACCATTCTAATATTTTCAGGGGCCTCGGGATCTGCATTAGTATGACATCTGTACACCTGATAAATCCTTTCCAAAAATTCAGAGAAATCTTCATTTGTTTTGCTGAATTTCTTGAAAATCTTTTGCTTTGGTTCTCCTTTTCAAAGCCCTGCCAAGATGCACCAATAACTAGTTCTCTAATAAGGGCATTCTTGCCTCACTGCAGTCCCAATCTGGTTCAGCTGAGGGACTTCAGCTGCCAAGTGGACTTCAGGTGTAGAGGATCCTCCCTATTAAGGAGGGTTGCAATCTTTACAATTAAACAAGCCTGAGAAACCCAGCGGGCAGATCATTTGCATTTAGATTACCTATGAGGTAATGGGGGAAGGGAAATTGTCATCCCCTGGGAGTGGCTCCTGGCCCAAACTGGGTGCCCTGTTGGTTCTTAGACGGTGATACCAGACCACGTACCTGAGCCCCAAAACCTAACGCACGATTTTGTAATTGATCCCTGGAAGGAAGGGAAGTCCTGAGCCCCAGTGCCAGGAATTGGGGCTGGATAGGAATGGAAGGTGCTGGAGGAGTTGGATATATTGGCCAGGCGGGGACAGCTAGCTCAGCTGTAGGAGTTACGGTTTGAAGCAACATATCCTCACTCTCATTCCCTTTTTATTTTCCCTGATGTAATAGCATAAATGCTTACACATAAAGGATTTCATCATTCCTCCCCACTTCACACAATAGCTATAGAGTCATTCAAAAGCCACTGTAAAACCATAAATAGCAATTGACTGTCTCTAACCATGAAAGGGACGCCTTTATGCTTTGGCATCAACAACTGGGATTACAACGCAACTGAAAAGAAACCTGGTTACTGCTGTGACATACAACAATTTATGATAATTACTAAAATTATGACTGATACCATTTACCAGGATATACCAGAATTTTAGGAGTTCCATATAATTTCTAGAATGTGTATATTAGTAACTTTTACCCATATGATACAATCTAAGAAGTTTTATCATCACTTATTTGACAATGCTTCCCACATAATTTAACATATCAAATAAGCCTAATTAGTTTAATATTCCTCTCTCTGAGACAGAGAAAACAAATAATTTGAGGTGTTACAGGGACCCTTGGGAAAACCTCAAAGTTAGCTAGAGGTCAAATGAACTTCATTTAGAATTTGATCTTTGGGAAGTTCATCAAAAATATCAAAAAGTTTTAACCAGTGATAAAAAGATCTCAATGGCAAATACAGATCACTTAAACAAACAATTACCAAAAGCAGTTCAATATTTTAAGAAAACTTTGTCCTCTTAGAAAACCAAATTCAGGTTTTATACCACTTTACCTTTAAAATTTGTTTTCTTGGGCTTCCCTGGTGGCGCAGTGGCTGAGAGTCCGCCTGCCGATGAAGGGGACACGGGTTCATGCCCCGGTCCGGGAAGATCCCACATGCCATGGAGCGGCTAGGCCCGTGAGCCATGGCCGCTGAGCCCGTGAGCCATGGCCGCTGAGTCTGCGCGTCCGGAGCCTGTTGCTCCGCAATGGGAGAGGCCACAACAGTGAGAGGCCCACGTACCGCAAAAAAAAAAAATTTGTTTTCTTAAATTCAGTCTTATCTTAGCCAATCCCTATCATGCACAAAAAATTCTTTCAGTGTTCCTCCTCCAAAAACCTTCCACAATTTTCTGTATCCATATTAATCGGTCCCTCACTTTTTCCATTCAAAAACAGCCAGCTCTAAAACAAAACCCCCTTTTTCCCTTTAACAAGATGCGTCTTCATTCCTCATACCTTCTTTGCTGAAAACACACATCCTACATCTTGCACACTGAAATGCTCCCTTTATAATTCTTAACTTTAAAACCTTAATCTCTAGTGAAAAATCAAGAATTGTAAAACCGTCAGACCAGCATTTCCTGATTGACAAACTTATGCTTTAGTCTTCCTCTTCCAAGAAGGCAAATGTAGGTAAACTTAGACCTGTCCAGCAATTAATGTTCTAATATTTTATCCTATTTGAAATGACCCAGAGAGTCAATGAATTCTCTTCATTTAACTTAGTTTAGTTTCAAGTTATGAAAATCTAGAGAAACTATTTTAGATAGACCTTCCCCAAACATAATTATTCCTATAGAAATTACCTAAAACTCTTACCTCATATACCTCTATTTTATTTAGTTAAAACCTTTGTCATATTATTATCTTCTCGCTGACAAACTTTGTTAACAAGAATACGTATTGGGACTTCCCTGGTGGTGCAGTGCTTAAGAATCCGCCTGCCAGTGCAGGGGACACGGGTTCGAGCCCTGGTCTGGGAAGATCCCACATGCTGCGGAGCAACTAAGCCCATGTGCCACAACTACTGAGCCTGTGCATTATAGTCCGCGAGCCACAACTACTGAGCCTGTGTGCTGCAACTACTGAAGTCCATGCACCTAGAGCCTGTGCTCCACAACAAGAGAAGCCACCACAATGAGAAGCCCATGCACCTCAACAAAGAGTAGCCCCTGCTCACCACAACTAAAGAAAGCCGGGGCACAGCAACAAAGACCCAGTGCAGCCAATAAATAAATAAATAAATTTATTTAAACAAAAAAAAAAGGATATAGCAAACTTAGGTACAATAACAGCATTATACTTAATGTTGATGACTCTAAAGATATGTCTGTGGAAATCAAACCAACAAGCTTACGCAAACCTTAATACCAGGTATTAGTTCAATACTATTTCCTAGATCACATGAACCCAGAATTCATTCTAGCTAGTTTCTTTTATATTTGAGTATTTACGTAAGTGCTTAATTTCCTTTAAGCCAAGTAAATAGAGCTCTTTTGCACATTAATGTTGGCAGTGCTACACATCTGTAACATGTACAAACACACAAACACAGGGACCTCACAGCTCCCATTCCAACATTTCAGCCATGAATCAAGTACAACAATGTAAAACTAACCAGTTACAAAAGAGGTTGGATTCAAATTGGGTTTCTGGCAGATGGGACAAGTCAAGATCACCGGTCTAGATGGCTGAACCCTTGTTACTAATATTTATTTTGCTTCTATTTCTATTTGTAGCTTTTGGTGATTTTAGGAACCAAGTGGAACCTTCCTCTTCTTCCTGAGAATGCCCCACTCTTAGATAAGAACAGACAGTTTTTTGGTTTGGTTTTGTTTGGTTTTTTCTGTTCCTTTCCTCCATTTAACATCAGTAAAAGTTTTAAATATCACAACTGATTTGGCTGTAAATGGAGAAACAGTACCAAACAAAATGAAATGAAAAACCCAAACGACAAACAGAAAATCTTAAATAAACCCTCAAGTTTGGTCTTGGGGTTTTATATATACCAACAACACAGGAGACCATAAACAAAGTACTTAACACAGCAAGGAAAGCAGTACATGGTGCACAGGGTCCCAAGATAACCCTGCCTAAATCCTTTGTGCGTATCCTAACAGGTACTGTGGCCACACATTGTTATGATGAAGTATCATCTTTCTCTCACCCATGGGTTCATAGCTGTAATCAGATCACTTACCCAAAACGAGCCTCAGAGGACTTCAGGGATAATTGAAACATTCTCCATTTTTAAAGACAGAAATTCAAGACAAAACACAAACTGCACTCACAAATGCTAGCATCCACAGGAACAAACGAACCAGTTCACAAATCAGATATAAGTCCGACAACTCCTTCCTCTCTCCAACAGTGCACCCCACTCAAATACAAAACACATTGGCTTATTCTGGAGAAAAAGCCCCAAACAGAGGAAAAAGTTCCCGGCTGTACACACCGGAGCAACTTACCCTACTGTATGGAGCTTGTTGGCTCCCAAACGTCGATTTGTTGCTCCAACTGTCAAGCTCTGGGGAAGCTGGTGCCACTTTGGGGAATTTTGAAGGTAAAGATCCTCAGGACAAGCTGTCCCGGCAGCTGCTAGGGCCTTACCCCCAAATTCCCCAACCAGGGCTGGCTAGCCACAAGTAGCAAGGCTCCTGGCTGGCTGCGCCAAAATTTGTTAAAGAGTCCAAGCTCGTGCTGCTCACCACACTACAGGCCAAGAAATCAAGAAATCAGTTGCTGGGGCGAGGAATAGTGACTTATTTCAGAAATCCAGCAGACCGAGAAGATGGCGGCCTCACGTCCCAAAGAACCATCTTGCCTGAGTTAAAATTCAGGCTCCTTTTATACTAATAGCGGAGGGAGTAGAGTCAAACACTTCTGGTTTCGATCAGCCCCTGAGGCAATGTGCTAATTCCTTCCTCCCTGCAGTCCTGCACAGATGGGCCTGGTCAGGATGTTCCCTGTGAGCTAAACAAAGGTATTTTAGCTTAATGCTCATTACCTGGGAGGCAGAGTTCCCTGAGATGGGCCATTGTGTATCATTTACGCTTACAGGCAACATCCCTTTAGTGATTAGCTTGTAAAAGAATACAAAGGTTCTTCCCTATTACATTGGTTTTCAAGGCTTACAGTGGAGCTGGAAAGGTGGGGGGGGGGGGGGAGATGAGAAAAGAACAGGGCAAGTTAAAAACATTACAAAGCTGCTGTTCTTGAAAAAAGATTGTTTTAAATTTGTTTTATGTAAATACTCCCTGGATTACTGTAAGCCTTTGGTTAATTTCCAGAGTTCTGAGAAAAGTTGATTCCGACCATATTTTTGTCAGTTTTCTCATGATTTTCATGGAGAATTTTTGGAGATCTTGGAGAAAGTCAGCGATTTTCTTTGACATCACCCTTGATTGCTTCTTATAACATGCTTAGAGTCTGGGGTTGATGCCATGCCCCTCACTGCACAATACACACAGTAAAAAGAAAATGAGAGATGCAAGTATCTGTTTTAGAACAGCACACTGCAAGGTGAAGTTAAAGGAACGTGGGAGTGCTTCTCCAACTCTCTGTGAAGCAGGTCCGGTTTTTTTGATTTTTGTTTGTTCCTTAACCTCATTCATCATGACATGTGGTGCTACTTCTGCTACTTCCTGTGACTAGTTCACGTGCAACTTACCGTACAAGTTCAACAACCGGAACCGGTCTATACCCCCCATTCGACAAGAATTCTCCACTGATCACACTCTTGTAGGTCCAGGAGATGCCCAAATGCTTTAAGAGTTTCTAAACACTGTGTTTCTTTACTTCCCTTGTTGCCAAGTGGCAATGAAGTTTGAAACCAGCAACCTTTGAGTAGCACTTAATTAGGAAGCAATCTTCAATAAGCTAGTATGTGGCCTCCACAGCCACATTTTAAAACATATGTATTGGTTTTCTCTTAAATTCAAGCATCATGGAAATACATAATATAAAAAGTGAGGATTCCTCATATTCTCACAGAGCTGAACACCGTTAATATTTGCTATATACATGCGACCAGTTTTCTTCTATTCTTATATGTTTGCTTTGTAAAAATGAACTTATTCTACATACATTTCACAAACTATTAACTTATTTGTACATGTTCCCTAATGATATATGTATATTTTTCTCATTCTTAACAGCCAGAGTATTCCATTTCATATAAATGTGATAAATGTTAACCAGTCGTTAGGTGGCCATCTAAGCACAACTCCCATTTTTCAAGCTAAAGCATTATTAATACACTAGAAGTAATAAGTGTCAACTCTAAATTGTCAAATCTAATAAGCAAAGCTTGCCATCCAAGTAATTTCTAATTATCATTTTAGGGTGTTTCCAATCTCTTGCTATCATTAATATGTCAGAATGTATCCTCACCCTTCAGGCCTCTGCCTGTACACCCAAAGAATAAAGTCTGGTAAGAGGAACTGCCATCCAAAGAGGCTGTTCTGGTCAATACTCTGTTATGGCCTATATAGGAAAAGAATCTAAAAATAGAGTGTATATATTTGTATAACAGATTCACTTCGCTGTACACCTGAAACTAATACAACATTGTAAATCAATTATACCCCAATAAAAATTTAAAAACAAAAACCCTGCAGAAAGTAAAAAAAACTTCATTTGCCTCCTAAAATTTAAAAAAACAAACAAAGAGGCTGTTCTGGTTGACATTGCCACCCACAATCCACATTCTATTTTTCTTTTTTTTTTTGCGGTACGTGGGCCTCTCACTGCTGTGGCCTCTCCCGTTGCGGAGCACAGGCTCCGGACGCACAGGCTCAGCGGCCACGGCTCATGGGCCCAGCCGCTCCACGGCATGTGGGATCCTCCCAGACCGGGGCACGAACCCATGTCCCCTGCATCGGCAGGCGGACTCTCAACCACCGCGCCACCAGGGAAGCCCTCCACATCCTTTTGAGCTTGGGTCTGGATTGGGAGAACTCAAAAGTCATCAGAACCCAAACCAAGATATAAGGTCCATATCTAGCTGGACAATAGCGAATGTTCCAAGCCAGAACACTGGATATTCCTGGGCCGTTCAGAAACGTGTGAAGCCAATTCTGAAAGAACTCCAGAAATGTGGGGAGCAACTAACTCATTCCACAAAACACCTTTTCTTCTAATTCCCCCTAAGAACAATAACTTCCAGCAAGATAAATAAGCAATGCCATATCTTTACAAGCCATTTCCTTTTTCTTTAATCCAAAATGTTAAGCTAAATGCTATTTAAACATGTTTAACTTTAATGGTACTGACTCACTCGTGGCAGGAAGGAGAGAAGACCAGGCATTCTGACCCACTACCGCCAGTTAGGCCTAACCCAAGTCTCTGAGTGGAGATCTGACAGCAGCTCCAGCAGCCAACAGGCAGTGGACTCGGTTTCCCCATGACCTGATTCTGTGACTGTCCAGCAGAAACACTTCTCTGAAGCCTCTTTCAGAACATGAAGCAGCTCAACCTGCCTGAGCCTGCCCAGCTAACCCCTCAGTCAGGTTGGTCTGTTATCTTCCCTGATTGCTGTAAGAATATTTCAAGGAAAACGCAAAGAACACATAAGCTGAACTGTGGTCCTCCCTTGGGGTGTCCTTGAAGCACTGAGGTGTCTGAAAGCTATGTATAGCTGCTGCGAAAATAGGCTTTTAAGAAATGTAGCACAGACACTAACAGTTCTCAAGAGCTCCTTGCTGACATAAGAAGTCATAATGTGAGAGCAGCACATCTCATTTATCACAGGGACCTATCTGACCCCCAGTGGGTGCCAAGGTGTTGGCCTCTTGTCCCTGCAGAGTGGTGCGACACTCAGGACATAACACAGTGTTTCCACCCAAACAGGAACAAACCCAGGACTCAGTGTACACATTTCACAGCTTTTTATTGCGATTCAGGAAGAGCCTGCTGGTGGCAGGCATGCTCACTGTCCCAGTTTGCCCAGGCCTTCTGCTGCGTGCGTGACAGCATTTGTGACTGTGTTGGTCACCGTCTCAGTGACTTCCTTTACCACTTTGTCCCTTGTCTCTTGGGTCTTCTTTAAAGCTCCAGCAACGGCTGTCAGGAAGAAATGATATCCAGGTGAGCAAAGTAAACAATTCAAGTCACTCGCTGGGTTGGAGTCACCTGGAGTGGCCTGTGGGATGGGGCAGTCTTACCGAGTCATGCCCTGGAGGAGTCTGTGGGGCAGAGGGCAGCACAGCTCCTGGAGGAATGCATTCAAATTTGCTTTTATTTCTCCAAAGAGCTTGCATTTCTCCAACTATTAGTGAGACAGAGCATCTGCTTGTGGGTGTACTGCCTACTCGGGCTTCATTTTTCTGTGAACTGCCTGTTTGCATCTTTTGGTCATTTTTATATTGGGCTATCATTTCTACTACAAATATTTTTGCCCAGTTTGTGGTTTTTCTTTTGGTTTGGCTTACAGTTTTTTTTCCACTATGGAAAATTTTGAAGTTTTATATTGTCCAGTTTACCTAGTATTTCCTTTATAGCTGTTGGATTTTCTGTCATCTTTAAAAAGACCCTCCCTCCTCTGAGATTATGCCAAAATCTATGTTCTCTTCTCACAATTTAATAATTTCATGTATTTGTATTTAAGTCCTAATCCATCCGGAATCTATTTTGTTGTAAGGAGTGAGATATACACGTGCTTTTTTACATTGTGATACTCACAGCACAAACATATAAACATTTATGTAAATATATGATTTTATGTCTCAGATGTTTTGTTCCAGCACGCCTGCACCTGGTCTTTTGTGATGTCATCCTCTTAACATTCCACAGAGATGACTATCTAGATGGAACTTGCTTTAGCAAAGTACGGCCTGTGACCTCAAATGAGCACAGATAATTATACACCAACTGAAAGGATGCCACACTGGGGTCAAGGTGTGATCTGGTTAGGCAAGGATCAGGCTGCTGCCAGCACCCAGCTTCCCTCCTTCCCCGCCCCGACCCTGGCCGTACCATTCTTTCCAGCCTCCTTGGCAGGCTCCACCGCCTCCTTCACCACTCCCTCCACGAAGTCAACTGAAACAATGAGACAAGCCCAGAGTGAGAGCACAGTATAAGCTGCCTGTCCTCACAGCAGGGCCCAGACAACCCTGGATACCCTGCAAGGGGCTCGGGGATGCTGCCCCCACCAGGACAGGACAAGCTGCTCCCAAGAAGGGCCCCCAGCTGGCTTCCTTCAGAGACTGGAGAGGGGCCCGACTGGCAGGAGATAAGCTGAGTAAGCTAGGTAAAGGCGCAGGGCTCTCCATGCCCCTTGGCCAGCGAGGCCTGGAATGCCAACGAGCAGGCCCTGCTGCTGGCTGGGGACCTGGAGCCAAGGCCAGGCGTGTTTCCCAGGTCACCAGGCCTCTCAAGCGACCTGCGGTCCTGCCTGTGGCCGGACGGAGGCTGCGCTGCAGTGGGAGGCTGAATGTCAAAGCTCCCTCCGGCAGTACCAAGCTCCCCAGAGCAACTCCTCCAGCACCACGAAACTCTCTGCCCTCCCAGGTTGGTAACGGGCTAGCCCTGGAAGACGCCACGGTCAGAAAACCTGGCTCAGCTTCTACCTCCTAGAATCACCTCCACCACTTGGGTCCCTCGTGTGCAGACTGGGAGTGACACAGCACTCAGAGAGTTGGTGAAAAGAAAGGGGGTGCTCAACAGCAGCTGCAAAGTTCAAATGAAACACAGGTTTGCAGCCCTTTAGAAAGAGAACAGCAAACTCCGGCACAAGCTGTTTTTCACAAAACGTCCAACAGGTGGGGCCTGGATCAGCCTCCCTGCATCCAGCGACTGACGTACAAAAAAGGATTTCTGGGTTTTTTGTGGCTGCATTGGGTCTTCGTTGCGGTGGCTTCTCTTGTTGCGGAGCACGGACACTAAGCACGCGGGCTTCAGTAGTTGTAGCTCGCGGGCTCTGGAGCACAGGCTCGGTAGCTGTGACACACGGGCTTAGTTGTTCCCCGGCATGTGGGACCTTCCCGGACCAGGGCTCGAACCCTTGTCCCCTGAACTGGCAGGCGGATTCTTAACCACTGTGCCACCAGGAAAGCCCTTGGGGACTTTGAAGAAACTGAAAATGTCCTTTGTGTAAACCCTGGGGGCTGACTTTGAACAGAATCAGACTCGGTGGTTTCTTATTCAAGAAATCTTTGAAACTTTAAAGTTATGGTAGGGGGAATCGGGAAGATGGTGGAAGAGTAAGACGCAGAGATCACCTTCCTCCCCAAAGATACACCAGAAATACATCTACACGTGGAACAACTCCTACAGAACACCTACTGAACGCTGGCAGAAGACCTCAGACCTCCCAAAAGGCAAGAAAGTCCCCACGTACCTGGGTAGGGCAAAAGAAAAAAGAATAAACAGAGACAAAAGAATAGGGACTCGACCTGCACCAGTGGGAGGGAAGTGTGAAGGAGGAAAAGTTTCCACACTAGTTAGGAAGCCCCTTCGCGGGAGGAGACTGCGGGCGGCGGGGAGAAGCTTCGGGGCCGCGGAAGACAGCGCAGCAACAGGGGTGCGGAGGACAAGGCGGAGAGATTCCCGCACAGAGGATCGGTGCCGACCGGCACTCACCAGCTCGAGAGGCTTGTCTGCTCACCCGCCGGGGCGGGCGGAGCTGCGAGCTGAGGCTCGGGCTTCGGTCAGAACGCAGGGAGAGGGCTGGGGTTGGCAGCGTGAACACAGCCTGAAGGGGGTTAGTGCGCCACGGCTAGCCGGGAGGGAGTCCGGGGAAAAGTCTGGAGCTGCCTAAGAGGCAAGAGACTTTTTCTTCCCTCTTTGTTTCCTGGGGCGCGAGGAGAGGGGATTAAGAGCGCTGCTTAAAGGAGCTCCAGAGACGGGCGTGAGCCGCGGCTAAACAGCACGGACCACGGAGACGGGCATGAGATGCTAAGGCTGCTGCTGCCGCCATCAAGAAGCCTGTGTGCGAGCACAGGTCACTATCCACACCCCCCTTCCGGGGATCCTGTGCAGCCCGCCACTGCCAGGGTCCCGGGATCCAGGGACAACTTCCCCGGGAGAGCGCATGGTGCGCCTCAGGCTGGTGCAATCTCCCGCTGGCCTCTGCCGTCGCAGACTCACCCCGCATCCGCACCCCTCCCTCCCCCTGGCCTGAGTGAGCCAGAACCCCCAAATCAGCGGCTCCTTTAACCCCGTCCTGTCTGAGCGAAGAACAGACGCCCTCCAGCGACCTACACGCAGAGGCGGGGCCAAATCCAAAGCTGAGCCCCGGGAGCTGTCAAAACAAAGAAGAGAAAGGGAAATCTCTCCCAGCAGCCTCAGAAGCAGCGGATTAAAGCTCCACAATCAACTTCATGTACCCTGCATCTGTGGAATACATGAATAGACAACGAATCATCCCAAATTGAGGAGGTGGACTTTGAGAGCAAGATTTATTATTTTTTCCCCTTTTCCTCTTTTTGTGAGTGTGTATGTGTATGCCTCTGTGTGAGATTTTGTCTGTATAGCTTTGCTTTCACCATTTGTCCTAGGGTTCCATGCGTCCGTTTTTTTTTCTTAATAATTATTTATTGTAATAACTTTATTTTATATTACCTTCTTTTGTTTTTTCTTCCTTCCTTCCTTTCTTTCCTTTCCCTCCCTACCTCCCTTCCCTCCTTCCTTCCTTTCTTCTTTTTCTCCCTTTTATTCTGAGCCGTGTGGATGAAAGGCTCTTGGTGCTGCAGCCAGGAGTCAGTGCTGTGCCTCTGAGGTAGGAGAGCCAACCTCAGGACACTGGTCCACAAGAGACCTCCCAGCTCCACATAATACCAAATGGAGAAAATCTCCCAGACATCTCCATCTCAACACCAGCACCCAGCTTCACTCAACGACCAGCAAGCTACAGTGCTGGACACCCTATGCCAAACAACTAGCAAGACAGGAACACAACCCCACTCATAAGCAGAGAGGCTGCCTAAAATCATAATAAGTCCACAGACACACCAAAATACACCACCAGACGTGGACCCGCCCATCAGAAAGACAAGATCCAACCTCATCCACCAGAACACAGGCACTAGTCCCCTCCACCAGGAAGTCTACACAACCCACTGAACCAACTTTAGCCACTGGGTACAGACACCAAAAACAACGGGAACTACGAACCTGCACCCTGCAAAAAGGAGACCCCAAACACAGTAAGATAAGCAAAATGAGAAGACAGAAAAACACACAGCAGATGAAGGAGCAAGATAAAAACCCACCAGACCTAACAAATGAAGAGGAAATAGGCAGTCTACCTGAAAAAGAATTGAGAATAATGAAAGTAAAGATGATCCAAAATCTTGGAAATAGAATAGACAAAATGCAAGAAACATTTAACAAGGACCTAGAAGAACAAAGAGGAAACAAGCAATGATGAACAACACAATAAATAAAATTAAAAACACTCTAGATGGGATCAATAGCAGAATAACTGAGGCAGAAGAACAGATAAGTGACCTGGAAGATAAAATAGTGGAAATAACTACTGCAGAACAGAATAAAGAAAAAAGAATGAAAAGAACTAAGGACAGTCTCAGAGACATCTGGGACAACATTAAATGTACCAACATTCGAATTATAGGGGTTCCAGAAGAAGAAGAGAAAAAGAAAGGGACTGAGAAAATATTTGAAGACATTATAGTTGAAAACTTCCCTAATATGGGAAAGCAAAGAGTTAATCAAGTCCAGGAAGCACAGAGAGTCCCATACAGGATAAATCCAAGGAGAAACACGCCAAGACACATATTAATCAAACTGTCAAAAATTAAATACAAAGAAAACATATTAAAAGCAGCAAGGGAAAAAGAACAAATAACACACAAGGGAATCCCCATAAGGTTAACAGCTGATCTTTCAGCAGAGAGTCTGCAAGCCAGAAGGGAGTGGCAGGACATACTGAAAGTGATGAAGGAGAAAAACCTGCAACCAAGATTACTCTACCCAGCAAGGATCTCATTCAGATTTGATGGAGAAATTAAAACCTTTACAGACAAGCAAAAGCTGAGAGAGTTCAGCATCACCAAACCAGCTTTACAACAAATGCTAAAGGATCTTCTCTAGGCAAGAAACACAAGAGAAGGAAAAGACCTACAATAACAAACCAAAAACAAGAAAATGGGAATAGGAACATAAATATCGATAATTACCTTAAATGTAAATGGATTAAATGCTCCCACCAAGAGACACAGACTGGCTGAATGGATACAAAAACAAGACCCATATATATGCTGTATACAAGAGACCCACTTCAGACCTAGAGACACATACAGACTGAAAGTAAGGGGATGGAAAAAAACATTCCATGCAAATGGAAACCAAAAGAAAGCTGGAGTAGCAATTCTCATATCAGACAAAATAGACTTTAAAATAAAGACTATTACAAGAGACAAAGCAGGACACTACATAATGATCAAGCGATCGATCCAAGAAGAAGATATAACAATTGTAAATATTTATGCACCCAACGTAGGAGCACCTCAATACATAAGGCAAATACTGACAGCCATAAAAGGGGAAATCGACAGTAACACATTCATAGTAGGGGACTTTAACACCCCACTTTCACCAATGGACAGATAATCCAAAATGAAAATAAACAAACACAAGCTTTAAATGATACATTAAACAAGATGGCCTTAATTGATATTTATAGGACATTCCATCCAAAAACAACAGAATACACATTTTTCTCAAGTGCTCATGGAACATTCTCCAGGATAGATCATATCTTGGGTCACAAATCAAGCCTTGGTAAATTAAAAAAAATTGAAATTGTAACAAATATTTTTTCCAACCACAACGCTATAAGACTAGATATCAATTACAGGAAAAGATCTATAAAAAATACCAACACATGGAGGCTAAACAATATACAACTTAATAACGAAGTGATCACTGAAGAAATCAAAGAGGAAATCAAAAAATACCTGGAAATCAATGACAATGGAGACATGACAACCCAAAACCTATGGGATGCAGCAAAAGCAGTTCTAAGAGGGAAGTTTATAGCAATACAATACTACCTTAAGAAACAGGAAACATCTCGAATAAACAACCTAACCTTGCACCTAAAGCAAATACAGAAAGAAGAACAAAAAAACCCCAAAGTCAGCAGAAGGAAAGAAATCATAAAGATCAGATCAGAAATAAATGAAAAAGAAATGAAGGAAACAATAACAAAGATCATTAAAACTAAAAGCTGGTTCTTTGAGAAGATAAACAAAATTGATAAACCATTAGCCAGACTCATCAAGAAATAAAGGGAGAAGACTCAACTCAATAGAATTAAAAGTGAAAAAGGAGAAGTAACAACTGACACTGCAGAAATACAAAAGATCATGAGAGATTACTACAAGCAACTCTAGGCCAATTAAATGGACAACCTGGAAGAAATGGACAAATTCTCAGAAATGCACAATGTGCCAAGACTGAATCAGGAAGAAATAGAAAATATGAACAGACCAATCACAAGCACTGAAATTGAAACTGTGATTAAAATTCTTCCAACAAACAAAAGCCCAGGACCAGATGGCTTCACAGGCGAATTCTATCATACATTTAGAGAAGAGCTAACACCTATCCTTCTCAAACTCTCCAAAATATAGCAGAGGGAGGAACACTCCCAAACTCATTCTACGAGGCTCCATCACCCTGATACCAAAACCAGACAAAGATGTCACAAAGAACGAAAACTACAGGCCAATATCACTGACGAACATAAATGCAAAAATCCTCAACAAAATACTAGCTAACAGAATCCAACAGCACATTAAAAGGATCATACACCATGATCAAGTGGGGTTTATTCCAGGAGTGCAAGGATTCTTCAATATATGCAAATCAATCAATGTGATACACCATATTAACAAATTGAAAGAGAAAAACCATATGGTCATCTCAATAGATGCAGAGAAAGCTTTCGACAAAATTCAACACCCATTTATGATAAAAACCCTGCAGAAAGTAGGCATAGAGGGAACTTTCCTCAACATAATAAAGGCCATATATGACAAACCCACAGCCAACATCGTCCTCCATGGTGAAAAACTGAAAGCATTTCCACTAAGATCAGGAACAAGACAAGGCTGCCCACTCTCACCACTCTTATTCAACATAGTTTTGGAAGTGTTAGCCACAGCAATCAGAGAAGAAAAGGAAATAAAACGAATCCAAATCGGAAAAGAAGAAATAAAGCTGTCACTGTTTGCAGATGACATGACACTATATAGAGAGAATCCTAAAGATGCCACCAGAAAACTACTAGAGCTAATCAATGAACTTGGTAAAGTAGCAGGATACAAAATTAATGCACAGAAATCTCTGGCATTCCTACACACTAATTATGAAAAATCTGAAAGTGAAATCAAGAAAACACTCCCATTTACCATTGCAACAAAAAGAATAAAATATCTAGGAATAAACCTACCTAAGGAGACAAAAGACCTGTATGCAGAAAATTATAAGACACTGATGAAACAAATTAAAGATGATACAAATAGATGGAGGGATATACCATGTTTTTGGATTGGAAAAATCAACATTGTGAAAATGACTACTACCCAAAGCAATCTACAGATTCAATGCAATCCCTATCAAACTACCACTGGCATTTTTCACAGAACTAGAACAAAAAATTTCACAATTTGTATGGAAACACAAAAGACCCCGAATAGCCAAAGCAATTTTGAGAACGAAAAACGAAGCTGGAGGAATCAGGCTCCCTAACTTCAGACTATACTACAAAGCTACAGTAATCAAGACAGTATGGTACTGGCACAAAAACAGAAAGATAGATCAATGGAACAGGATAGAAAGCCCAGAGATAAACCCATGCACATATGGTCACCTTATCTTTGATAAAGGAGGCAGGAATGTACAGTGGAGAAAAAAAAAAATCTCATAAAAGTATGAGATTAGATCACTCCCTAACACCATACACAAAAATAAGCTCAAAATGGATTAAAGACCTAAATGTAAGGCCAGAAACTATCAAACTCTTACAGGAAAACATAGGCAGAACACTCTATGACATAAATCACAGCAAGATCCTTTTTGACCCACCTCCTAGAGAAATGGAAATAAAAACAAAAATAAACAAATGGTACCTAATGAAACTTCAAAGCTTTTGCACAGCAAAGGAAACCATAAACAAGTCCAAAAGAGAACCCTCAGAATGGGAGAAAATATTTGCAAATGAAGCAACTGACAAAGGATTAATCTCCAAACTTTACAAGCAGCTCATGCAGCTCCAAAAACAAACAACCCCATCCAAAAATGGACAGAAGGCCTAAATAGACATTTCCCCAAAGAAGATATATAGACTGCCAACAAACACATGAAAGAATGCTCAACATCATTAATCATTAGAGAAATGCAAATCAAAACTACAATGAGATATCATCTCACACCAGTCAGAATGGCCATCATCAAAAAATCTAGAAATGATAAATGCTGGAGAGGGTGTGGAGAAAAGGGAACACTCTTGCACTGCTGGTGGGAATGTGAATTGGTACAGCCACTGTGGAGAACAGTATGGAGGTTCCTTAAAAAACTACAAATAAAACTACCATATGACCCAGCAATCCCACTACTGGGCATATACCCTGAGAAAACCATAATTCAAAAAGGGTCATGTACCAAAATGTTCATTGCAGCTCTATTTACAGTAGCCCGGAGATAGAAACAACCTAAGTGTCTATCATCGGATGAATGGATAAAGAAGATGTGGCACATATATACAATGGAATATTACTCAGCCATAAAAAGAAACGAAATTGAGCTATTTGTAATGAGGTGGATAGACCTTGGAGTCTGTCATACAGAGTGAAGTCAGTCAGAAAGAGAAAGACAAATACCGTATGCTAACACATATATATGGAATTTAAGGGGAAAAAATGTCATGAAGAACCTAGGGGTAAGACAGGAATAAAGACACAGACCTACTAGAGAACGGACTTGAGGATATGGGGAGGGTGAAGGGTAAGCTGTGACAAAGCGAGAGAGAGGCATGGACATATATACACTACCAAACGTAAGGTAGATAGCTTAGTGGGAAGCAGCCGCATAGCACAGGGAGATCAGCTCGGTGCTTTGTGACCACCTAGAGGGGTGGGATAGGCAGGGTGGGAGGGAGAGAGACGCAAGAGGGAAGAGATGTGGGAACATATGTATATGTATAACTGATTCACTTTGTTATAAAGCAGAAACTAACACACCATTGTAAAGCAATAGTACTCCAATAAAGATGTAAAATAAAATAAAATAAGATAAAGTTATGGTAAAAATTAAACTCTATCTTCCTTTTTTTGTATAGGATACTCGGAATAGTTTGTTTTAATACTGAAGGGCCCCTCCCTGCTTTCCAGAGTGACGGATTTAAGCCACCAGCTGCTCACCCAGCACCCTGGCTCCCCTCTCGCCACGAGGGGCCTCCTCTGAGCTGCCCCCTCCGGGCCTCAGCCACAGACCCCAGGAATGTATCAAGCCCAGGGGGCAGAGCAGGTCTGACTGGGAGGGTTGCTTGGGGCAGTGGACCCCTCATGTCTCCTCCCCGAGGTACCTTCCTCAGCTTCCATAGCCCCCCACCTCCATCCTGTCCCTATGCGGCTGATCAGCCTCAGCTCCCCATGGGGTCAAGGCCTGCCCCAGTCCTGCTGGGATCAGCACAGGCCCAGTCGAGTCTGTCCTGATCCCCCAGTGGCAGGAACGGTGCAGGTGGAAAGGAGCCTCGGGGTCCTTACCAACTTCCTCGGTGGCCTTCTCGGTGCGGTGGGCCAGACCCCCGGCGGCAAGCTTCCCCAGGCCTCCCAACATTGTGCGGTGACAGGTGGTGATCAAGCAGGATGCTGGGGCCTGAACCAGTCTGCTTTTATAGATGCCTGGCTGGGCTCTGGGGCACAAGCCCTGGCCCTGCTGGTGAGTCAGCACAGACGGCAGGAGGAAGAGGCTGGGTGGAGCCACCCCAGCGTTGTGGCTGGGGCAGTGCCTCTTTGGCAGCATGAGACCCATACACCCCATATCCTGGGACCCTGTGAGGGGCAGGGACAGGGAGCAGGGTGAGGCTGGACAGAGAGATCAGCTCTGGGACATGCCCCTACCCCAAGGCAAGAAGCCCGAGTGCCCTGTGGAATGAGAGGCATTTGGGGACTGCAGCCCTGCCAGCCCCCTCGGCTCCCCGTATCCTAGGCATGGTACCTAGACAAGGGCTAGGACTTCCAGCCCGCTGCCCACAGTCTCCAGAGTGACCTAATCAAGGGTTTAGGGTTTTGTGGGCCTGGGGACCTGGGCGGCCCCTCAGGCCAGGAATACAAGTGTAATGGGGGCCGCTGCCCTCCCCATTCCCAAGGGCCTCAGTTCTGGAGAGTGGCTTTGAAGCCTCCCCTGGACAGGCTGGGGGGTGGGAGGAGTCAGGGCCATGCCTGGCCCAAGGCAGAGAAGGACACAATATTGACCAGAAGCCTCGTCATCCCTGGCTTGCAGTCACCTGGTTCTCACTCATGGGAGCACCTGAGTGACCCAGCACTGATAGCCAGCATGTGAGGGAACCCAGCCCGCCCTGCGCCTTGGGGCCTGGCCTCTCAGGGGAGCCCTATGAAGTCAGCAGTGCCCACCCAGGCGGTTCTAGGGGAGTAGATGGAGGACCCCACTACCATCTGGGGAGGTGCTTCTGGCCGTAGCAAGAGTTCCCAGAAAGCAGCTCTACTAGCCCCTGATGCACCACACACATGCTTAGGGAGCCAGGCTGCCTCCCTAGTTACTCAGGATGGAGAGAGATGCCTCAAGTCACATACTACATGCTGCTTCCCTTAGTCACTAGCCCAGCCTGAGCCTCAGTTTCCTCATCTGTAAAATGGGGGCATCCATGCCTGCCTTGCCTTGTCACTGACAGCTGCTGGAACTATGCGCGCAAACTCTTGGTAAACTTCTGTTCCCACCCCCTCGTCACTGATGTGCTAGGGCGGGGCTGCTTGGCAGTGAGTCCTGACCAACCAGTGGGTGGAGCAAAGAGTGGCAGGGGTATGAGCCTGCCTCGGAGTGAGAGGGCCTGGAGATGGGACCCGCCGCCACTGGCCAGGAGTCATGGAGGAAAGGCTCTCCCAAGGCCCTACTCAAAAAGTCCAGGCCTGGGGCAGGAGTTTGAGGCTGCTCCCCCCATGTAGGCTCCCTCATCCCTCAGAGGGGTCCAGGAGGGTGTGGTGGTGTCTAATTAGTGTTTACCTGACACAGGCTTTATGGAGCTGAGGCCCTCCCACATTCCTGAGTGGTACCGGGAGGCCCTGGGCAGTGGCCGGCCCACCTGGGGTGGGCTGTGGATGCTGTGGGCAGCAGGAACTCTGGGTCACAAGGCCACAGCCCCACACGTGCCACTGGCAGGAGTAGATCAAGTCTTAAACAATCTGGAGAGTCCCTGTAAGAAAAAATACACTACTTCTCTCTTGCAAGTTTTATAAATATATATGCACTACCCTGTGGACTCAGAAGGGGCCGTGACAGTGAGGGCCCTGGAGCTTAAGCAGGTCCAGATGACTCTGGCCTCCCCTTGCCACAGCCAAACACCAGAGAGCTCTGCTCACACTATCAGGACAATGCTGCCAAGGGTGGGGGCACTCCTGGGACATGGCTGGTGGGAAATGGTCTGAGAGACCCACAGAGATGCTCCCTAGGCCCATCAGAGCCCCTTCCCTGTTTCCTCTGACATGTGTGTGTCCCCCACCCCCAGAGGGGTCCTTTGCGCCAGACTCCCTGTCAGGATGGCAGTGTCACCCACCAGGTCTCGGATAGCTTCCAGACCCCACGACCCCTCCCCACCATCCCCCTCTCCTCAGGAGCTCACCAGCTCCTCGACAGGCCCTGGTCACGGCTCGGCCACTCAGCAGGACTCCGGCTGCACTTCTTCCCTCCCTATCAGACTGCTGTTGCCTTCACCCCACCGCCCCTGCACATGGGACCCTCTCCTCCTTAATGCCTGGCCCCAGTGTGAGCACCCAGACTCCAGTGACAACACACCACGGCCCCAGATCTCCTGGCAAGGCTGGGTTCAGGCAGAGATCCCAAATGCCCAACAGGGGGAAGGCAAGAGAGCTGGAGAGGCCAAGCGGCCCAAGACTGGACTTGGGCCCCGGACCCTGGTGCTCTGGCCCACATCTAGTCCCACAGGCCTTCCCACTCTAGCTCTGACCAGCTCCCTGTCCTCTCAGCTCAGGCCAGCCCATCTGTGGCTCCCATCCAAAGAAACTAGGACAGCCCAAGACCCTCCTAACCGGGATTCTGGTCTGAGGGGTTGGGTGACTCCTGCAGTGAGCAGTGTTACCTGCCTGGGTGAGGTTGAGATGACTCAGGTGGGAACCACCCCATCTTTGAAAGAAGCCTGGTACGTGCTGGGCCCCAACAGAGCAGGCCTTGAACACAAGCACCCATGTCAGCCTGTCCTGAGTCAGAAGGTCAAGTCCTGCACTTGGGGCGGGGAGAATCGAGCCTTGACAAGAGTCAACTAATTCTCCAAATAGAATCTGCTCAACAACCCAGTCTGGCAAAGGACCAGCTGACTACATCATCAAGTCAGGACAGGCAATTTTCCAAACAGCAATTTGCCAACTGAGCAATTAATAATTCTGAAAAAAAAAACCTGTGAGTACTTAAATACTTAGGGCTGTCTTATGTCTGAGGCATGATTTTTCTTCTCCTGTGACTTGAACTGCAAATGCCATGAATGTCAAGAGTTTTATGACTGTCATCCTGCCTATGCTTTCTCCTACTTCTACTTCATGGACTTGAGCTCCCAGTATATACAGCCCACGTATCTTGCACATACAGACCCCTCCCAGCCACAGGGAGACTAGACTCCTGGAGACTCGGTCTGTCAGTCACCAAAGGAAGACTTCCACAGCAGATCAGCACTCATACATCCATGGTTGTCAGTCAGGGTTCCGGAAAAAATCAGAGGGCACATCAAAGGGATACCTGAGGAAAGGGACAGTTCACAAAGGTGTGGACAGACTTAAGGGAACCAAAGAGGGATGGCGAGGCCCCCAGCGACCAGGAGCAGTGGGAGTTGTTTCCTCCCTGGGCCTGGAGGGGCTGTAGACCCCGAAGGGAGCTGCAGCTGTAGGAGAGGGTCAGCAGACAGGAGCTGCAGCTGTCAGCAGAGGAAGAGGGCCACTGCCCAACCACACCCAGCAAGAAGGAAGCAGGAGGAATAAATTCCTCTCCTCTTCTTCTCCATCTCCTATCAATATCCCCCATTGGCTGAACGCAACCGAGTCCTGAGGGTGAGGGAGCCCAGGTGACGCGGTTCAAGAGGCAGGTTACCAGGGCGAGGGCAGGGAGGACAGGATGTGGATTCTCGGTAAACAGAGAACAGCAGCTCAACCTGCTAGACTTCTAAGTCTGGAAGCAACGTGGCTATAGCTTAATTCTTAATTCAGCCCATTTCTCCTTCCTGAAACTCTATGGGGCAACAAGAACACAGGAAGAAGAATTTTTAAAAGCCCATCACCAACTCACACATCAAATTTAACTTTTCTGAAGTTAAGCGTCACTCTCTCCTCATCTCTGCTACCCTGTTGCCATTCCCTCCTTCTTTCCACTGCCTTCCCACCTGTCCCGTGTAGATAACTGGTCTCTCTGATTCTGGTTTATCCTCCTGCATTTTCTTCCCACAAATATGCAGAGACATGTGCCCTGCATATTTTCTTGCATCCTCCTTCTTTCTTTACAGGAATGATAGCATTCCAGAGATATGCAGTTTTGACTTCACTTTTTTCTACCTAACAGTAAAAACATACTATTTTTTAAATATGAAAAAGAATACCAAAACGACATCACATACAAAGAAATCCCACAAAAAAGTGTGCCTCAAAGAAGGCACATGAAAATTATTACCTAACATGAATTCAACTCCAACATGAATTTTAGAAAGAAAATGAGACACTTAATAAAGCATTAGTAGTTATGAAGGAAGACTGTAAAACAGAAATACCAGAATTCAGGGATGAGATGGCAGACGACAGGAGCAGGCAGAATAGGAACTTACATAACTCTGGAATAGAAGAAAAAAGGTAAAACAAACCATTGCAGAAATGAAGACTAAACTAGAAGGAGCCACAGTAGGTACCTATGGGAACAGAAATGAAAAAAAGCAAAGAAAAAAGGAGTCATATTAAAGACATACACAGTGTTTGGGAGACAATGGCAGATGTGGAAGGTAGAAAACTTTGTGCCCACAACTGGAATTCCCAAAGAAGAAAGACAAGCAATGGAACAGAGCAAATATTTAAAAATACAATTAAGAAATGTTCCTGAAATAAAAGAAATCTAGAATCAATATGGAAAGGGCAAACAGCATACTAGGGAAAACTGAACCAGAACAACCATCACCGAGACGAACCCTAAAAAAATTATTGTACCTTAAAGATAAAGGGGTGAGAGGGATAAATTAGGAGTCTGGGATTAATACACTCTACTATATATAAAATAGATAAACAACAAGGACCTAGTGTATAGCACAAGGAACTATATTCAGTATCTTGCAATAACCTAAAATGGAAAAGAATCTGAAAAAATATGTATATGTAATTGAATCACTTTTGTATATGTAATTGAATCATATACAAAACTAAAACTAACACAACATTGTAAATCAACTATATTTCAATAAAAAAGCTGAAAAAGATAAAGAAAGCCAGCCAGTCAGAAAGATCAAGTCACTTACTAGAAATTCCAGTGAGTTAGAAATCAGACTTCTAGGGACCGCTCAACCTTCTGTGGCAAAAGTGGGGCAGCCACGCCTAGATGATGCCCATGGAAAAAAGTGTGAGAAGTAAACTTCAAACCCAGTTGAGGATACAGTATAAAGGCTACAGACCAACATTACCACACATTTAAGAACTCAGAATATGGTTCACATGAGCCCTTCTTTTTTAAAAAAATTTTTATTTTAACTTGTTAGCCTTTTTTTAAAAAAATAGAAAATGCCATACACAAAAATAGGACACTGTGAACCCTCATGGTCACATTGCAATAACCCAAGGGGCCTAGCTATAACAATTCTCAGCTCAGATCCCAGACGTCTTCTCAATTCATCTGAAAATATTTCATTCTTGAGGAAACTTTCAGAGGGCTAACTCCAACCAACCAAGAGATAACAGAAAACATGTCAGCAGAAGGAGTGGCACAGCGCTTCTAATATTTTCAGTTGCAGATCTAAGACAGAACAAAGGTGAAGGTGTGGAGGAATGGGAAGCAAATGCTATGTGTTTTCACAAAGTAGAAATGAGACAACTAACAATAACAAAAAAAAATAGGAGAGAAGGAGAGAAGGTGGAAAGCAGAAAACTCTGCCCCTTCTCATCTGTAATTTGATGGGAATCAGAGCTGAGAAGTCCAGTGGAACCAAAATGTGATGTTAGTGACTTTGGTTGATTGGGGAACTGGGATTTGGAGAATTAGGAACTATCTGAGGAACTGCTAATGGAAGAATTAATCTTTGGAGATTTGACCAAGACCCAACAGGTGCAGTGGCCACAGCTGCCTTCTCCTCAGCCCATCTGGGCTCAGCTGGCTTCATGAACCTCACGGAGACAGGCCTGGGCTCCTATAAGCTCCCATGGCTCCCCAGCACCATGCCCACCTTTTCCCAGACACAGGACCAAAGACAAGTCCAACCTGGCCCTGCGCACCAGGGCTCAGTGTTGGGGGAATAGAGGCACACAGAAACGCATTTGCACGGTGCATGGAAGCATCAGCTGCATGGCGGTAGGGTCTGTAGAAGGGGCTGCATTGTAGGAGACGGCACCATGGTGAACCTGACAATGTGTCAACTCTGTTTTCTGGCAGGAGAACCAAAGGACCGTCATCCCTGCATTCACGTGGCAGATGTTGCCAGAGCCCCACTCCAGGCTCTGGGTGTGCACTAGTCAGTAGAAGGGACTTGGCTGCAACCCGTGGACAACCATCACAGTGAAGCACATAGGAGAGCAACTCATTAGTATATAACCGTGGAAAAGAAGTACAGGGGGTGTGAGAACGTATTGGCAGTGGCCAGACCCATTCTGTGTATGTTGGGGGAGGATCAGGGAAGCTGAGATCTGAAGGATGAAAGAGCAGGAGCAACTTGGACAAGGGTGGTTAATGACGGAGCATGGACATTATCCCGGGTAGAAAAAAAGGGCACATGCAAAGAGATGAGCAGAAGCACAATGTGAAGGGAAATGAACAAGGGTTAACGTGGCTGAGGCAGAGAGGGAGGGTGTGCTGGGGGAGGAGGCTGGGGAGGTGGGTGAGACCGGCAAATACAGGACCTTAGCATCGGGGTAACATCAGGATTGAAGCTTTTGTTTGCAACAGAAAACCTACTTCACAGCGGCTCAAACAATGAGGAAACTGATCCTCTCACCTAGCTCCTGGCAGCTGCAGGCCTGGTTAAGTCAGGGACTGAATAAAGTAACTTGGGATCCAGGTTCTTTCTATATTTCTGCTCTGCCCTCATCAGCAAGTTGGCTTTTCCTTAGGCTTGTTCCTCCTGTGGTTAGAAGCAGCTGTCAGAGTTCTAAGAATCATTTCTAGACACAAAAATGTTCAGTGGAATAGGAGAAAATGTTTCTTCCTTGTTTTTTTTTTTTTTTCTTTTCTTTTTGAGTATGAAAAACCTTTCCTAGAAGGCTCCTGGCCCTAGACCTGACTCCTCCTCTCCTTGGCCTGAGCTGGCTCACACATCCATCCCTAAGGCCGACACTCACAAGGAGAACAGGATGAAGAGGGATTGTTGGGCCAATTGGAATTTCTCCTGAGTCAGGCAGGGGAAGGATGCATTCCAGAAAAATGTGAGGGCTCTGCCAGTCCAGCCCCACCTGCCTCCTGCTGTGGCCCCAGGTGGTCTCTCCCAACCCTGGCATCCTCTCCTGGGGGCAGGGGCTCCTGGAGATGCTGGAAGCACCTCCAGATTACCCCAGGTAGATAGCTCTTCAAGGACCTTCCCTTTAGGCCTTCGCCCATTTTGCAGCTGAGCCCTTCTTTGGGGGACAGTCAGCAACAGGGACCAAGCATGAAACTGGGCCTGGCCCTGGGGTGAGGGTGAGAGATGTTAAGGGTTAGGGAGGAGACCTGTTGCTTCCTCGGGAGGGATCTCAGATTGGAGAAGGGAAAGGTCACCTGTGGGGTGTGAAGGGGAGGGATAGGGGTGGACACGACGACACTGCCCCCTGCTGGCATGTCTGGAAAGCCTCTGGGAAAGCCGGCCCCGAGTCAGCGTGTGAAGGAAAGATGACGGTTTTTTCCCTCAGTCTCCCCAGAACTAAGAAGTGCCGTGTAGCCAATATTAGTGAGTTGAAACGGCATGACTACGTATGTACTCATCCACAAGAGAACGAGATCATTACGGACAGAGGGAATAGTGTGTGCAAAGGCGTGGAGGTGGGGAAACGGAACGGGCCGTCACCTGCCGAGGTGTGGCGGGGGTTCGGATGAAGAGGGCAGCCAGCGCCTGGCGCCAGGGCTGGGCCTTATCCTGTGGCAACAGTGAGTCACCCATCAGCAGGACTTACCCAGGGTTGGTATCGCGTGCATGGACACGTGGACACGTGCTGGGGAGGTCGGAGGGAATAAGGTTTGCGCGAACTCTAGACCCTCTGGGGAAATCTGCCCGATAAAAAAGTCGGCCTCTGCGCTGGGCCAGAAAGTACAGGCGCATCCGGAAAGGAAGGGATACCCGAGGGAGTGGCCTAGCGCGCGCACGCAAACAGCCGGGTCCCAGCGCTTCACGCCCACGTGCGCCGCGCCCACGTGCACCGCCCCGTGCGCCGCAGGCACCTCCCAAGGAGGCGCGTCTTGGGCGGAGCTCCTGGCGACCACGCCAAACACAACTGGGTGGGACTCAGATCTTCGGGGCGTGTCCTCGCCCTCCCGGTTCGGCCTCGCGACTCACCGTCGGGTGCGACAGTCGCGCAAGCACCGGGCGGGCGGCGTAGGGTGATGATGGCCAAAAGCTCCGTCCCTGCGTCCCCTCTCTTCCCCGAGAATTCCTGCCCCCTGAAGTCCTCGAGGGCGCCGGGCCCTGGGATGCCTCGATGCTTCCAGCCCCCCGCCCCCGGCTTAGCTCACTGGGAGAAGTTCCCGAGGCCCCTGCCGTTGGAACCCTTCGCCCCCGCGCCCAGACCTGAGCTCCTCGAGGATATGGGCACCGAGTATCCCCCTCCTAGGAAGGGGCGGGTTCCTGGAGCTGAGGGAGCGGTTTTGGAATCGGGGGCAGGGGCAATAGAGCGGGAGAGGGTCACGTATCTAGGTGGGGGGGGGGTTGAACTTCGGATAAGTGGGAGTCTGGACGCACGGTTAAGACATGGGAAATGAGTTCTTGGACAATCCGTCTGGGTTTCCGAATTTGGAATGCCAGGACTCTGGACGTCAGGGCTGAGTTTCTGGATACCTGAGCCTCTGCTCTAAGTGAGGGAGGGCTGGGCCCAGTTTGGGAGGAGGCATGAAGTGGACACAGAGTAGGCATATGTGCTTTAATGAGGTGGCCCGCCAAGAGCCTGCTAGAGCTCCGGGCCTGGAAGGGAGTCACCCATGTCTCCCTTCTGTCATTTCAGGAGGCGGAGTATTTTCCCCAAACCCGAGAAAGCCTCAGAGGCCTGGTTAGCAGTCTTGTCGATGGTTTCCTGGGTAGACTTGGCAACCTGGTCCATGGCTGGGAAAGGAAAGGATAGGGCAGTTGAGTGCGGGGCCCTGGGGAACCACAGCCCTGCAGGGTTAGCCTGGCCTGGGTCTCCCTCCCCAGGAAGAAATGCTGGTAGAGGGTCTGCAGAGGAGAGGGTGTGTCTGGGCAAGGGCTGGGTGGAGGGCAGGGCCACGCTGGGGCTGTCAACCCTCCTGCCCACCAGCCCCACCAGACCTTTCTGCCCTGTTTCTGTGGTCTCATCCACCACTTGCTGAGTTGCTGCTCCAGCCGCCGTCACTAGAACAGAGACATGTGGGATACCTGTTGAGATACCACCAACCACAGGGGCCCCACCATTGCCAACCTTATCTGTTCTCTAGAGTGGTCTGTCCTACAGGCCCAGGGATGGATGCCACGGAGGTAAAGTTCTTTGACCAAGGCCACTCAATGAGGGGCATGAGCCCTTTCCATGACTCCAGGTTGTTCTTGTTTATTTGTAACTCTGGGCTCCTCCCCTCTGGCCTGCTTCCCTTGCCTCTCCAGGATTGCTGCAAAAATATCCAAGTGAGGAAGGAAGGCAGGGCTGGGCCAGGCTGGAATTGGCATCTGGGCTGTGGCTACTGCTGGGCACAGCCCAGGGAGAACCCTGCCGCCTTTAACAACTTCTCCCCCGGAGGCTTGGCCCAGATGCTTGAATTCCCACATTTAGAGCACTGGGGCTTCTACTTTGCAAGGCCCTCTCACCACCTCCTGTCTCCTGTGCTTCTCCCCAGAGGGCACACAAGCAATGACTGCCAATGCCTCCGTGAAAAGGCAGCGTAAGGCATTAGGAAACGAAGTGTGGAACGTAGGTGAAACTTCCAAAGTCAGGCCATCTCCTCTAGACCGGAGTTCGTGCCTGTGAAGAACAGGGTTTGCAGGGGCTCAGGTGGGTCCCCACCTGCTCGGTAGGCAGACAGGTGGCTCTGGCCTTCAGAGATCTGACTCATCCTTGCTGTTGAACAGGAAAGGGCCTGCTTTACCCAGACCCTGGGGACCAGGGGGTACAGGGGTCAGGCAGACCCTGGGTCTACTGCTCACAGAGGTCCCTGAGGTCTCTGTCTGACGTAGCACAGTCAAGACCACAGGGAAGGAGACTCTGCACTCAGCTTACAGATGGGGAAAGTGAGGCCCAGAAGGAAGGGTAGTGTAGACAGAGGCTTCCTGGTACCATTTTAGCCTCAGGGGAGCAACTGTGGGCTTTCCTTGGGGCACTGATGAAGGAGGGGGTTGGTTTAGGTGTTTTCTGTTGACTGGGGTATGTGTAGGACAGACTGGGAGCTGGAGTCCCAAGGGAGGCTGAGCTGGGACTGGAAGAGCTGCCGCTGGTGGGGCTGAAGTCTCCTCACGTACCCTACTCCCCAGTCCACCCCCAGCCCCCAGCTTTATAACCTCAGGTCTGAGGGGGAAAGAGCCAGAGGTGGAGAAACTAAGACTGGGGACCTGCCCTGCCCGCATGAAGGTGGGAAGGTCCTCTGCCTGAGGACTTAAGAGGAAATGAGTATTTCGGAGGAGGGCGGGGAGTGCTCAAAACAAAGCGCGGTGGGAGTCTGAAGCCACCCGTCCCATCCTGTTTCTGTGCGCCTCTGGGACCTGGCGGGCAGAGATCGGGCGTGGTGGCAGAGCGCGCTCTACTCCTGGACTGTCACTCTCCCGAGGGCCCGGGTGGGGCCGCTCCCAGCCCTAGCAGCTGCCTCGGATTGGCTCTGGCAATGCCCAAAGCACCCCACCCCCCCACCACCCCGCCCCACTCCTCAGGCACTGCTGTTCTCCCACTTCCCTCAAGGCATCATTCCCGGGCTGGTCCGGGTGGGCGTCCTTCCGGGTCCCTGCAGCTCTAGAGAGGGCCCTTCCTAGCCAGAACCGCCCGCCGACTTTCCGGCTGCGCAGTCCCCAGGCTTCTGCCCCCGGCCCCACCCCCGCGTCCACCCGGGGGTCCCACTATGTGCCCCAGGTCGCGCGCTGTCCTCACCCGCTTCCTGGGCCGCCCCCTCCACTTGCTGCGTCAGGTCCTGCAAGCCTTTGCTGGCCATGGCTGCTGGGGTCTGCGAGGTACTTCAGGATAACCGTAGCGACGTTGGATCCTGCTCAAAGTGGCGGCGACCCGAGCGCCAGCTCCGGTTTTTAAGGCGCCCCAGGGCCGACCCGCCCTGCAAGGAGGGGGGTTGGAGGGGGCGCGGGGCGGTTCCCAGCACTCGAGCTCAGGGGAGTGACCGGGCCCTGCTCCAGTCCCCGCCGGCCCGAAAGCTCAACCTGGCCTCCGGCGGGCCGTAGTAGGAAGGCCGAGGGTCTGGAGCGGGTCTCGGGGCTGCAGAGGGACTGGATCAGGGGTCCAGAGAGCGGCTGGGGGCAGAGGGGGGCGCACCAATCTCCCTCTACCGCGTGAGCGGGACTTTTCCTCTTTGACCCTGAAGATTCCCCAACCTGTGAGCGCGGGGTCAGCACCAGGTCAGGATCTCCAGGCTGGAGTGGTCATTAATAATAGCAGCTGCCTTTTATTAAGCATTTATGCCTGGCGCTGCCCTAACGCTTACAGCCTCTAGTGTAACCTTCACAACTCTTGGAATGGGTGTTATTAGCAGTTTACAGGAAGCAATTGAGGACAGAGGGCGAGTTAGGTCTCACCCAAATTCACATGTCAAGTCCGAGTCGGTGGGCTGTAAAGCCTAGCGCCCTGACCCACGCCGAGCTGGCGGTCCCCACACACTCAGCCTAGACACTGCAGACTGGCCCTCTGCCCAGCCGCTGCTGGGACAGGGGTAGGGAGGGAGCACAGTGGGGAGATGGTCGAGTAAATCCCTTCCGAGAGGGTGAGTCACTTGCGTGCGTGCGACCCTGGCTGGGGACCAAGCAGCCTGAGGTGGAGGGGGAGTAACGGAGAAGGCGGCCCGTGTGTGTCCAGCCAAGGCAAGGAAATCGTTGTCGGTCACCAAAGCCCAACGACTTGGGCAGGAAGCACCCCAGGCCAAACAGCGAGGAAGAGAGCGGCCAAGCCGCAGGCCTCTCAGGTCACCACTCCTGGGACCGGCGCGCGGGGCGTGGTGACGAGCGGGGGCGCTGGGAGGGGAGTTAGTGACCTGAGCGTCAGTAGGGCAGCCAGGGATCCCAGAAAAAGCAAAAGACCCTCGAGGCACTGTAAGGTCGGACCTTAACAAACGGCACCGCGAAACAGAGGAAAGCTTCAAGTGAGCTTTATTAGGGAGCGCTCCCGGGCGAGGTTCACTGGCCCGAGAGAAAGGGGCCAGAGAAGTCGCGTCCATTACTGGATGAGGGGGATTTTTATTGGGGTAAAAGCAGAAGGCGGCTTGCAAGGGGAGGGGGTGGTTTGCTATACAAGGTAATTCCTTATGTGGTGAGGATACAGCAGGGCCAGGTGTTGGTTGGTCTGTTGTGGGGCGTAAGCCCATTTTCCCTTCCCGTCAGCCCCATTGTTTTCTGGGCAGGAAGTTAGAGTCTCAACATCCTGGCGCTCAAGGGTGCAGTTCGGACCCCCACCCGCCCAGCGCTCTTCCGCTCCAGAGCCCGCCTTCGGAGTCTGGAGACCACCCACTCTGCGTCTGGGTGCGGCGGCTCGACCCTCTCTAAGGCTGCTCTCTGATTCATCCTCTTGGGGCCTGTTTCTGCACGTCCGTCGGGGTCTCCCCTATTGTGGAGCTCTGGGAAGCTCCCACCTACCCAGGTCCACTCGGCTGGCCCAAGCTCTGCCTGTAATGCGTGGGGAGGGGTGGATAAGCCTTGGAGGGTCAGCCCCTGGTGTGGGGTATATGGAAACACACACACACGAAATTGATTAAGGGAGAAGGATTCCCGGGCAAGAGGAAGGGGCAGGCGCTGAGATCAGGTGGGGGAATGGGACACCAAACGCAGACTAACAAAGCAGCTGCCCCGCCCTGCCCCGCCCCGCCCCTCCCGGCCTTGAGCCTGGTCCAGCCCCGAGCACTAAGGCGCTGCAGAGCCGCCTGATGGTACCTCCTGGACTCCGGCGAGCCCCGCCCAGACCCTGCCCCAGGCCTGCCTGCCCTCCTGAGGCCTGCCAGCCCTCCTGAAAAACCACCAGTAGCACCAGTCCCTTTAGCCAGGAAGGCCTTTTACACGGCTCCAAGTTAGCTCACCACTGAGCTGCTGTTGCTTTTTGGCACCAGGCCCAGTGGGCAAGGAGCGAGACTGGGAGGCAGCAGCCTCTCTGGGAGGGGCTTTTGGGCCCAAGCAGGCGACAAAACGGACAGTTGAGTGGCTGTAAAGCCTCAGGCACCGGAGTCAGACCTCTTGGGTTCACATACCCCCAGGGCAAGTTCCTTCATCTCTCTGCGCCTCAGGGTCTCAAGGAGCCTCATCAAGCCTGACAGTGGGGGGCACAATACCAGAATCTCCCCAGTGTTGCGGTGAGGATTAAATGGGCTGATGGATGCCTGACACTCCGCTGAGGGTCCTTCAAGGTGGGGAGAGGGAAGGCCCCCTTAATCTTGCTAATTCTTACTCATCCTTCCAGTTTCATGGAAAATATCACAACCACGGGCTTCCCTGGTGGTCCAGTTGTTAAGAATCTGCCTCCCAATGCAGGGGACACAGGTTCGAGCCCTGGTCCAGGAAGATCCCCCATGCGGAGCAACTAAGCCCGTGCGCCACAACTACTGAGCCTGCGCTCTAGAGCCTGTGCGCCACAACTACTGAAGCCTGCGCGCCCTAGAGCCCGTGCTCTGCAACAAGAGAAGCCACCACAATGAGAGGCCTGCACAACGCAACGAAGAGTAGCCCCCAGTCGCCACAACTAAAGAAAGCCAGCACACAGGAGCAAAGACCCAACGCAGCTAAAAATAAATAAATTAATTAAAAATATATATATCACAACCTCTGGGAAGCCTTCCTTAACTATCACAGATTAGATGAAGTATGCCAGATTGGGCCTCCCAGCATTCTGTACTTCCCTAACATGACACTTACCAGACTTTAGTGATTGCTTTTCAAATTCTCTCTCTTCCCTCTGTAGGAGAACAAAATTTGACACTCCAAAATGTCATTTTGGCAAGCCAGTTATTTCAAGGTGAAAACAATCAAGGCCCAAAAGACTCAGGGGAAAACTTTGATCTTTCCCCTTAGCTGAATTTAGAGAGAGGGCCTTACAGGAATAGAGCTATCGCCATAAATAACTAGAGTATGAACTAGGTGTGTAGACAGGGAGGAACCGAGAAAAGTCTATTTGTTAAAATTCCTCTCTGTGTCCCATTGTCTGTGCATGGCCCAGCAAACATTTATTTACCGAACATTTGCTTTTCCATCTCCATGTCAATTGCCTTCCTCCCCAAATCTCTAGCCCCAAGATCCTCTTTTGTCTTTAGCTGAAGATGGTATTTAAGGTGAAGGCTTCAGCCATTTTGACAAGTTACTCAGTTTTCCTGGGTCTGTCCCATGTATACACACTACTAAATTTTGATTTTCTCCTGTCAATCTGTCTCATGTCAGTATGATTCTTTGAACCAGCCAGAAGAACCTAGAAAGGTAAAGGAAAATTTCTTCCTCCCTGACACCTCCAAGATTCCGAGCAATTGGAGAGGAGAGAGCATACCTAGTTTGGTTCCTCAGAGTCAAGCACCTTGCCTGATACATGGTAGATGATTGAAAAATCTGTTACAGCAACGTTGGAAGAGGTCATCAAGAGGGTATAACTGTTGGTTGCCTTGCGAGCTGGACCTGGGCAATCAGAGGCTCCTCACCCCCTCCCCTGTTCTTGGAATGTATGTCCTGCCTGCAATTCCCATACCAGCGGCCATTTCAAGGACACAGCCTTGACAGAGTAAGGTGTTGTTGAAACCCTCTGGATTGAATATATGACTGACCCGAGTTAAGTCCTCTGTTAACTTTTAAGATTTTGGTGGGCTGGGGCAGAGATCTATTCATCTTGTGGCCGCCCAAGACAAGCCTCATACGTAAGTTCTCTTATTAAAACTGCCACCTGGGCTTCCCTCGTGGCGCAGTGGTTGAGAGTCCGCCTGCCGATGCAGGGGACACGGGTTCGTGCCCCGGTCCAGGAAGATCCCACATGCTGCAGGGCGGCTAGGCCCGTGAGCCATGGCCACTGAGCCTGCGCGTCTGGAGCCTGTGCTCCGCAACCGGAGAGGGCACAACAGTAAGACGCCCGCGTACCGCAAAAAAAAAAAAAAAAACCTGCCACCTACTGGGACTTCCCTGGTGGTCTACTGGGTAAGACTCCACGCTCCCAATGCAGGGGGCCCGGGTTCTATCCCTGGTCCGGGAACTAGATCCCACATGCACGCCGCAACTAAGAGTCCGTATGCCGCAATGAAGATCCCAAGTGCTACAACTAAGACCTGGCGCAGCCAAAATAAATAAATAAATATTAAAAAACAAAACAAAACTGCCACCTACCGAAAAAAAAAAAAAAGGGACAGGGTGCCTGACGCTTCTCGGATAAGGAGAGGATGGGGGGAGAGCAGTAACTCTCTAGGGAAGTCAGGTGCAGCCCCACAGATCCCACAGCACATAATAGGGGGCTTAAAGGCAAAGAGCACTGCAGTGCCCATGGGATGGGGAAGAGGCTACCTGGACCGGGCAGACCTTGTTGTTTGATCACAGGAACTGGCCCTGAATATGGGGGTGAGAGCAGGGGGCAAGCAGCAGGGACCCTCCCAGGTTCCTTCAGCAGAGGAGAGGGCACTGGGACCCCAGGGGCCGAGTCTAGGTGTCCTCCTCCCCCAGTTACCTGAGAGGGCCCAGATCCTCACCGCTTTCTCTCCGGCAAGCCCAGGCCCCAGATGCCCTCCTCCTGGGGCACGCACAGGCCTGCTGATAAGCAGTGTCTGAGCCCGGAGCAGGAACACCTGGGACTGCCCGCACCTCTTCCAGACCCTTCATTCCTCCCACGGTAGGGTTTGGGGGCTGCAAGAGCAGCAGCTCACTGCTCCTTTCTGCCTCCTCAGCCATGGATACCCATGACCGGCAGGCTGGGATACAACGAAGCTCAGCTGTGTTTGACTGGTTCCCAGCCCCCCAGGGCTGCCCTTGACCTCTGCTCCCCACCACAGAGGCAGGGTGGGAGGGTGGTGTGGACTCAAGTTTTGGTGCCCACACCCAGGGCTGGAGGGCTGGGGCAAGCCACTTAGATGCTCTGAACCCAAACTGGCTGTCACAGGAAAGGGAGCCTTGCTCTCCTTGCTCAGGCACCTCTGAACGAGACTCCAGGGCATGACGCCAATAGCCCTTCGTGTAGGACAACGACCACCCTGGTCCCCGGGTTGTTTTGAAACCTTGGGGGTGGCGGCATCTGCCATAACGCCACTGGAGCCCCCGCAGTCCGGGTGGACGTAGCAGAGCATGGGAATCAGCTGCCTGGCTCTGGAGCGAGGCCACCTGGACTTCTGCCCGGGTCCCAGCTTCCTAGCTTTGTGCCCTTGGGCAAGTTATTTAACTCTCTGTTTCTCAGTTCATTTTCAACGAAACTGGGACGTGCCATTTGTTTTGAGGATTAAAGGAGGTAAAGCACTCAGTACAGTGTCCCACACCTGGAAGGAGCTCAACAAATGTTCGTTTTTACTCTTTTTCTCTCAAGGTGGAGGCTGGCTCTTCTGCCTCTACGCTGTTGTGTTTTCTAATGATACTTGACAGAACTCTTTGGTGAAAGGGAAAGCCCAGGTCCAACTTGGTGGGGAGCTCAAGGCTGGGTGGGACCAGGCGGGAGGAACCCTGGGGTCACGTCCTTCTTCACAGAGGAGGATGCAAAGAGTCCCTACTATGGGTCTAGACTTCCCATCTTTGAAAGTCACCATCTGCTCCAGGGAGGGGCGTTAGGTATCCCTGTTCCCAGAAGGAACTGTTCCACCAAGGACACACGTAGAGGGAAGGCCCAGGAGGCCCATCCTCACCCTCTGTCGTCAGTGGCGTCCATCCTCAGAGGGTGAGCCAAAGCTCAAAACCTGGGGCATCCCGGCGTCACGCTCCAGCGGACAGTGTGTCCTTGAAGGTGTCTGCCCGAGCCAAAAGCAGGGCTGCCACCTCCATGTGAAAAGCCAGTGGGGGTGGCCTGGTTTCAATCCCTGGTCGGGGAACTGAGATCCTGCAAGCCACGCAGCATGGCCGAAAAACAAAAAACAAAAAACGGCAATGGCGGGGTGGCGGTGCAGGGGGACTCCCTGAAGGCAGTGCCCGCTATCAGTAGGTTCCAGAAACGCCCAGGTGTTCCCGTAGCATACCTGGCCCAGCTCCTGTTCCCAAGAGGGCCCAGAGGGCATCTTCATGAATGAGGCAGCACAGACAGGAGGCCTGAGCAGGTATGCAGTAGGGATTTGAGTTTTATTTGGAATCATTAAAAAAAAAAAATTCATAGCAGCATCGGTGGGGTCAGAAGGACCAGAGGGGTTGAGGGAACAAGGGAGGCAGGTGATGGTGGTGGCGGCAGCGTGGGAGGACTAGCCTGTGGGCAGCCAGGGGAGGACGTGGGGACCATGGCCTCCGAGCTCACCTGCAGCCCTCTAATCTCCTCCACTCTTGGTCTGGGAGAGAGAGAGACTTTCACACACAGCTCTGGGGCCCCAGCCCTCAGTGGCCACCCTGGGTGGGGTGGGGACAGGTGTCATCTGTGCCCTTCTGCCCTGAGGGGGCCATCCATGAGGAGACCTCACACTCAGGCTCAGGGGCCTGCAGGTCAAGAGGCTCCCTTGAGGGCTCTGGGGCCCCAGGAGGGAAGCAGCTTGCCCAGGGACCCCCCTGTAACACCAGGAGCCCAGGTCCTACCGCCTCAGCCACTTCCTCTTCCACTTTGGCCGCCTCGTCCTCCTGCAAGGGGGCAGGTTGCTGCAGGTCCTCCTGTGGGAAAGCAAAGGGGACGTGGGACCAGGTGGAGGGCACAGAGTCCCCAGCTCCTTGCATCCAGGGCCTTGTCACCCTGGCCTCAGAGGTGAGCAGAGGCCCTCATCATCTTGCTCTGTGTGGAGGGCTGGAGGTGAGGGAGGTATGAGGGCCAGACTGACCTTGGAGGTGACAGAGCCTCACGTAAGGATTCACAGCGGTACTCTGCCTGATGATGCCAAGGCCTTCCGGGGGTACCAAGTACCCTTGAGCCCAGCTTCACCCCCAAAAGCAGATGCTGAGTCACTGACAGTCCCTGGTTGGGCCTCCTCCATGAGGAAGCCCAGTGAGGTGGGGTGGGCAGTGGCCCCTGAAGCACTAGGCCTGACCCCACCCTCAGTGTTCCTGAATCACGTGATCACATACCCTTGTCCTCCTGTGACCCCAAAGAGCCCTAGGAGGAGGTGCATGCTATCACCATTCACATGGGGACCCTATGCCTAGAGAGGCCAGGTATCCAGCTTAAGGCCTCAGAGGTCAAAGCAGTGAGGCTTGTAGGGATCAGGTCTGGTTTGCTCCAGGCCCAACCCTATCCCAGTAGCATGAGTGCCACCCGCTTTCCTTCTCCCTGCCTCCTGGATGGGCACTGGGCTCAGGCAGGTCTGGCTGGAACCAGCAGCGGTTATATGGTCCTCTCCCACTTCCTGTCTCCTTCTATCCACCTACACCCGGCCAGGCGCTTGCCTGAGATGGTGGCCTGTCTGGGGGTGGTCGTGTGAATGCTGGTAGGCTGGGCCAGACTGGGTGATCAGCTTGGACACTAGTCTCAGCTCCTACCTCTGGAGGGTCCTGCCACCTCTCCGTTACCATGGGGCCATCCTGCCCCTTGGTGGACTGGGGCAGCCAGAGTTGGGGCAGGCTCTCCAGGCAAAGGACAGGTGGCCGCCTACCTAGTCCTGCTGCCCCAAGGTGGGTGCATGAGGCCAGTGGCATGAACGGTCAGACAGACTGGCAGTGCTGCATCCTTCTACGGTTCACTGGAGGGCGAGTCACGGCTGGTTTTGGGGTGTCACCAGGAAATGTCTTCCTTGGGGTAGCTCCAAGGGCTCACCAGCCCTCCTCCAAAGTCAGAGAGGAGTGCCCAGGCTGCTGCTCAGAGGTGCAGCAGCAGCCTGGCCCCATCCCAAGGCCTCTTTTGCTAGGGGATGAGGGAGGGAGGGGCCTGGGATCTCCTGGGGTACATTTGGGTAGTGCCCAGGGGCACTGATGATGATGATGTAGTCACCTCCCTTTGTCGGGTGCTCACCACGAGCAAGGCGAAGCTGCATCATGGGGGCCATTTCCCTGCATCATCTCAGCCCAGTGAAATGGATACTCTCAGCCCCACCCTCCCCCCACCCCAGGCATTTTACAGCTGAAAACATGGAGGCCCCGAGAGGTTGAGTAGCTTCCCAAGGTCACAGAGCTAGGACGAGGCAGAGCTGGGAACTAGAAGGAAGGGCACCTGCCTGTTCCTAGGATCCGGAGACCTTGTGCTGGCCCTGGAAACAGATGCCTTGGTGCTGCCCCCAGAGCCAGGGGCAGGGTGACCCCCTACCCTTCCACCCACCCACTCCCTGGAGCAGGGATTCAAAGTGCTGGGTGCCTGGGACTCTACAGGCCCCTCGTGGCCTGTGCCAGGTAGGAGAGCTTTCTAAAGCACAGCCTCATACAGAGCTGAGACGGCACATCTCTGGAATAGGAAAACCTCCTGCCCACAGTGCTCCCACCATGATCTCCCGATCTCCTGCTCAGAGTCTCCCTTTCAGAGCACAGTCTCGGGACCCAGGCTGCCCAGAGAATTGCAGGCTCACTCAGACTAGCCATGGGACCTTGATTACCATATCTCTCTGGGCCTCATTTCCACACCCTGTCTCATGGGATTTTGGGCCAAAGAAATGAGTTAGTCGGTGTAAAATGCTTCAAGCAGAGTCTTTCTGTGGTGGGTTCTGGGACAGTTCTCCCAGCCAGCCTCCACCCCCTGGGAGTGCTCCCCTGCTCCTGTGCTCTCTGTTGCCCGGCGCGCGTGCGTGCGCGCGCACACACACACGGGCACACTCACACCAGGCACAAGCACGCACACACGCACGCTCGCAAAGGTGGAGGCAGAGGGTGTGGTCAGAACCCTCACTCTTTTTCCGTCACCAGGGGGCGCTGTTTCCCTGCTGCTCCTTGGAGGAGGAGGCCCTGCCCCGCCCGGAGGGAGGCTGGACACTGGGTTGGCGGTGACCTGGCAGCTCTGAGCTGGTGTCCACTGCCCGTGGGAGGCCGCCCGTCACCACTCGGGGCCCTGAGGACCCCTCTTTCGCTATGGAATGGGGTGTCTCCTAAATGCTGAGCGCCGTCAGGAGAATGTGGTTTTGAGCCTCATTCCAACTGGGCCCCACACAGCTCTGCTCACAGGGGTGGTCGTGAGGATTCCAGGACTTAATGGATGTGACAACACCAAACGCAGACCAGGGCCCCTGAGTCTCCATTCCCCTGTATGTCAGTGGGGTGATAGTGCCTCCTCCCCAGCTGGCCTCCCTGGGGCCCAGGGGAAAGGATGGGACAGGGCTGAGGGCCAGGGCTGGGGACCAGGTCTCACCTTGTGCACCACTCTGGAGGTGATCGCGATGTTCTCTGCTTCCTCTACGGTCTTGGTGGCCACGGTGTTGACACTGGAGACCACGGCCTCGCTCACGGCGTTGGCGTGCTCCTTGGTCTTCTCAGCCACTGTGGGAGGAATCTAGCTGGCTTTGGCCCTGACCCCACCCCACCCAGGCCTGGCCTTCCCGTCAGGCCAGAGCAGCCCCTTTCCCAGGGCGCTCAAAACTCTGGCTCTACTGGAGACCTTAGGCTGTCCCCTTTCTGACTCCAGGGGAGCTCTGACGACGATGGGGGCAGTCCACCCTGGGTCTAGCCCCAGATTCTGGAGAAATCTGGGTCCGTGTACAGCAGGGGGGAAAGGAGGTGCCTGGGCTTGGGCCTTTAGCACCAGGGTGCAAAAGTCCCTGCAAGTCCTAGCCTCCACGTCCCCGGGTACTGGGGCTCCTCACCTGAGGTCACACTCTGCACAACACCTTCCTTGGTCTTGGATCCTGTGGAGGAAGTGGAGGCGTCAGCCCAGTCCCACTCCTGGTGTTGGGAGTGGGGGAGTGGGCCAGGCAAGCACACCACAGAACAGCTGGACAAGCTGCAGGGTCAGTGGGAGGTAAGGATGGTGTCTGGGGGCCGGCCATCCTTTCAAAGGCCACTTCCTGCTGTGTCTGGAGGAAGGGGATGGATGGGAAGTGGACAGGACAGGATGGGGGGACAAGAGAGACCAGGCCTGAGGTAGGGTCTGGACCTCATGTGGGTATGGCCCGGGCCTCGGAAGCAGCGCAGGACAGGGTCAACGAGAGCTGAGTCATCGGCTCAGCCTCCTCTTCGGAAGGAGCTGACGGGGGTGGGGTGCACGGGAGGCTGGACAGGACACTGAGGGCTGGTCTCATCTCCCCTGAAGCGCCCCTTCCCTCTGGGCGGGGTGGGGACCCGTGGCCTGGCTGCTGAGCCCCTGCTTGCCCAGTCCGCGGGGCTCCAGGCTCAGTGTGGCTTCTTACCCGAGTTAGGGGGCCTGTGGGTGATGCTGGGCAGGGGCGCTGGTGTGCGCTGGTGTGTGCGCACAAACAGGTGTGTCTGAGGGCTAAGTGCCTCCCTTGCTGTTCTGTCCCAGAGGCCCCTGGGGCCCTGAGGAGGCCAAACAGACAATGGGGTGTGCGGGAGAGTGGCGGTCCTCCAGGGCTGGGAGACCCTGACTCAACTGCCACGTCCTCATCCCTCTCAAAATGCCTCCCAGGGGCTGGGGGATAAAGTAAAGCCCAGATAACTGGGCGGCCGCCAAGCTGCCCTGCCCTGCCAGGCCCTGCCACGCCCAAACTCACCCACATACATGACACCCTCCTTGGTCTTCTCAGCAGCCTCTGTCACCCCCTGCTTGGTCTTCTCCACGGCGCCCACCACACCCTCCTTGGCGATGGAGAAGCCCTTCTTGAAGACGTCCATGGCTGTGGGCAGGGATGGGGGCCTGACTCCCCGGGCGAACTGTGACTGGAGCTGGCTCGAGTGCTGCCGCAGCTGCTGTCCCTACTGCTGCCTCTTATTGCCGCCAATGAAATAATGATGATGCAGTGGCGGCTGATGGGAGCCCAGCCAGCCCAGCGGTGGGGGCGGGGAAGGAGGGAGGGAGGAAGCAGGCTCGCCGCCCCCTTCTCCCAGGGTTCCCGAGCCCCTGCTGGCTCAACCCTCCCCTCCTGTCCCCTGCCCTCCCTGGAGGGGCCATAGAGGGCCGGACACATCCTTATCCATCACTGCCCTTCATTCATTTGCCGCCCTGTGCACCCACAGGGGCAGCCTTGACTGGGTGCTCCCAGGCCTGGGGCTGTTGTATCTGTGTACATCTGGGGCAGAGAGGGGTCACAGAGGGGGGCAGGCACAGAGAGGGGAGGTGCCTCTGTTACCAGTGTCCCAGATAGGGCAGGGGTCAGGACCAAGCAGGTCTGTCAGGCAAGAGTGGCCAACCTCCCAGACTGGCCTGGGCTACCCAACTTCTCACCAGCACCATGGATGCCCCATCCTGGGGCTCGGGCAAGGCCAGGTGGAGGAGCTGAGCCACAAAGAGCTGACCCAGGCCCTGGCCCCAGCTACAGACTGTGCGACCCTAGGACAGCTCCTTTGTCCTTCTGAGCCTCCACCCGTCTGCTGGCTCCCACTGCCCAGTGGTGAGAGACGCTGAGTAGGCACGAGTGCCCCCCACTTCCTGGCCACCAGCATGGATGGACAGCAGGCTCCCTGAGACTGATCCGACTGCTTCCTGCTGCCCCACCTCTGTGCTGGTGCGGTTCTCCTGATTCCCATGGGGACATGCTTGGTGGGGCCACCTCCCCCCGTGTCTCCCACACCCCCAGTGTCCCGGACCCGAGTTCTCCCAGGGCACACGGGAACTGGCCTGCGTTGTTGGCTGCCCCTGTGGGGACCAGGCCGAGGGTGAGGGGGGCCGGACGAGACTCACCGGGTGGGCCGGCCCAGGCCACTTCCTCTCTTTGTTGTCCCCGTGCTTTTTTTTCCTTCTGAGACTTAACTTGAAGACAACGTCACCAACGCTGGTAGTTTCTGGAGTCACCCACAGAGGCTGAGTCCGCCCCAAGCCAAGATGATCCTGACCCTGCTGCTCAGCATCGGGGGGCCCCTGGGCTGGGGGCTGCTGGGGACCTGGGCCCAGGTCCCCAGTACCAGGTTCTCCGATCCACACAGCCCCAGGCCACCTGGGGTCTGGAGGGCAGAGGCTGAGGACAGGGACCCCGTCAGACGGTAAGGAGGGCCTGGACCTGGGGGAGGAAGTGGTACCGGATCTGAGTCCCAGCTCAGCCAAAGCAGGGACTCTCTGGACTTCAGTTACCCATACGTGAAATGGGCTCATATTATCTACCTGCTGGACCAGCTGTGAGGCTGAATGAGGTGCTAGGTGGCAGGCTCCCCTTTAGGAGGCCACCCCCAGCCGGCCTGGACTGGTACCCCAGGGCCCAGCCTAAGGACCACAGGAAGTTCCCCACCTACCCATGGCAGGGAATGGGCCTGGAGGTTGGACAGGGCGGGAGCACTCTATGCCATTGACCACCGGGGTGCTGAGGGGCTGGGGTTCTGGAAGTTTCTAGCTGACCTGGGAGTGGCTCCTCTTCTTCGAAATAAGTCAGTTCTGAAAGCTGAGCCCAGTTGAGGCTGGCCCGGCCTAAGCCATAGAAGACAGATGCTCCTGGGGACTGGATTTGGATCTGAGCGCCCAGGGGGACTGGCACGGGCCCTCATCCTGGCCCTAACAGTTGAGCAGTGAGCAGACAGGGTGCCCTGCTCTATTTCAAGAACGAAAAGGAGGCTGTGGCATCCAGCGAGCTCTGCTTCAGCAGCCCTCTGGAAATGGGCGGAATGGTGTTATGACTAGACCAGGACACCCTTTTCCAGCCTTTTTGTGTGTCCAGGGCCAGGGGTCCTCCTGCTGATAAGGTGCTGGGAATGTGGGTCCCTCCTCAGGGTACCCCTCAGTCAGAGCAGCAGGTGCCATTTATCGGACCCATCTCTGGGCTAGGCATCTTGCCAAGTGTTATCTCAATCCTCTTTACAGCCCCGGTTATCAGAGAGGCTAAGCGGCTGGCTAAGGTCACACAGCTGAGGAGAGCTGGAACCAGGATCTGAGTCTGACTCTAGAGATCATACTCTGGTCCCAGTCCCAGGGGTGCCTATTCCCCCCCTCCCCCTCCCCACCCAAACCAGACTTGGTTGAGGGCATCTATAAGGATTTGGAGGGTGAGAGGGGCCGATTTACGAGTCTCCCGTCTGGCTGGCCGAGATTCACCGTCACGTGGGCCTGGCCCAAACCTTCCTGGGACAGTTCTCATACAGCTCTGACACTTCAAGGTGAATGTGTTTGTTAGACACTTGCCCGAAAGCAGATCTGACCAGGGAGAGGCAGGAGGGTGAGAGCGGGTGTGCACTGCGGCTAGGTGATGGAGGGGTGGGCCATGTGGGAGGAGAGGGGAGAAGTTGGGCCTGGAGAGACCCCCCCTTTCCTGCGCCATTCCCAGTTCTGCTCAGAGCTGGGAGGTGCACATGGCTCTTGGTGGGGGAACCCAGTCACCCAGCTCTGACTTCAGGACCAAGGATCCAGCCTTCCCTCCCCAAAGCCCCCAACTCCAAGCCCCTGTCTCTGAGTGGCTGGCCTCCCTCTGATGAAAGGGAGTATGAGGGGCCCAAGCGGCTGGGCAGGAGGTAGGAGATGCTTCTCTTTCTCCCCCACTCCCACCCCGGGGCTGTGGGGAGAGACTGCGTTCCATTAGCCCCAGGGAGGGTGGGTCTCCGGACTGCTCAAGGCCTGAGGGGGTCACTCAGCCATGGCCTGGTGGTCTCAGTGTGTGCAGGTGTGTGTGCAAGGGTACCCTGGCCCGGGAACGCCCAGGCAGGAGTCCCAAGCTCTGGTCCCAGGAACCTCCAGAGGGTCCCATCGGGCCTGCTGGTCTCCTGCCTACAACCCAAAAGCTGCAGGCCCCACAGGTCAAGCCCAGGTTGTCAAGGCCTCTGGAGGGTCTGGTGAGAAAGGAAGGAAGCGCCGCGCGGCTTCCTCAGGCTGATTGCTTCCCGTGTTCCTGTGAGGGGAGAGGCGGAAACGCAGCCCCAGCCCTGCTCCTGCTATGGGGAAGGGGAGGCAAACAGGCTCTCCACAGCCAAGCAGGGGCACCACACCACCCATGCCACCCGCCACGAGCCTGGCGGGCCCGCCCCCTGGCTGCCAGAGCCAGGGCCCTGCCCTGCATTTGCCCCTCATACCTGTATCCAGGGCCTGGGGGCCAGGGTAGGCCCTGGACACAGACCCAGATAAGATGCCTTGTGGACTTCCCTGGTGGCACAGTGTCTAAGACTCTGCACTCCCAACGTAGGGCGCCTGGGTTCGATCCCTGGTCAGGGAACTAGATCCCACATGCATGCCGCAGCTAAGAGTTCATGTACCACAACTAAGGAGCCTGCGAGCCCCACCTAAGACCCAGCGCAACGAAATAAAGAAAAATAAATTTAAAAGGAAAAAAAAAGACCCTTTGAAAGGAGAAGCTTGAACAAAACAATGTGGTGCTGGATGCCAGGTCTCAGGATGGATGAGGGACATGGTTGGTGCTTCCTAGGTCATCCAGGAGCCCGTGGGGCTGGGCCCAGTGAGCCAGCAACGTGGGTGTTTGGACTCTGTGGGGAAGAGGCTCTTTCTTTGATCCCAGGCTTTCGTGGAGGTGGGCAGAGCAGGAGGTTAGGATGCGGGTTCCTCAGACACATGAGCGCTTCCCAGGCAGGACTGAGCCTGCTGAGGGGACTGAGCTAAGACCCAGGCAAGGTGCTCCATCTCCACATTGCTGTGACACTACTGCAAGGTCGCCCCTGTTCTCTCCACTTTACATGTTGTGAGGCTCAGAGGGGTGGGGTCGCCACCAGGGGCCACACAGCTCCTAAGTGATGGGTCAGGCCCACATCGGCTGGGCTGCAAATCCCAGGTGTCCTCAGTTCTGTCTCCCCTAAGAGGGGTGGGAGTGTAGGAGCCCCTCCTCCCAGCAGCCCAGCTGGCCCCCGGTCACCAGCATCAGTGTCTCCACAAGGAGCGTCTGCAACTTTTGCAGCTGGGAGCTTGTGGCCCAGAGGAGTCACGCATATCTCTGGAGGTCACACAGGAGCAGAGTGGAGCCCAGACCGCTGGTCTCCGGGCCAAGCTGTACCTCCTGCACCTGTATCTGTTCTCCAAGGCACAGGGCCCTGAGCACTAACAGGGAAGAGCCCCACTGGCGTGAGCTATGCTCAGGGATGGACACCAAGTGGGCCTTGGGCTCCTCTGTGGCTCAGAGACCAAGCCCGGCAAACTTCTCCCATGGAGTCATCACAATCGCAGCCGCATCCAGGACCTCAGAGAGCCAGCATGCTAAGAACACAACTTCCTTCCACAGAAAGACTTAAAGGGCAGTCGGAGGTACGTTTTACTGGCTGGTTAAGAGGCACTTAAGTGTCCCAATGGGCCATAGCAGCAGCACATTTATAATTCAGGAGGCTCAGGCTAACAGTCCTTTCCCTGCCGGAGGCTTTCTCTGCCTTCCTTATAGCCTCTCCCCACGGAGGGGCTGGGAGTGGGAGTCTTCTCCACACTTTCAGGACTGGAGGAAGGGCCTTGCTCAAGGTCACCCTGAGTCCAGGGACAGGGAAGGGAGGAGAGCCCAGGTCTCCCAGTTCCTATTAGAAGCTCCAAGGGGGGCAGCAGACTCTTTCCTGCCTGGGGCAGGAGGGCATCAGAGGCCATAGCAGAGGCCCAGGACAGGCCCAAAGCAGGCTGGAGACCCTCACACTCATTTCTAGGCTGGCACCTGCCTCTCAGGAGACCACTGGGAGATGAGAGTGCCAAGAGGGCCAGGGCCCGAGGCCAGGAGGCAGTGGGAACAATGGGGCGCTTCAGCGAGCCGGGCCAGGGGCTCAGTGTACCAGCGAGAAACTGCCAAGAGCCGGAGGAAACCAAAGCAAAGGTCAGGAATGTTCCCAGGGCTTCTGGGCCAGCAGCCTGTACTGTGCCAAGGGAGGGGAGCGTGGGCAGGGAGAACAGCGGCTGCTGGAGCCTGAGGTTTGGGCAGGTCAGGAGAGAAAGTTCCTGGGCAGGAAGGGTGGGCAGCACCACTTCCAGTTCTAGGAACCCGAGGTGGAAAGTCCCGGTCACTCTCTGCAGGCTAGCCCGGACCCGGTGCTCCCAGGGTACAGGCCTCCTGGAGCCTCTGCAGCCGTTCAGAGGGCACGCAACGAGCAGAACTTAGTTTACAGCGGGTGTTTCTCAGCCTTGCACTATTGACATTGCCAAATACACCTGGGGCGAATCCCCTCTCCTCCCAACACACGCCCCGTTGAGAACAACTGGTTTACAGAAATAACTTCTCTCTAGGTCTGAGCATGTTCCAGGAATTTCCATGGGGCCCAGGGCAAGGTGCGGGCTGCAGTCGCTGATCCTTGAAACAGTCTGTGCAGGTGGCCACCCTGCCCCCCGGCCCTAACCTCTGGGCCCAGCACTTTCACAGTCCCCTATTTCTGTGTTGAGTGCACATCCTTTGCTTCCATTCTGATTTTCACATGTCCCTTTTACCATTTACTAGTCCCTCAGGGATGTACGGGTCTCTTCCGGGTCTCTGTTCCCACTGACTGGCTTGACAAATCTTGTGCCAACATCCCACTGTTTTCTGGATTGATTTTATTTTTTTGGCCACACCCGCACAGCTTGTGGGATCTTAGTTCCCAGACCAGGGATTGAACCCGCACCCTCGGCATCGAAAGCGCAGAGTCTTCACCGCTGGACCACCGAGGAATTCACGTCCCACTGTTTTCATTCCTTGGCATTAGAGTCAGTCAGTCATAACAGTTAGATAAGGAACTCCTCATTCGTTGTCTTCCAAAATGTTCTTACCTGTTCATCTGCATTTTCTCTTCCAGATAGAAATTATTTTAAGTTTCGTTTTTATTAGTTATACACACACATAAGCAGGGCTTGGAAAACTCTGGCATGGTGGGTCAAATCTGGCTCCCCACCTGTTTTGTAAATAAAGTTTTATTAGAACGCAGCCATGCCCATTATTTACATCCTGTCAGTATCGGCTTTCCTGCTACAATGGCCAAATTGAGTAGATGTAACAGTCTGTATGTCCTGGAAAGCCTATGCATCCTTTTTCCTCCCTACACACTTTTGGTTTTCCCTGAAATAAACAATTGTCTTTGTTTTAGTTTTTTTCCTTTTGCTTAGTTTGTGTCTTTGTCACAGTTCAATTCCAAACTCTCAGCCAGTTGTCCACATCTGCTCTCCACCTTTATTCCTGTCAGGTGTTTGACCACCTGTGTCTTCTTGGAGATGCCTCTCTCAGAGCCTCCAGCCGTGCTGGACCATTGCTCACTCACCCCCTGCCTGTCATTGTCCTGGGGTCTCCCTTTACCTCGTTTCTGTGCTGGAACTCTTGTTTCCTGATGCCATGATTTCCTGTTTCTTGGTGTTCTCTCTTGTTTTGGTGGAACATTTCTGGCACAGTGGTCCTCAATCCTGGGCTATGCCTTAGAATGACCCAGAGAGCGTTAAAATGCAGAAGACCAGGCCTTAATCCCAGAGAATCTCCTTTAACTGGCCTGGGGTGGGGCCTGTAGGCTCATATTTTTAAAGTGCCACAGGACGCTTCTGATGTGAAGGTTTGATGGCAAGACTGCAAACCACTGCTCTAGTAGCGCCCTGATGAGGGTCCTGGGGAGGGAAATGCTTTGAAATCAGTCTGGCTTGTTGAAAATGTCTTAATTTTGTGCTCCTTAAATTGATAATTAGGCTGGGCATAGGATTCTAAATTGGAAATAATTTTCCTTCAGTATTTTGAAGGTGATTCTCCACTATGTTTTAGTGTCTGGTACTGCTGTTGAGAGGTTCAGGGCTATTCTATTTACTGGTGTGTGTGTGTGTGTGTGTGTGTGTGGTGGGGAGGGGCTCGATATTTTTCTCTGGAAAGTGTAGAATCATTCTCATTCCCAGAGTTCCAAAATTTCACAACGATGTGCTTTGCTGTGCGTTTATTTTTATTGTATTGTGGGTAACTAGTGGGCCCTTTGAATCTGAAATTCCATGTCCTTCTCTTCTGGACTATTCATTTGGTTGTTTTCATCAGTGATTCCCTCCCTCTGTTCTCTCTTTCTGGAACTCCTATTGTTTGGTTGTTGGATTCCCAACACTGGTCCTCTATTTTTCTGATCTTTTCTGTCCTATTTTCCATCTCTGTTTGCTCTTCTTTTAGGGAAATTTCTTTAACTTTACCCTTTAACTTTTCTATTAAATTTCTTTTGCATTTCTACCATTATAGTTTTAATTTCCAAGGGTTCTTTTTTGTTCTCTCAGTGTTCTGCCTCCATTTTTAAAGTGGCTTCCTTTTCTTGTTTCTGGAATGCAGTAAGTTCTCTTATCAGTCTGGGAATATTAATGCAAATCTGGGGGGAAGTTCTTTTCTCCCTGCACAGTCTTGGTTTTCTTCAAGTTGATTTTCTTACATTTGCTCATTTTGACCTCCCACTTTTGTAAGAGATTTTCCTCAGGGGCCATTCTTGGATGTCTGGCCGCTTAAGAGTAGAGAGGCTGGGAAGCTGATTGGAAGCTGGGTGGATGGGTGATCTGTTTTGTTATAGGATGCTCTGCTGGGCTAGTTCATTGGGGGGGACCCCTGGTGTCAGTGTCTTTAAGTCTTTCCCCTCAAGTGGGGTCAATTTTCTGAGAAGCTTTTTCAGTCTGCTGCCAAGAGGGTAAAGGCCAGCTGCCAGGCTTCTGGGAGCCAAGTGGGAAGGCAGGCTGCGTGGTCTCAGCACTCAAAATAGATAGAGTCACTCAATCCCCCTCAACTCACCCCACTGCCGTCCCCAGCAGTATCCCTGTGTGATGGTACCTCGTGGGCCCAGGGCAGAGATCAGCTCCAGAGAATTAAATCGCAGCCTGAGAGCCACTCAATCACCAAGGGCCCTGAACATCGCCTCCCAACATCTCATAAATGTGGTCCTTTCTCCTGAAATCCACCACCATGGTCCAGTCAGTCCACGCTGCCATTATCTCCCACCTAGACCCCTGACACCACCACCTACGCCTTGTCCCCTCCCATCCTTTCTGTACCCAGGAACCAGGGTGGCTCTTTCATGTCACCTCCCTGCTTAAGCTCCTCCACGGCTCCACATGCCTCCAGGATGGAGCCCTGTCCTCAGGGGGCACTCAAGCCCTCCATGGTCTGGCTTCTCCTTACCCCCATCGCCTCTCCTTGGCAGCCCTTTCCGCGCTCCCAGCCTCCGCAACTCAGTGGGGCCACATACCTCTGTCACAGCTCCCGGTGCTTCACCTCATTCCCTCCACGTAAGATGCAGCCTAATCATCCCCTCCTCCCCAAAGTCTCCCCAGGTCCTAGCACCTATCACACCATCTGAGATCACCCACTCTCCCTTGGGACCCTGAAGAGAAGGTCTGAGCCTCCACACTGGCACCGAGCCGGAGCCCAGCACCTGCTCTCACCAGGTGCTACATCGAACTGAGCCATGGAGGTCATTACCACTTGCAACGCTGGAGAGCTCTGCTCTGAGAGCTGACTGCGTGGGGAAGGGCCCTCTGACCTCTTGCTGAGTGCATCAGCTCTGCCACCAGATCTGTGAGCTGGGGCTCTGCCAGCAGTGAGCAGCCCTCCACCCTGGATGCGCGGCAGCATACGCTGGTGGAGGGCACAGGAGGCAGGGTGACCTCCCGGGTGTTCAGGATGCCGAGTGTGACCCCCACACCACTCGTTACAACCTCAGTGTGGGTGGCCTTTTCCACAGAAGGAACTGCTCGGCCTGGCTGCCTTCCCCTACAACTGTTTGAAAGTCCATTTCCACAATGGCCATGATGGGGCACGACCAGAGCAGGCGCCCTCCCTGCAGCCGGGTCTCCGGTGAGGAAGGATGTGGGTGGTAATGGGAATGGGGCAGGCTGCCAGGGCCGCCAGAGCGGGCAGGACAGCAGTGTTCACTGGGCACTTGGGAAGAGCCAGGCATTTGATACTCCTTTGCCCACTTGGAGGAGAGTATTATGCTCTCCATCGTGTAGATGGGAAACGAAAACTCCCTACGTGCCTCACTCGAGGTCACACAACCAGAAAATGTGAAGGATTTGAACCCAGGACTCTCCAGCCCCAGCAGCGCCATGCTGCCTCTCTGGCACCAGGAGAAACAGAGATCCCTTCCTGACTCTGGTGGTAACTCTGTGATTGTGGGGGGGCGGGGCGCTCCTGAGCCTCTCTGTGCTGACCCGGGAGTGAGGGGCGCTTCCTGGAAGACCATGGAGCAGGTGCCCTTGCAGGCGGGGTCTGTGGAGCTTTTGCTCTGGGGCAGAGGAATGAATAATGCAGAGCACTCCCTTCTCAGGCTAATGGATTCCAGAATCCCCCAGACTGGGTAGGGCAGAGAGGCAGGGGCAGTGGAGGGGGTGGGGCGCTCGGCACTGGCTCCCTGCTGACCTCTAGAAGTGGGGGGCCTGGGTGTGGCTCAGCAGCCCTCTCTTCTGGCTTTTTTCCAGTAACTGGTGTCCCTACCAGACGTCCAGGCTGGTCACCTTCGTAGCTGCTTGCAAAACAGAGAAATTCCTCGTCCACTCACAGCAGCCATGTCCACATGGGGCTCCGGACTGCCAGAAAGTGAAAGTCATGTGAGTCGGGGTGCAGCAGGGTGGGCTATTCGTCCAGGCCCTGTGCCGGCTCACCCTAGAGTCGCTGAGCCAGCCGTCTTCCCGCAGGTACCGCGTGGCCCACAAGCCGGTGTACCAGGTCAAGCAGAAGGTGCTGGCCTCCGTGGCGTGGAGGTGCTGCCCGGGCTTTGTGGGACCCGACTGCCAGCACCACGGTAGGGTTCCCTGTAATCCCCCTTCCCCCTTGACCTCTGACCCCAGACGTCATGCAGCCCCTCTGACCTCTGGTGTCAACATCTGATGCTTCTCTGCAGATCCCAGGGCGATTCCTGAGCCTGAAGATCCAGGTGATAGCCTCCAGGAGCCTTGGGATGGGCCAGTTGACTTTGAACCTGGTATGCTGCTTTCCTGGAAGGAACAGGACGGACAGGCGGGAAGAAAGAACCCATGTGCCCAGGGCTCTTCTCCTCTGATAGGGTAGTGCCATTTCAGGGAAGCTATGTCCCCAGAATCAGCAGGGGTCCCTCTGTCACCCTGCCCCCACACCAAGGCAGCCAGGTTCCAGGGCCCTCAGTGACTTGCCTGCTGGCCAAGCACACGCACCCTTTCCCTTGACCCCATTTTCTGGGAAGGACAGCTTCATCCGGCGCCCTCCTTGCCCCCTGAACTGCATAGGCTCCCATGTCCTGGGAGAAGCCTCCCCACAGTCCCCCTCACCAGGGCCAGGAAGTCATGCTGTCCCTGGTGATGATCAGCCCAGCAGAACCACCAAGTGACATCACTGGTGAGGCTTTCAAGGCCGGGCCATAGTTGGGATGGGGAATAAGTTCCATCATGAGGTGAACTCCTATCCATTGACAAGGGCTGACTAGAACGATGTCGAGAAGCCGTGCCCCTGTGACTGAGGAGGAAAGTGTGCCACGGTGGAGAAGTCATGTCTGCTGTGGGTTTAGGGGTTTAGGGGGCAGGGTGAGGGCTCACTTGCCATGCATTCGCCCTTCTGGAGTTCAAGGCTTCTAAGCTCCTGCTCAGAGGACGTCAGGACACAGCTCCCTGTTTCAATCCCCAAATTTCTTCTCTGCACCTCATGTTCTGCCCAGGCCTGGGAAGTTAGACGCTTATGTCTCATGTGTATTCAGGCCACCGGGATGCAGACATCAGCGACATGGTGGAGCAGCAGGAACGCCGGCTGGGAGATCTCCAGAATGACATTCACCAGGTGGCAGACAGCCTCCCAGGCCTATGGAAGGCCCTGGCAAGCAACCTCACAGTGGCAATAACTGAGGCAAATCAGACAGAGCTTGGTGAGTAGCAGGTTCCATGGGCTGAGGAAGAGCCCAGTCACATCCTAGGGGATGAGTGGGAGGGCAAGCAGGAAGGCCCATACCTCAGAGCCACCCCCACCCCACCTCCTCAGTCGCCCCCTGGGGAGGCTGTCTGCTCCCGAAGGGCTTGTGTAAACACGTGCATCTGTTGTAGAGTTTCCCGGCAGATCCTTGGAGCAAGAGCTACTGCCCCACATCAACACCTTCCTGCAAGGACATCTCAGCCCCATGTGGAGAAGCTTCAACCAAAGCCTGCACAGCCTCTCCCAGGCCATAAGAAACTTATCTCTTGATGTGGAGGCCAACCGACAGGCCCTCAAGAGGGTCCAGGAGAGCTCTGTGGCCAGAGCTGACTTCCAGGATCTTGGTGCCAAATTTGAGACCAAGGTCCAGGAGAACGCCCAGAGGGTGGGCCAGCTACGGCAGGATGTGGAGGGCCATCTGCATGCCCAGCACCTGTCCCTGCACCAGTCCCTCTTGGAGGTCCAGGCCGATGTGAACACCAAGCTGAAGAAGCTCCTTAAGGCCCAGGAGTCCCCGGGGGTCAATGGCAGCCTGGTCCTGGTGGCAGCAGGGGCAGCAGCGAGGCCGGAACCAGAGAGTCTGCAGGCCAGGCTGGGTCAGCTGCAGAGGAACCTCTCTGCACTGCATGTGACCACTGCCCACAGGGAAGAGGAGTTACAGAGCACCCTCGCAGACATGAAGGCCACCCTCGCCCAGCACGTGGATGAGATCAAGGAGCTGTATTTGGAATCCGATGACACCTACGAACAGATCAGCAAGGTAGAGCGGCAGGTGCAGGAGCTTCAGGTGAACCACACAGCTCTGCGCGAGCTGCGGGTGATCCTGATGGAGAAGTCACTGATCATGGAGGAGAACAAGGAGGACATGGAGCGGCAGCTCCTGGAGCTCAACCTCACCCTCCAGCACCTGCAGGGCGGCCACGCGGACCTCATCAAGTACGTCAAGGACTGCAACTGCCAGAAACTCTACTTTGACCTGGATGTCATCCGGGAGGGCCAGCGGGACACCACGCGTGCCCTGGAAGAGACCCAGGTGAGCCTGGACGAGCGGCGCCAGCGGGACGGCTCCTCCCTGCAGGCCCTGAGCGGCACGGTGGCTGCCCTGTCGCTGGCGGTGGATGCGCACCAGGCGGCAGCCGAGCGGGCGCGCGCCGACGCGGCACGGCTCCGGAGTCAGCTGCGCACGCTGGGCAGCGAGGTGAGCGCGCTGCGGGCCGCCGAGGCCGAGATGCGACGCGAGATCCGCCGGCTGCACGGATCCTTCGCGGCCCTGCTGGAGGACGCGCTGCGGCATGAGGCCGTGCTGGCCGCCCTCTTCGGGGAGGAAGTGATGGAAGACATGTCCGAGGAGGCGCCCAGCCCGCTGCCCCTGCGCTACGAGCAGATCCGCACCGCCCTGCTGGACGCAGCCAGCGGGCTGCAGGAGCAGGCCCTCGGCTGGGACGCGCTGGCCGCCCGGGTGACAGCCCTGGAACGGGCCTCGGGGACCAGTGGGCAGGCCGAGAGCCTGGAGCCCAATCGGGACGCGTCGCCAGCGGCGGCCGGCGGGCCGGATCTGGCTGGGCTAGCGCAGGAGCTCCAGCGTCTGAGCTCCCACATGGAAAGCGTGGGCCAGTGCTGCGAGGCTTCCTGGGCCTCCTCCTTCAACAGCTCCCTCGAGGGCCTTCGCGGGGAGCTCTCCACCACTGAGCACGGCTTGCAGCGGCACCAGCACCTCTTCCACAGCCTCTTTGGGAACTTTCAAGAACTCTTGGTAGCCAACGTCAGCCTGGACCTGGGGAAGCTGCAGGCCATACTGAGCAGGAAAGGGAAGAAGCAGCAGAAAGGTCTGGAAGGTCCCAGGAGGAGGGAACAGAAGCAAGTGGAGTCTTTGGAGGATGCACATGTCAAAGGGCCGGTGCTCTGGGACACAGGTGAGTTGTCCAGCCTGGGAAGGAGGCTGGGGGAGTCTAAGACTGTGCTCTCTGCCGACAGCGCTTCTGCCTCAGAGGGGGCCGGGGTGAAAGAGAGCAGGATGGCCATCAGTCACCACTACTCGGGACTGGCTTTGCCCTTAACCCACCTTCTATTTAGGACTAGGGAGGGGCCCCTTAAGCCACCTGGAGTATTAGGAGGTAGAAGTCACATGACTGAACTGTCAGTGAGCAGGCAGAGCCCCAGCACGGAGATGCTTGAGGCTCATATATACACCAGTGGTTGCCTGCCACTCTTAACTGTGGAGCAGGGAGGGGGGATGCCTCTCTCTCCTCCATAACAACACCCTCAAATCTCTCCAGCTCAGCTCTTCGCCCGACCCCGCTTCACCCCCCGTGTTTCTTTAAGCTTTCCCCTGTATACAAGTGAGTGTGTGGATAGGGGCTGGTGCCCTATGCCATGGGCAGCACCCCACAAGAGGTGAATACAGGGGAAAGCCATGGGCCCCAAAAGGAGCTCGTTCTGCTAACACAGTGGACCCATGCTGCTGCTCTGAGCCAGGTCCCCCACAATGCCTTTCTTGGTCTTTGCCATGTTGAATTATCACAACAGCTCAATGACGCGTTATCACTGCTGCCATCTTACCTGAAACAGGGTTAGTCAGGCAACTGTCCCGCTCACACATCTAGTAAGCGGCACAGAGGAACCCAGTCTGGCTGTCTCTAGGGAGCTGGCTCTTCGCCTGTGAAAGGCCCTTGACTGGCCTCTGCAGGGCCCTGGGAAGCTGCCCCTGAGGCTGAAGGGATGAGCAGCTAGCCTTCCCAGCCCCTCCCTGAGTATATGGCCCTGAAAAGTGGACCCCTACACTCTGTGCCTCAAGTGACTCTACCCTGCTAGAGAGGCTGGCCTTAGAGCTACGGCCGCCTTCTCACCCAGACCTGGGGCTAAAGTACAAGGCCGCCATCTGGGCCGTCCGTATCCTCGTGTAGCCTGGCACGCGGGCAGTCCGAGGCCTTGCTGAGGATCCCACCGCAAGCCTGCCCTGCTCCCACTCACTCCTCACTATGGCCCTGCAGGCCAGTGTCTCCCTGGGAGTAGTGGACATAGCACAGGCTCTAGCACCACTTACGTGTCTCAATTTCTTCCTCTGTAAAATGGAGAACCACTGCCTTCATCAAAGGGTTGTCAGGAAGACTAGCAGATACATTTACCAAAAACCTAGCACAAGGCTTAACATTTAGTAGAAACCAGTCAATGTTTTCCCATTTCTCCAGCATTTTCAGGGCTGAGGCTGTATCTACCTACACTCTTATATCTTTTTCTCCCTTGTGAGTGGTGCAAGGCCTCAACTGCCTGATAGTGTAGGCATCTGGATTTACCACTGCAATATTTTGTTACTTAAAAAAGTTTTTTTCCTTAAAAGTAAAAATCCCCCCTTATTTGTCTTATGGGAAGGCCAAAGGGCTTGACTCCGCGCCCTGCAGGGAAGACCACTCTCAGTCCACCTGCTGGCAAATCAGTGAAGCACAACCCTTCCACCAAGGAGCACGTCGGGCCCCTGGCTGGCCGTGGCGCTCCACAGAGGGCACGCTAGGCCGGCCTTGCTTCGGCGGGGTGGGCGCGCCACCTCCTGGGTGCTGGGGTAACTGCAGAGCCAGTCTTTCTCACACAGATGGGAATCCCAGCTATTTGGAACTAATTCTCAGAAAATCTTCCAGAACTAGAGAAAAGCAAAATTTTGTCATTCACGAGGATGCTGTTGGACCGGGAGCCAAAGAGCGGGGGCTCTAGCTCTGGGACCGAGGTCACTCACTGCTATGCAAATTGCTCCTCTTTTAGGCCTTGGTTTCATCCCGAGAAGTGGGGAGCTTGGTCTCAACAGAGAGACCAAGCTTGAGGGAGCAACAAGGGAGCACGTGAGGAACATGACTTCATCAGTGCCGAGGCCAGGTTCGTGGCCGGAGCCCAGCAGGACTCAGCCTTCCCATCCCATCTCCTGGCTGGGCAGCCCGGCTGGCTCCTTCCTCTACACTGAGCGTCTTCTCTCGCTCCAGGCCTGTGCGTGGGCCTGGCGGGCCGCTCACCTGTGTTCTCTGTTTCATCCTCCTTAGATTGGCTAAAGTGCTTCAAGTGGGAAGAGTACCAGAGGTCAGGAGATCCACAGCTCCCAGCTTGGTCATGTGTGTCATCTGGGGCAAGCTTTCCCTTTCTGGGCCTGTTTCCCCCTCTGTAATCCCAGGGCTCTGAGCAACATTTTGAAAACATTAAAATGACCAGCTTGAAAAGACTTTTCTTCCCTGGTCCCACCTGCGTTTTCCTTCTCTCTCTAGGGTCCTGTGCTAAACATCCAGTAGGAGCTACCCTTCATTCCTTAATTATCTCACCAGGGTTAGCATTACTACTTTGCAGATAGGTAATATTTTCTCTCTTTCCCCTGGTATCTCAAGATCCCTAGCAGGTGGCAGGAATCTGGGAGTCAGAGACTTGGGTTCCAGTTCCAGCCTGCCACTGATAAGCCATCTAGCCTTGGATGCAAGTTAACCATGCAAGACTCAAAGTCTCCTCAATCAGGGTACTTATCTCTCAAGGATGTTGGAAAGAAGGATCAAACAAGAAAGTGCTTTGTTAAAATGTACACCAGTAGAGACAACAGACTTGTATTTTCCTTTCTCTCAACTAGTGAAATACTGAGAATTGGCCAGTTAGCTCCCAAGATACATTGCTATTAGGAATATCTGGGTTATCTAGAAATGGGACCTATTTCTTTTTTTTTTTTTTTTTGCGGTACGCGGGCCTCTCACTGCTGCGGAGCACAGGCTCCGGACGCGCAGGCTCAGCCGCTCCGCGGTATGTGGGATCCTCCCAGACCGGGGCACGAACCCGTGTCCCCAGCATCGGCAGGCAGACTCTCAACCACTGTGCCACCAGGGAAGCCCGGGACCTATTTCTAATGTTAAGAAGACGAGGAAGGCAGGTATAATTTTCCACCTGAGGAAGTGAGGGGCTGAGCCACTAACACTTTCCTCCTGCATTCCAGGCTCCCCTGTGGCCTTCTACGCCAGCTTTTCAGAAGGGACAGATGCTCTGCAGACAGTGAAGTTCAACACTACGTACATCAACATCGGCAGCAGCTACTTCCCTGAACATGGCTATTTTCGAGCCTCTGAGCGTGGGGTCTATCTATTTGCAGTGAGCATTGAATTCGGCCCAGGGCCAGGCACCGGGCAGCTGGTGTTTGGAGGTCACCGTCGGACCCCTGTCTATACCACCAAGGAGCAGAGGGGTGGGAGCCCAGCAACGACCTTTGCCATGGCTGAGCTGCAAAAGGGTGAGAGAGTATGGTTTGAGCTAACCCAGGGATCAATAATTAAGAGAAGCCCTCCAGGCACTGCATTCGGGGGCTTCCTGATATTCAAGACCTGAGTACAAGGCACAGCTCTGACCAGACATTGTGGACTTATCCAGCTCACCTTGGCCTGGGGCTCAGGCCAGGGTTGGTCTGGAGACCATGCAGTTGGTCTAGCTCTTCCCTGGAAACCTTCTGCAAAGACAATGTGGTATTTGTGACCTCTCTCTAGACGCACTGGGTCTGGCTGTTTCTTAACGATGAGAAGGACTGGAATGCTTCTCTCCGGGCAAGACTTGGTCCGGGGACATGTGAACCTTGGGTTGGCGTGCCTTCTGAGGCGGCATGGCTTGGATTCCAGCTCTTGGCCGTACCCTGTGTTCTATAGCTTCTTTGGTGTTTTGCTCCTCCTGTGGTTGGAAACTTCCATATAACACTTTAAACCTTTCTCCTGCTTCCTCTTCTCCTTCATCTTATGCTAGAAAGTCATTCTTTCCTAGAAAGAATATGTTTAAATGGAAGTGACATTTTGGCCAATACAGGAAGCCAGTCTCCACGCACTGCAGGGCAGTAGGAGAAAACCAACCTGTTTTGGTATCTGTCAGTCAACAATGGAGACAAAGACCTGGTTGAGCTAACCAAGCGAAACAAACTTAGTATCTTTTCCTTAGTTTCAGTCCTTCCTTGAATTTATCTGTAACTTTAATGTGACTTCTTTTTCTCCTTGCCTCATGCTGGGTAAAGGCCAAGACATGCCAAACATGAACTAAAATGTGTATAGCCTTCACCTTTTTTGCTTCCTCCAATAGCTTATGACCACCCTAGTTCTTATTAGCATTTCTAACCAGGAAGGGAGCTGAGGGAAGAGAAGGAAGACTAAAAATCTCCCTCAACAATTATCAACTTTGGAATAAAGTGAAGTCCTTCAGACCTCTGCCTGGTTTGCAGAGCAAACCAGGATGGCGAGCAAAAGGACTTGGTAAAGTAGGTAGAAATTTGAGACAAAATCAAACTATTTGGTATGTGATTTTCATTACTCCAGGCCATATGTGACTTCACAATTCCAGTTAATCCTACATAAAACACTAGAGGCTTCCACAGTATCCACAAGAATACTGGATTAGACAGTACCAATATATGGTTTTCAAAAACTTACAGGTCCTAAAAAAAAAAAAAAAAAAAAAAAAAAAAAAAAAAAAACTTACAGGTCCTGACGCAAACAGGCTTGAGAAAGCAGTCATCTACTTGTCAGGAAACATTTTTATTTTGGTAGTAGGTATTCAGTATTTGTTGAATATACCTCTCTCCATACGAAAATCAGATTGGTCTGGGTGATAAAAAAGGACAGAGTTGGTTGTCAGGGTTCCCAGCCCTTCTCATTGTTTCCCTGGGCTCATGGATTCAAAGGATTGTCCCTTAGAATTTATTTACCACTAAGCTCGGTGTGCTCGAGGTGCTAAAATATTCGTGTTAAAAGGAACAACATGCCAGGCCACTCTGCCACTGATGGCTGACCTTGGGGTAAATCACGACCTCTCTTGAACGTCTCCATCTGTACTATGAGGTGGTTAGTCTAACAGCTCTAAGTATCCTGGTATTTTATTTTCTTGACCACAGGTTTGGCTCCTGCCTACCTGCCCTTCCCTCTGGCCAGGGCCTCCTGCCCGGTACAGCTCAGCTACAAGACCAATCCTGACCCAAGGCGTGATGTATCTGGGCCACTCCTGACCAAAGGTTGGAAAGCCAGTACCAGGTCACCCTTGCTGCTAGAAAGACAACGCTGTGTCTTCTTTCTGCTCAGTCCTGCGATTACTGGTCAGGCTGTGCTGATGACTAAATGGAAACATGCGGGTAAATATAGTCTTAGCATTTAAGACTTTCATTTGGAATTTACTGCATATAATAAGCAGAGTGAACTCATCTCCTCTATAAGGGGCACATGTCTTGCCACCCTCATATGGCTAGTGCTATTCAACAGGGAGGTTATAAATCAAAGTGCTAACTGGTAAACTGGCCAGCAGCATGGATAAGTCACTCTAGAATTTTCCGGGGTGAGAACTAGAGAGATAACGGTTCTTTTAAATAGGGTGCTTTCATTGCAAATTTTACAAAACCTTAATATCAAGTTTAAGTGTAAATTTTGTTTAAACACTTCAGTAACTAGGACCCCAGATTAACAAGAATTCTGACGTTCATTTGATAGATTTCTTATCTCCATTAATATCTCTGGGTGGAGAATCTGAGTGCGCCGTTACCCAGGCGTCTAGAACAAGACAATGGCTAAGCACAGAGTGGTATCAGGCTTTCCCAAACCCAATGGAAAAAAAATACACACAAAAATACTCCAAAATATCATTGAAAAACAACAAAGAGTACCATAAGCAGGTCAGGAAATTTTAGTAATTCCTGGAAAATAGGAAGTAGAAGGGAACAAGCAGAAAATGAAACAGCAATAGGAAATCATAACTCAAAACATTTGAGAGATGGGAGTGATTTCAGGGGAGCTCAAACTCAAACTCAGCCCCTAACACACCCGGAGGGGTCCGTGGAGGAGAGGCAGTCAAGGCAGTGGGCAGTCAGTCCCAGCTGCCCCTTGTCTGAGCTAAGCAGCAGGCAGCAGTGGCCTCTGTTCTGAGCTAGAGCGGTGCCCGTCAATCCCGAGCTCTCAGTTACAGGGCAGCTACTGACACTTGGAGGTAAGAACCTCCCACACCCAGAAGACACATGTAACCTTATCACAATCAAGACTCCCAGGAGTGAATCTAGAGCTGTGCCTCCACAAACTAGTACATGTCAAAATAACTCCTTATTTCAGAAACACCGTGAAGAGGATATATGGTTAAAAAATGCTTCTCAAAACTCCCCTTTCCTCTCATACTCTTAAGCTCCTCTGGTCTCCCATGATGTTTCTCTCGAAAACATCACAACTCCTCTCCCAGCTCTAGCCTAAGCATCACTCCTCTATCCTCCTTCATCAAGGAAGTTCCCCCAAACCTAGCCCAACAATGACAAAACTCTTTTCTGGGGAAGGGGAAAGGTACACAAGCAGAGTGAGGAAAGCCTGAATCCTCTCGAGTAGGTAAGAAGAGAGCAAAGGATTACTTATTTTTGCTCTAACAGCTAGTCCCATCACTCCTTGATAAAAACAGGAAGCTGAGGAACACAGAATTGGGGTGAGCAGGGGTTGACAAATACACAGATGAGCAACTACTCCAAACTGCTAAACATCTGTGGAAAACTAGTCTCATGGACAAGAGGTTCCAAACTGAACAAACTGAAAACTTTGGAATATATAAATCTCTAGAAAAAATACAGGAAACTGGAAATGTAAATTGATTATTTGCCACCCAGATCCTGGTTTCCAAATATCATCCTCCCTAAAAGGAACCAAAGTGCCTTGGAGAAATGGCTGACTCAATGGCAGGGGCAAGGAAAGTACCAGATGAGCCTGGAACATCTTCATGTGCCCCAAAGTAAGAAGTGCTCAAAAATGATGGGCACGTGTCAAAAGGACTCAGGCGCCACCTTGATGAACTCCCAGTAGCCAAGTCTAGGTCAATTTGAGCCTCACAACAAAAAATGACCTAACTGACTATAACTTATTGAATAAGAGTCCATACTGATAATAAAAAATAAACGAGAACAGAAGACTTATTCCTTGTAGCAGAATGCCAATTAATAAATGTAAATGTAATAACGGAATCAGAAAATCACCACTTTGTAACCACTGATTCAGGTAGAAGTTATCAACGGATGCTAAAACAGTCTCAAAGTATCTCTGGTAACATACTCATTACAAAGGGAAAACAGTAACTTCACAGTAAGGAAACTAGGTGAGTATCACCTTAAACAAACAATCGACAATGACACCATCAGTAATGAGACACACTGCCGCTGTGGCATCCTGGTGGGATGCCCTGAGGACACAAACATCATGTCCCCAAAATCACTGGCCTTTACTCTAGAAAATGTTGGTACCGAAAGAGACAAAGCTGGAGAACTGTTTCAGATTAAAGGAGAATAAGGAGACAGGACACCTAAATGCAATGCGAGATTCTAGGCAGACTCTGGACCAGGAAAATGTGCTCAAGGACTTTACTGGAACAACTAGCAAAACTTGAATAAGGTCTTCAGACTATGGTATTGCTGATAATTGTTATGGTATATTAACTTTCCTGATTTTGAAAATTGTACATAATTGGTTATATTAACTACCTGAAGTATTCAGGGATAAAGAGGCCTGAGCTCTGTAATTTACTCCAACTAGTTCAGAAAAAAGTATGTGTATGTATGTGTTTGTACACAGACATTCCAAGATAAGCCTTTGTAATTCTTGAATACACACAGAATGACAAAGCAATTGTGACAAAATGTAAGTTTGTGAATCTGGATGAAGGGTAAACGGCATTCTTTATACTATTTTTGCAACTTTTCTGGAAGTTTGAAGTTTTTTCAAAATACAAATAAAGTTAAAATAAAATCTGGTTGTTGAAATAAAAACACTCAGTAGGTGGGCTGAAAAGCACAAGGCAGGATGAAACAAACATATGAAAGACAATGTTAAGAAATATGGAAGCAACATCCACTGGACCTAATATTTGTCTAATAGCAGTTCTAGAAAGAAGAAAGTAAAAAGGGAAGGGAAGAGAATAGAGAAGTGATCGAAAAGTTCCCAGATCTAAGGAAAGATTAAAAGGACCTAATTAGTACTAAGTAACAGAATGAATGTATCTAGACATGGCAAAACTTCAAAACATCAAAAACAAAATTTAAATTCTATGTTTCTTGAATTTAAAAAATAAGTTAAATTAAAAAGGACTGAATTAGTCACATATCAGACTTCTTACTGGCCACAGGGATGCTGGAAGATCACAGAGTAGAATCTTCAGTGAGATTCTCTCTTCAACCTAACTACTAGCCAAGTATGAAGACAGAATCAAATAAAAATTACTTTTAAAGTGCTCAATTGAAATGCTTTTCCCAACAGCATTGGTCTTTTTTTTTTTTTTTTTTTTTGCCAGAGCCTTTCCATTCTTTCTTTTAGTGTTTTTCAACACTTATTTGGACTTTAGTCATACAGGAGAGCAATACAGAACAGAGCTGCTTTCAAAAACGATTCCTCCCCTAAAAAAAAACGCCCAAGTTCTGTCTTTGTCTAGCTTAAAAATACTTTCAATATAAGAATTTCACATTGACTTCTAAACAATGGTAACATTTCAGGTTCCCTGGATAAAACCTAGGCCATGACATTTTTCACAGAACTAGAACAAAAAATTTCACAACTTGTATGGAAACACAAAAGACCCCGAATAGCCAAAGCAATCTTGAGAAAGAAAAACGGAGCTGGAGGAATCAGGCTCCCAGACTTCAGACTATACTACAAAGCTACAGTAATCAAGACAGTATGGTACTAGCACAAAAATAGAAATATAGATCAAGGGAACAGGATAGAAAGCCCAGAGATAAACCCACGCACATATGTCACCTTATCTTTGATAAAGGAGGCAAGAATATACAATGGAGAAAAGACAGCCTCTTCAATAAGTGGTGCTGAGAAAACTGGACAGCTACATGTTAAAGAATGAAATTAGAACACTCCCTAACACCACACACAAAAATAAACTCAAAATGGATTAAAGACCTAAATGTAAGGCCAGACACTATAAAACTCTTAGAGGAAAACATAGGCAGAACACTCTATGACATAAATCACAGCAAGATCCTTTTTGACCCATTTCCTAGAGAAATGGAAATAAAAACAAAAATAAATGGGACCTAATGAAACTTAAAACCTTTTGCAAAGCAAAGGAAACCATAACCAAGACAAAAAGACAACCCTCAGAAAGGGAGAAAATATTTGCAAACGAAGCAACTGACAAAGGATTAATCTCCAAAACACACAAGCAGCTCATGCAGTTCAACATCAAAAACACAAAAAACAACCCAATCCAAAAATGGGCAGAAGACCTAAATAGATATTTCTCCAAAGACGATATACAGACTGCCAAAAAACACATGAAAGAATGCTCAACATCACTAATTAGAGAAATGCAAATCAAAACTACAGTGAGGTATCACCTCATACCGGTCAGAATGGCCATCATCAAAAAATCTACAAACAATTAATGCTGGAGATGGTGTGGAGAAAAGGGAACCCTCTTGCACTGTTGGTGGGAATGTGAATTGGTACAGCCACTATGGAGAACAGTATGAAGGTTCCTTAAAAAACTAAAAATAGAGCTACCATATGACCCAGCAATCCCACTACTGGGTGTATACTCTGAGAAAACCATAATTCAAAATGAGTCATGTACCACAATGTTCATTGCAGCTCTATTTACAATAGCCAGGACATGGAAGCAACCTAAGTTCCATCAACAGATGAATGGATAAAGAAGATGTGGCACATATATACAATGGAGTGTTACACAGCCATAAAAAAAAGAACGAAATTGACTTATTTGTAGTGAGGTGGATGGACCTAGAGTCTGTCATACAGAGTGAAGTCAGAAAGAGAAAAACAAATACTGTATGCTAACACATATATATGGAATCTAAAAAAAAAAAAGGTTCTGAAAAACCTAGGGGCAGGACAGGAATAAAGATGCAGACATAGAGAATGGACTTTAGGACACGGGGAGAGGGGTAAGCTGGGACGAAGTGAGAGAGTGGCATGGACATATATATACTACCAAATGTAAAATTGCTAGCTAGTGGGAAGCAGATGCATAGCACTGGGAAATCAGCTCGGTGCTCTGTGACCACCTAGAGGGGTGGGATAGGGAGGATGGGAGGGCGACGCAAGAGGGAGGGGATATGGGGATATTTGTATACGTATAGCTGATTCACTTTGTTATACATCAGCAACTAACACAATAATGTAAAGCAATTATACTATAATAAAGATGTTAAAAAAAAAAATCTAGGCCATGAGTAGTGAGGTGGGTGCAGGGAGCACTGGGGTATCTGGAATCACTCTGAATTTCATTCTGAGCAAGTAACCGGACAAAGACCAGAAAGATAAAGTTCAGAGGAGTAACAGGTAGGCCACATATACTGCATCTAAAAAAGAGAACAATTCAGCAACAATTCAATTAACCTTTCAGCCCTAGTCTCTGCTTCTATCTGAAATATTTTTTCATGTACCTTTGCACTTGAACTAAGTTTCCTTTTACTGATTCCCAGCTTCAGGGTGACTTGCCCATTTGCTCTTACCCTGAGCTCACAGTGTTTAACTCCCCATGACTAGAACAGTGCCACTGCCATTAGGTGGCCTCTGCCTACACTCCTGGCAAGTCACCTGCAGTGGACTGTGTCCACTTAGGCTGTACTGCTCCAGGGCTGAAGCCAGGCTTTCTTAGGAATATGCATCCAACTGAAGTATGAAGTGCAAGAAATGGTCCATGCATTAGCAACAGGCAGATAAATATTTCTCCAAGAGAATGAAGACTTAATGACTGAATTAGCAGCTGCTTAAAATTACCTACAAGGATTAGACTATTCTGGAAGAACAGTATCTCATTTCTTAATGTCTACTCTATTAAGGCTACTAATAATGTTAAAGAAACCTTGGAAATAGTCACTCTTCCAACTAAACAGGGAGAGTAACATTATGCTGAGGAGGAAGAATTAATATATTTACCCAGTTTTTGAGTCAGCTTTCTATAGATGGAAAAAAAGCGAGGAAGTATTTGATAGGCCCAAGAAATCCCTGAGTCTTCTTTATCAAGCTGTACAAGAGTACATGCTATTGTTTCAAGAAACTGTCTTACAGTGACACTAAATGCGGATTCCAGTAAGGAATCTATAATAGGCTATCTCCAAACTTTTTTTTGGCGGGGGTGGGGTGGGGTGGGGGGTGGGGAGACATCAACTAGTAACAAATCTTTTATAAGGATTTAACATGTTCAAGTGCCTACAAAAAGGCATCACAAGGCACACTGAGTGAATTTACACACAACTGAAAACAGCTCTGACAGGTGGTAAGAACGATATTGCTACAGAAGGAAAGCTACCTTTACTTCCATGAAGTTTAAGCTTTTAAAACAGCATTTGTTGCAGCAGGAACACCATAAGGCCAGATAAATGGATTACACTACTCTAACTAAAAGAAGCTAGTTACAGGCAAGAAATCAGGCACTCTATTAGCAGAAAGAGAAAAAACTTCGAAGAAATTACCTGGCCAGGTAGTGAGATGAGCACTCTCTTACACTGCTCTTAGGAGAGTAAATGAGAAACCCTTCTTGGCAGCAAGATTGCAATATTTAAAGAATCTCAGATTTTTTTTTTTCCATCTTAAAGAATCTTTAAAAAGTTCATATCCACTGGTTCCATTTTTAGGAGTGTAATCTAAGAAAATAAATATATGAAGATTTATGTACAAGGATGTTCAATATATTGGTTATATTTTCCCGAACAATGAAAATAACCCAAATATTCAACAGGGAATTATAAAAATAAATTGTTCCGTCTACTTAGTGGAATGTTATGTAGTCAATTTTTTAAAAAATGTTTTCAATGGATATATAATGACATGCTCTATCTTAACATTTAAAAAAAATATGCAGCAGCAAAAAAGATCAAAAAGAAACATTCAACTGTAAATAGTTGTACTATCTGGCAATAGGATTTTGAATGATTTCATTTGCTTCTTTATTCTTTCCTATGTTTTCCAAAATTTCTGCAATGAGTACATATTTTTAGAATTAGAAAAAATGTTTTGTTCTTTTTTTTTTTTAAAGGAAAATAACCCTTGGCTATAATAGGCTTATATATCTATTATAACTTCTCTATCTACACAAAGGAAAGAGTGTGTGGCCACTTATCCGCCCTGTGTCCACACTGGGTTTCTGGTGGCTGAAATGCACATCTCAGGGACATCTGTATGTACACTAACTTATTTGTTATAAAATTTCACTGGATAGGTGACTTCTGATACACAATACAGTCCAAGCAGAGCATCACAAAACACATCACTAAAGTATACTAAAATAAGGTTATTTACTTAAAAATGATACACTGGATGTAATCTATATATAGAACAAAGCAATTAATGGTAAACTTAATAAGGCACCTTTTAAACCAGATGCTGTACAAAATACATTTAGTGTGTTACATATCAAAGATGAATCTATATTTTTGGTGTTTTACAAATGCATAATAAAACTGCTTGTTTTTAACCTTCTTTCAGTGTATATGTACAACTTTCCTAATTAAGCTATAATGATACTTTCATTTTATACAATATATACTACATTTTAGTTTTTAAATGGGCAAAGACAACAGTCACTAAAAGGGCTTAAATAATTCCATTGAAAGCATAGTACAGAGCACAAGGTAAAATTACAATATATTTAATCCTTGGCAAAAGCAGTATTCACATACCTTCCTTATAGAATGATTACACATAGCTTCATGTGATGCTGCCCTAGATTTAATCTGCTCTTTATGAATGTATCAGCTCTCTGCAGTTTTCACTGTGACTCTCATAATAGCACTGAGGCAAGAAGAGGAACTGCTACACTGCTATTTTAACATCTGACCCAAGCAAATAATAAATATTACCACTTTTAAACAGTACAAGAGCTGCAACAATCTTTAAAAAAAAAATCAATTCGTATTTCTGCTGTTGAAATTATTTTAGATATTTAGAAACATTTCAAAACGTGTATGAAAAGAAAAATAAATAATTTAACTTATAAAATCTTGCCTGGAATAAATTATTCAATATCAAATTTGATCTTGGGCCAACTTAGAGATGCATGATTCTTTAAACATTGTATTGCATTTTTGTTCTAAACAGAAGCAAAGCATCTGGGGAAAAAAAGGTACTGAACAGAGCGAATAAATAAAAAATCTGGCACATTCTAGGAAAACATAATTTTCAAAAACTATAGGTCACTTTCTAAGCTCAACTCCTGAAACTGGAAAGGCAACACAAAATGTTGATTGAAATATCTTTTGTGAAAACATTTCCAGAGAAACCAGATTTGAATTTTATGCTTCAGAAACTTGTCCAATAAGAAAGCACAGGGAAAGTTTAGACTAGACACACTGAAGCCAATTCCTAGCATGCATGCCCTTAATTCTAAAGATATTGATATTTACCAGTATAAAGAGAACTCATAAGGAGAATTTTCTTTGAGGGAGGATTAACTTCTGTTATATTCAGGTAGTTTTGGTTTTTTGTTTGTTTTGATGTTTTAATTATTTAAAGGGATGACAGACAGAAGCTACACATTTTTAAGATGCTAAGTTGTAAGCAGGACCAAATAATGGCTTCCAGGGTTTTACAAATTATTATTTATGGTACTATGTAATACTTCCTCTTTTACTCTTTAAATATTTAAATATGAACTTAGAAATTTAAGAGTAAGAATAAAAGGAGAGAAAAAATAGATTTCATGCAACTTTTTTTCGACTTTAGGATTTCAAAAATGGAATAATTTGCTTTGTAAAGAACATGTAATATTAGAAAATATTTTTATTGAACAAGTTTCTTGGTATCACTTTTAATAGATCAATTTAATTAAAAAATCATTATAATGCTCTTGTACTTACATATTATCTGCAATTGTCTGCTTCCACATACTATTTTACATTTCTAAGAATAGAGTTTGCCTTTCCTTACATTTATTATTAAGATGACAAATTATTTTCAAAATTTATAGTTTATCAAATAAAAAATAAATCAAGGTTAACCTTACACTAAGTAGAGCTCATAAGTATTCTTAAATCACTTGGAAATTTAGATAAAAATACCTGTACTTCTCAGTGCAGAGATGGGGAAAACATTCTCAAACAGGAAGTTATTGGGTACTATATATATCAATATATAAATTTACTTATCTTGATAAACACTTCAAGCTTTAGTTATGTAAGATGAAAATTATTAAACTTGGTCAAAACTGTTAAAGCAAGTCTCAAATTTGTGATTGATGTATAGACAAATATGTAAGCATTTCATCCTTAAATGTCAGTCACATTTTTGGCAATGGATGGATACATGCTCTGATTCCTCCCCTTTAAAGATTTTTTTAACTATGTTGTGATATAATCACATTTATTTTATGCTATATTCAAGAAAACTGTCTCACTTTATGCACCCATGAGTTGTTTGTTCAGAATAAGATATTAATATTTAAAAGGCATTACAGAAGTATAGTTAAAGTAGATCAGAATTACTCCTTGGGGAAACAAGGCATCCATAAATATGTAGCATTTTATTGAATAACAGCTATATGGTATAGATATAGGTACTGACTAGATATTGAACTTTTTGCCTGATTCTTCACTGTCTTCACAAACTTACGGAACAGAAATCATAAAACCAAAAATCTCAAATGATTTAAATGTCTAAAACAGTTGTTGACGAATGTATATTAACTCTGTGACAGAAATTTCTAATTGGAGGATCCTTTCATAAAGGAGAATTGAGATGATGGCATCTTAATGAAAGTCTATACCTATGGTTAGTTCTTGATATTTAAACAAAGTCCTAGACTTGATATACTACTTTGAATTAATTCTGAAAATTTACATGTAGTTCTTCTACTTTACAACGTTTTTTTTCTGAAGATCTTTTAATTATTTTCCCTTAAGGATGGGATATGAGGTACACATGAGCTGGTTTCTATAGTATGAATGTATGTACATATATAAAATATGGTTGTAAAGGAGCAGGTGTTTTGCAAGTAAAGCATATTACATGCAAAATATAAATAACTTCCCTTTTAAAAGTTACTGAGAATAAAGAATACAGAACATGGTTATAGGCACTTAAATTGCTATCAAATGCAGTAATTAGTATTCACTTCAATAAGAAGTGTTTTCTTTAGAAGGTTCATGGCATTGGAAGTTCCAACTTTGGATAGAATGCTTTTCATGACAAAAATAATAATTACAAAAAAAAAAAAGAGTTTGTGGTGGGAGGAAAACAGTCCAAATTTATATACACTTTAAACTCCTTTTGGCCTTTATATCAACTTTAATGTTAAAAAATAAAGTTGGTGGAGAAGCTAGCTCACTTGCAAGGTAAATGGCTTTTATGTGATTGGCAAATCTTGGTCAGATAATGTATTTTTAAAGCACAAAACCAACAGCCACCAATATCTTCCTGTGCATTCATAAATTATTTTCTTCTAATTCAAATGGCAGCAGAGGAATTCTGGTATGCATGTATGTACACAGACACACACACACACACACACACACCATTATCAAGGCATGACAAACTATCATAAACTAAGCAGTATCCCAAACAGATCATGATCCATAGGCTGTTCACAAAGGTAGAATACAAATAGATTAAATTTTCTCAGGTAGAAGGTAAAAGTGTATATTTCTCCATCTCTGCTGAATTCATTTATCTTCTTAAGGCTTTCACAGAAAGCACCATTTTATGAACAGGTAATTCAGTACCCAGAGTTTGACTGGAGACATTAATCAGGATTGAAGTCTTGATGCAGTTCATAAAAACCCAATAAAAAAAAGGCATCAAAAACCACATTTATAATAAAGCTGTCCATATATAAAGAATGAAGTGTTTAGAAGTTCCCAGCTTGTATTCTACAGAGTACTGAAAGGTTTAATATTAGCAGCCTGTGAAGGTGTAGTGAGGAAAGAGTCTGAGAACCAAGTTAACATCCTTATTCTATTCTAATTCCACCCGTTCCTTGGGTGAAAACAGTTCTTGCAGTCTAGAATTTCTCCTCTTGATTATTTGTCTGTCAAATCTTTACATCTTGAGATTCAACCATCTTGGCAAGTGTCTTCTTGATTCTCAGAGCTGTAAGTCTGGAGGCTGGATTGTGAGCCCAGCATTCTGACATTAGCTTCAAAACTGCTCGTAGACACTGAAAAGTAAAGAGAATGTAGTGAGTAGGTAAGTATCGTTGGCAACACTCAGCAATCACTTCCTAAGGGGACTGAATTCCACTTACTTCATCACTGTTCCATCGATTAGACACAATTGGCCGCAAACGTTTGACACACACAACCTCACGCATATCTTCATATGATGGATCATTGGGTACCATGTTATAATATGGCAATTGGTACTCTTCTACAATTCCTGTAGTGAGTTAGAAGGTATAGTGGGCACAAAAATGGTGGCTGGACAAAATACATCAATCCATTCAGTACCTTCTACTGAACTATGGAACTGAAACAAATCCCTCCACAAAGAAGAAAAGATTACAGAATGGATGATTCACTTTTAATCGTAAATGTATGTTCTCTTTTTCTTAATGTCTAATTATTTTCTCTACCCCCACCATAGCTGTCCATATTGGACATACCAATATCCCTTAAAATAAGCAAGGTGAACCACTCACTTACCCTAAATTTTCAGTCTAATTATTTATGCACACAATTGTTTCTACTAATGAATGAGGTTTTAATTTTTTTAATTATTTTTTTTTCTGTAGTAGAAAGACAACATATATGCAGAAAGAGTTAATAAAGCAGACCTGAAACTGCCATTCTTAAAAGGCCTGCTTGCAAGACTGGCACTTGACTGGTGTCTGAGAACTTGCCTGGTAAACAGCTCCCTACACTCACATAAAACTAATGAAAAGGTGAGTCACTGTGCCTAGACTGTTTGTGCCAACAATATGGTTTATGCTGGACACCTGGCTTTCTTTCTAGAAGTTTGGAATTTTGATACATACTAGACAGAGGATGCCCACGTGACCAGCCTCCAAAAAAATCTTTGGGTACTAAATCTCTAATGAACTTCTGACAATATTTTACACATTATCACAATTCATTGCTGGAGTAACTTAAGCAAATCCCGAGCAACTCCACTGGGAAAAGACTTTTGGAAGCTTGTACCTGATTTCCTCTAAACTTTCTGCCCCATGCACCTTTTCCCCTTTGCTAATTTTGATGTGTAGCCTTTCAGTGTAACAAATTTTAGCTGTGAAGACAACTATATGCTGAGTCCTGGGAGTCCTAATGAAATCACAGAACTGGGGAGGGGTTGATCTTGGGGATCCCTGACACACACGACATCTAAATTATACAACTGGAGCTGTTATTTTTTGAATGATGAGTATACAAACATAACCAGAAACATGCTACCTAAACTCCTACCTCCTGTGATACAACGACGAGCCATTTCCCAAATAATCAGGCCAAAGCTATAGATGTCAGCCATTATGTAGGGCTGGAAATGGTTTTTATTCAGGCTTTCATCTAGCACTTCTGGAGCCATGTAGCGTTTGGTACCCACCCTAGTATTCAAAGGTACATCAACTTCATTTGTATCACTGAAACAGAAGACAGACAATGTCCAGGTTGAGGGCCAAGAACAAAATCGTTTCTCATCTATTTTTGTCTCATATTGTAAAAGTCAGGGTCTCTCTCTGTATATATATAACAAAATAAAATAAAGATCTATCTATCTATCTAATATGTCTACATTCCCTTAACAGAAATCCTTGGGGTCAGATGTATTTTGAAATTCAGCATCTTTCAGATTTAAAAAAGTAATATACCCTTTAAATATATACTATATATTATATAAATCTCCAGCAGGGTCTGCAGCAGTACTCAATCAAAATCATTAGTAAGTACACAGTGAAAAACTAAGTATGAATGTTCATACTAAGCTGGATAAATAAAGACAGTAAATACCTCACATCAGTTCAGGTCAAGTTTTGTCACCAAACAAGTTTTGTGCCTCTCTAAGAAAGAGAACAATACTGAATATAAAAAAAGTGGTACATAATTATATCCCAGAACAAGTGAATGTGAAAATTAATTGAGAGGAATCATTTGCTTTTATCATTCTCATGTGATCCTTTGTGATTTAGGATTACATTTTTTTTCTTTAAGGATCCAACCAACTTAGTTCTATTGTGAGTAATGTTTACATAATCATCTTGAAATGATGTTTATTGTTTTTTTCAATTTTTGGAGTAAATTTTAGAGTTAGAAGACATGAATGATTTGTTTTTAGGTCTCCAGATCTATTAGGTTCTGAAACTACTCTGAGGCAGAGATTAATATAATGTATTTTATATTTTCTTAAATTAGCATCTGATGAATATCTGAGCCAATAAACACTCCACTGATAAAAACAACAGGATTAGAATACTGTAAAAATGATGGAAGAAGATTAAAAATTTTTAATGTTTGCTTTATTATGGACTAGCACTTCTATTTTATGGCCTGAAATGAGTTTTGAAATGTGAAATGGCTGCTGTATTCCAGAATTATAACATTAAAACAATTTAAATGGTTTTCTAAAAATCTGATATTCTCATTGTTTAAAAATATTGACAATATCAAGTAGTGATGAAAAAATGGCATACTTATATCTTGTTTATGGGAGTGTAAACTGATGCACGCTTTCTAAAGGGATAACCTACAACATACTATTAATAACGTAATATGTACATAGTCTCTGTTTAGCCCCTTCTCTAGCAATCCATCATGAAGAAGTACTTGTACAAGTATTCAAGGATATTATATATGGATAAAATACAATATTCATTAAAGCATTTATAAAATAATAGAGATAAACTGGAGGTAACTTTAATGCTCATCAGTTGGGTCACAGATGAAATAAATTATAGTACATCTATAAAACGGAAAACTTTCCTTAACACTGTTAAGAAGAATGAAGTAGATCTATATATACTGAAACGGAAGGATGTCTAAGACAATAAAAAGTAGGAAATCAAGAATTATGTAGAATAGGATGTATCAAGAATTATGTAGAACAGGATGTAATTTTTGTTAAAAACAGAAAACACAATGACAACAAAACACAAAGACAGGGCTTCCCTGGTGGCACAGTGGTTGGGAGTCCGCCTGCCGGTGCAGGGGACACGGGTTCGTGCCCCGGTCTGGGAGGATCCCACATGCCGCGGAGCGGCTAGGCCCGCGACCCATGGCCGCTGCGCCTGTGCGTCAGGAGCCTGTGCTCCACAGTGGGAGAGGCCACAGCAGTGAGAGGCCCACATACTGCAAACAAAACAAAACAGAACAAAAAGAACCCCACGAAGACAACCCCCCCCAAACCCAATTTATATAATTATATAAGCACAAATACATGTTTGGAAATCCACTGTCCTGAATACAAATACGAACAGGTAAATATCTTTAGGAGATTACAATAATTTCAAAACAATAGGTAAAGAACCACTCACCTGTTGAATTTAACAGCAAGGCCCAGGTCAGCAATACAGCAACTTCCATTTTTCTTGATGAGGATGTTTTTGCTCTTTAGGTCGCGATGAGCAATTGCAGGCTTTCCTTGAGTGCCATAAATTTCTGTGTGGAGATGGCACAGACCACAGGCAGCTGAATAAGCCAACTTAAGCAGGGCTCTGGTGTCTAGTGTAGCACATTTCAGGAAATCATAGAGAGATCCGTTTTCATGGTAATCGGTAATCAAATAGAGCTGAGTCCAGGAACCTGTACCTTTAATATCTGCTGCTATAAAACCTGTTCAATTAATGAATTTAAAAGGTTAGTTATCAGATGTAGCTAGGAAGAATAATGAATGCTCATTTAGGATACTGAGAATAACTTAGGTATAATCTACAGGTAATAAAAATTTAACTTGTTTGACAAAATTTCTTGAATATATTACCAAAACTTTTAAAAGTCTATAATTTTGTAATTAATTTAAAGTAATCTTAATAATCATAAAAATGATAATATGACTAAGAAAAAGATCACATATATAATAACCTAGGGAAATGCTATTAATCTACATGATTCTGTAAGGATGAAGAACTATAAAGAAGGAATGTGGAAAAGGCTCTTCATTTCAAACTGAAAAGTGGACCCATTAAAATAATAAAGTTAGTGCTTCCCTGGTGGTGCACTGGTTAAGAATCCGCCTGCCAATTCAGGGGGCATGGGTTCGATCCCTGGTCCGGGAAGATCCCACATGCCTCGGAGCATCTAAGCCCGTGCACCATAACTACTGAGCCCGTGCTCTAGAGCCGGCGAGCCACAACTACTGAAGCCCACACGCTACAAGTACTGAAGCCCGCGTGCCTAGAGCCCGTGCTCTGTAACAAGAGAAGCCACTGCAATGAGAAGCCCGCACACTGCAATGAAGAGTAGCCCCCGCTCGCCGCAACTAGAGAAAGTCCGCGTGCAGCAACGAAGACCCAACACAGCCAAAAATAAATAAAATAAAAATAAAATTAAAAAAAAAATAATAAAGTTAAATATGTTCAACTAAGAGTTCGCTCCTAACTAAGCCAACTCCCACTTGCCCATCAATGCCTTATCACATTTTCCTTCTCAGCCTGGCTCACTGACAAGCAAGTTCACAATACTGGCCTCCTTTCTTTCTCCTTTTTCTTCTCCCTCTCTTCAGAAAAAGGTGAGTGCTGAGTTGAATAATGTTCCCCCCCCATGTCCACCTGGTACCTATAAATGTGACCTTATTTGGAAACAAGGTCTTTGTAGGTGGAAACAAGGTTTTTGTAGGTATAATCAAGTTCAGATGAGGTGATACTAGGTTAGAGTGGGCCCTAAATCAATGACTGGTATCCTTATAGGAAGAGGGAAATATGGATACAGACACACAGGAAGAAGGCCATGTGCCAACAAAGACAGAGATAGGAGTGTGGTCTCCCAGGCCAAGGCATGCCGAAGATAGTTGGCAATCACCAGAATCTGGAAGAGGCAAGGAAGGGTCCTCCCCTAAAGCTTTCACAGAGCATGGCCCTGTCAACACCTTGATTTTAAACTTCTGGCCTCCATAACTCTGAGAGAATTAAGTTTCTGTTGTTTTAAGCCACCTAGTTTGTGGTACTCTGTTACGGACAGTCCTAGGAAACGAATATAATTAGTATAGGAAACTATACTCTTAGCAACATGTTATGCACTCTCTAAATTAAAGGGCAAGGAAATAGTACCTGAATAGAAAGTCAGGGAAGGTAGATGAGTTTATGTACCCTACTGATCAGATCATACCTAGGTTATTTTGCTACTGTGTGAATGGGGGTGAGGAGAGAGACCTATTAAGCATAGAACATAATAAATGAAGCTACATCTTATGAGGGAGGGGGGTGATTTAATCTGCAACAGGCAAAGGTACATATAGTTCAAGTTACCCTAGAAAATTGCTTAAATTACCTTTAAAAGACTTGTTTTTTGTTACTATATGACTAAGTCCAATAAACTATATTACTTCCACTTTGAAACTCACTGCTGTTTCTCCTCAGCTGGGTAGTAAATATAGACATACCTTGTTTAACCGAGCTTCACAGATACTGGGTTTTTAACAAATTGAAAGTCTGTGGCAACTCCTGCCACAAGTCTATAGGAGCCGTTTTTCAAACAGCATTTGCTCACTTCACGTGCCACATTTTGGTAATTCTCACAAACCTTCAAACTTTTTCATTATTATTATATTTGTTATGGTGATCTGTGATCAGTGGTCTTTGATGTTACTATTGTAATTGTTCGGCATTTTTTAGCAGTAAAGTATTTTTAAATTAAGGTATGTACATTGTTTACTAGACATAATGCTACTGCACACTTAATAGAGTATAGTACAGCATAAACATAACTTTTATATGCACTTGGAAACCAAAATATTTGTGGGACGTGCTTTATTGCAGTGGTCTGGAACCCAACCCCAAAATATCTCTGAGCCATGTCTGGAAAGTGGTTGGTTGCCATTCAGGACTGGGTTGTATTTAAACTGTATATTCCACTAGATTTCCTTTAGCCAAATGCACACAACTGAACTCACATATGTTTTCAAAGCCCATGTGCCAGGCTTCCACCGGCATCCCACTAACCTTGAAGAATATGGAATTGACTAAAATCAAACGCGTACTCACCGAGTATGTTTTCATGGCGCATTAGCACGGTTTGATAGATTTCCGTTTCTCGAAACCAGCTAGCTTCTTCAGTGGTAAAAAACACTTTGACTGCCACTTTCTCACCACGCCATTTACCCATCCACACTTCTCCATATCGGCCTTTACCAACTTGCCGAACCATCTGAATCTGTTTGGCAATAGTTCGCTGAACCTTCATAGTAAAAAGTAAAATGAGAAGAACATATTAAGATTGAAAAAGTGGTTTAATAGGCCATCCCATCAAAAAGGATGGTATGGGGCTTCCCTGGTACCGCAGTGGTTAAGAGTCTGCCTGCTGATGCAGGGGACACGGATTCGTGCCCCTGTCTGGGAAGATCCCACATGCCGTGGGGCAGCTGGGCCCGTGAGCCATGGCCGCTGAGCCTGCGCGTCCGGAGCCTGTGCTCCGCAACGGGAGAGGCCACAACAGTGAGAGGCCCGCGTACCGCAAAAAAAAAAAAAAAAAAAAAAGGATGGTATATACAACCAACCAATTCGAAGATTAACATATATACAGTCAGCCTCCATATCTGTTCCGCATCCTTGGATGTGGAAGGCCGACTGTAAGGGACCTGAGCATCTGTACGTTTTTGTATCTACAAGGGGTCCTGGAACCAACCCCTGAGGTCTATCCTGAGGGAGGACTGTACTGTATTCAAAAGGAGATGAAACAATGTACAATATATTCTAAAATCACAAAATAACAGGTTAGTCAATGTGGCAGACTGTTTGCAAAAGTGGACTATATAATTCCCCTCCCAGTACACACACCCTTGGGTAGTCTCCTCCAGACTCTGGGCTTGGCTACATGACTTGCTTTGGGCAAAAGAACAACCGCAATTGTAAAACAAGTGAAAAGTCTTTGTGCACTGGAGCTTGCCCTTTCTTGCCATTCTAGGGCACCCTGTGACCAAAATGAGCAAAACCATACCAACTGTTGGCCATGTACATAAACTATACCATTTGGCTCTAGCTGAGCAAATTCAGAAAAAGAACTGCCCAGAAGACCCACAGAATCATGAAAAACAACAAATGTTTGTTGTTTCAAGCCACTAAGCTTTGGGATGGTTTATCATGTAGCAAAATCTAAATGACAGTTAAAAATACTCAACTCAGTCTGTAAGACCCTATGTGATCTGGTCCCTGCCTAACTCTCCTGCCTGATCATTGACTCTAATCCCCTCTTATTTACCTTGTTTCAATTTTTAGAATTCACTCAAGCTCATTCCTGTCTCAATCTGTTTGCATGTGCAGTTCCCTTTACTTAAGAGTGTTGTTTCTCTCTTAAACACCTTCATAGCACATACATATTTCTCAGTTGCTGCACTTATCACAATTACAATTTTAGTATTATTTATATACATATTTGTTTGAATTCCATCCCCCACTACTCACAGAATACAGATATTTATTTAGGACAATACTTGAAGTACAATACTGCTTTCATTAATATTTGTTGGATGAAACAGGCAGGTAAATTGCTACCTTTCATTTTCAGAAGCATTAGCAGCCATTCTAAATTAAAAAAACAACACTAAGGTCCCGGTTGGAAATGTAGTTAAAATGGGCTAGATTTTATGAGCATCTAAACTGACTTACTTTATGTATCACTTATTACAAATTCCTTTTGTGATTTCATTTTAGAAAGCCAGAATTATTGAGGTCTAATTTACATATACTAAAATGCACTCTTTTCGAGAACTGTGATTTGACTAATGTATACAGTTATGTAACCACCAACATCACAATTAAGATACAGAACATTTCTATAACCCAGAAAAGTTCCCTTTACCACTTGAAAGTCAATCACCTCCCCACCTACCTTGAGTCCCTGGCATGACTGATCTCTTTTCTTTCCCTACAGTTTTGAACATGACATAAATGGAAACATACAATAGGTAGCCTCTGTATCTAGCTTCTTTCATTCAGCATAAAATACTTTGAAATTAAAAAGAAAATACTTTGAAATTTACCTGTGTTGCTATTGCATGCATCAGTAGTTTGTTCCATTTTACTGACAAGCAGCATTCTACTCAATGAATGTACCACCATTTGTTTATCCATTTACCAACTGATGGACTTCTGGGTTGTTTACAATTTATTATGAATAAAGCTGCTATGAACATTCACAGTCAGTCTTTGTATGGACATGTTTGCATATTCCTTCTGTAAACAATTAGCAGAAGGACTGCTTCATTACATAAAAAGTATATGCTTAACGTTTTAGTCAGCTATCAACCTGTTCCCCAAAGTAGCTGTATTCTGCATTTCATCAGCAATATATGAGATTTCCAGTTGATTTGTTTTATTTATTTATTTATGGCTGCATTGGGTCTTTGTTGCTGCATGCAGGCTTTTCTCTAGTTGCGGTGAGTGCGGGCTACTCTTCATTGTGGTGCGCAGGCTTCTCTTGCTGCGGATCACGGGCTCTAGGTGTGCGGCCTTCGGTAGTTGTGGCACACAGGCTCAGTAGTTGTGGCTCGCGGGCTCTAGAGCGCAGGCTCAGCAGCTGCAGTGCACGGGCTTAGGTGCTCCGAAGCATGTGGGATCTTCCCGGACCAGGGCTCGAACTTGTGTCCTCTGCATCGGCAGGCAGGTTCTTAACCACTGTGCCACCAGGGAAGCCCTGATTTATATTCTTTTCCGCACTTAATATTCTCAGTTTTTGTCATACTAGTGAACGTGTAGTATCTCACTGTGTTTAATCTGCATTTCCCTGATGATGCTGAGCATCTTTTCATGTGCTTATCTGCCATTCTTACATCTTCTCTGGGCAAGTGTCTGTTCAAATCGTTTGTCCATTTTTAAACAATTGGGTTGTCCCATTCCTGAGTTGTAAAAATTCTTCATATATTCTGCAACACAAATTCTTTATCTGAACTCCTTTGCCAATCTGTGACTTGTTTTTTCACTTTCTTAACAGTGTCTTCTGAATAAGAAAAGTTTTAAATTTTAAGAAAGACCGGTTTATCATTTTTTAAAGTGACTCTTGCCTTTTGTGTCCTAAGAAATCTTTACTCAAAGTCACAGTAATTTTCTAAAACATTTTCTTTTAAAGGTTTTATACTTTAATTTTTACATTTAGGTCTATAATCCATTTCAAGGTAATTTTGTATATGGAGTGAGATAAGGGTCAAGATTCACCTTTTGGCAAATGGATGCCCAATTTTTCCTGTACCGTTTGTTGAATGGACTCTTTTCCCCACTGAATTACTCTGGCATCCAAATCAACTGATCACACATGTGTGCATCCATCTCTAGACTGTATTCTGTTCCACTGATGTACATACCTATCCTTATGCCAGGATCACGTAGTGTTGACTACTGTAGCTGTACAATAAGCCCAGAAATCAGGTAGTGAATCCTCTTTATTCTTCTTCTTCAAAATTGTTTTGGCTCTTCTAGGTCCTCTGCATTTCCAAATAATTGTTAGAATAAGCTCATCAATTTCTACAAAAGTTTGCTCTGATTTTGATTTGGATTGAATTGAAACTATAAATCAGTTTTAGGATAACTGAAATCTTAATACTGAGTCTTCTGATTCAAAAACAGGTTAAAAACCTTAATGCTTATTAGGGGCTTTGTTCATTTCTTTTGGCAATGTTTTCTGATTTTTTTTTTTTTGCGGTACGCGGGCCTCTCACTGTTGTGGTCTCTTGCGTTGCGGAGCACAGGCTCCGGATGCGCAGGCTCAGCAGCCATGGCTTCACGGGCCTAGCCGCTCTGCGGCATGTGGGATCTTCCCAGACTAGGGCATGAACCTGTGTCCCCTGCATCGGCAGGCGGACTCCCAACCACTGCGCCACCAGGGAAGCCCCATGTTTTCTGATTTTAAGTGTACAGGTCTTACATAAATTTTAAGTTTATTCCAAAATATTTCACGTTTTTCATGGTATTTTAAATGATAGTGCTTTTAAAATTTTAATCCCTAATTGTTTATAGCCAGTGTACATAAATTCAATGATTTTTGTGCAATGACCTTGATAAACTCACTTATTGGTTGTTGTAGCTTATGTTATCATCTTTGAGATTTTCTATGTAGACAATCATGTTGTCCGCACTGTCCTTTCCAATTCAATTACAGAATTACCTGATTCAATGAATTTTATAATTAGAGACCAATGTATTTACTTTAAACAAACCAACTAAACACAGAATTTAAAATCTATCTAGATATCTAGTATTTATTATAAGGGTCCCCTTGACCCCTAAGTCTGAGTATTTCTATACATGTAATTCTCTTAGAATTATTTACAACTCGCTTTAACATCATTTTTATGAATTGTGTTTTGGTTACATAGTATTATATTGAGGGAAGTATCCTCTCTATGAAGATGATCTGTGGGAGTAACTTCCTTTTGATTTCAGAATCTGAAATTGTTATACTTCTCCCAACCAATCAGTTTAACCTTACAGATGCAAGGTATTTTACACCTGATTCCTCAAGTTGGCTGTTAAAAACCTGTGAGCTGGGCTTCCCTGGTGGCACAGTGGTTGAGAGTCCGCCTGCCAATGCAGGGGAGGCGGGTTCGTGTCCCGGTCCGGGAAGATCTCACATGCCGCGTAGCGGCTGGGCCCGCGAGCCATGGCCGCTGAGCCTGCACGTCCAGAGCCTGTGCTCTGCAACGGGAGAGGCCACAACAGTGAGAGGCCCGCGTACCACAAAAAAAAAAAAAACAAAAAAAAAAACCTGTGAGCTTATGTTAACACTTACATAGCACTTCATGACCACATTTTCTCTCTTAACCTTGCTTGTGACTCTGCCTTACTTTACTCAATTTTTCTTATTTCATATTTCTTATTTTAACTAATTTCATCTTGCATTACTGTAACCATCTTTCTAAATAAGAAGGGGAAAAAGTGTGTCTAGTAAAGTCCCCTAATATGTAATTATTAAGCCGTCTACCATCATATGACAACACATTCTGTATTAATAAACCATTCATGTTTATATGACATTTCAGCTTACCAATAAGGGTAGTCCAGATCCACTACCAGAACTTTGTGACTGGTCAATAAGGTCTTTTAATGATTCCCCAACTGGAATAAATGCTTCATCCTGTTCCAGGTCACGATTGTAACGGCGTCTGCTTGAGATGCTCTTGCAATAATGTCTTTCAAAAAAGCAGAAAATAATCTACATTAACATTCTAAAACTATAAAATTCTAAGGTAAGAAAAATCTTGAGGTTGTTGACACTTCTTCCTTCATCACATGGGTTCATATCCAAATTAGCCTTATCATAGAAAAATATATCCTCTGTTAAAATAATGTCCAGAAATGGAGTTTATGAGGTAGAGAGATATATACTATCTTAAAACGGAAAGATGTCCATGGTACATTGGCAAGTGAAAAAAACAGATTAAAAAACAGCATTTAAAGTATGATCCTAGCTATAAACATTTTAAAATTATATGTATCTATACTTGTCTAAAAGGATCAGAAATATATCAGGTTGTATATAATAGTTATTGCTGGGAATGTAGGAATATTTACTTTCTACTTTACATATGTATTTTCATCTGAATTTGTAAGCATGTAGTTTTGTATCAAAATGAACAATAAATATACTTCCATTTTAAAAAAGAGTTTATGGAAAAGAAATCAAATAAGTTCACTTAATTCATTCTAATATTTTCAAAGGCTTTTTAAAAAATTTTCAAATTATGAAATGTTTCAAACACGTAGGAAGGTAGAGATTAATTTATTTGGCACCCATGTGTAAGCCATTTAAATTTAATAAATATTGACATTATGCTATGTTTATTTTAGATATATTTTAAATAAATAAACATTAAAGTATTTGCAGCCATTTCCCTCATAATTCCATTTCCCTCATTTACTCCTAAGAGACAAACACTATCTTGAAGGTGGTTATATCCTTCCTATCTATGTATTTATACCTTTACCATAAAAGTATATGCTCATAAACAACATCGTTCCTCCGGACACAAATGGCATATGCTATATTAATATTTTACATCATGCTTTAAAAAACTCCTTATGTATTACATATTTACCCATGTTGATACATGTTCAAAAAAACAACAGCTCATTTTTATTGATCTTGAGTGTGTGTCAGGCACTGTTCTATGACTTACTTCATCTTTATTAAACTCGTAAGAGGTAAGTACTATTGTTTCCATTTTACAAAAGAGAAAACCATGGCCCAGAGGCTCATCATTTGTCCCAAGTCAGACAGCTGGCTAATTATTCTCCAATACTGAGGCAAGACCCTTCTGGGTACTATAACCAAAACCCCATGAATTATGAGGTTTTCAAGTCACATAGCTGGTGGGAACAGATACTATCCCCAGCCTTGTGTGAGCACCGAATACTGTTTCCTTCAATCTTTTCAGCCGTTCTTTCCCAGCCTTAGGTGGTTTCCTCACTTGAACACACTGATCACGATTCAGCTGAATATTCTATGGGAACGTTCTGAAGATGTCTGGAGTCCTTTCTCTGTGAAACTCTCCTTTCCAGTACTCTGTACCTATGAACTATAGCTGCTGCTCTCTCCCCAGACTCTCAGCTGTGTCTCCTCGATTCGGTGTCTGCTGGGCTACACCTGAGTTCTTCCTGTGTCCCGCAGCCAGAAACTCTCTTCAGGGAGTAAGCTGGGCAATCACAACACTCACCTCATTTGTTTCCTGTTTCTCAGGGATCAGTGCCCTTCACTGGCTGATTGGCAGCTATTAGTATGCGATTGAGGCTTACTGATTACAGGTTTCACTGTAAGACAATCTGCTTGGGCCATTTCACTGGACTACTAGAGACAGAATACTCAGGTCTTTTTTCTTGGGCTAGATGGATTTTCCCCAAGAACAATCTTCTTATGTTATCTAGAGGGAACATGCTTGGTTAGCAGGGTTCTGGAGGGTAGGGGGGCCCACAAATTAGTATGCAAATATTCACTTTACCTCCTTATTTTTATTGTAATACCTCGCCCTCAATAATGGGATACCATAGCTGAGAACATTTTTGTTCTTTTCAGAGACTACACTTCTAGCCTTCTGTTAGAGAGATGGTGGAAAGTCACATCGTCATTCAGAAAAAGAGTAGGGATCTCAACATCTGTGGTACTTGGCATCCAAAATGGCCCACAAAATTTCTCAACTCCTAGTATGCCTGCCTTGTTTACTTCCCTTCCATAAAGTAGAGCTCATCTCTGTGACCAACAGAATATGGCAGAAGTGATGGTATCACTTCTGAGTCTAGATCATAAACAGCACTGCAGCTTCCACATTGGTCTCCTGGATCACTCACTCTAGGGGTGCGGGGGAGCCAGGCCTCATGCTGTGAGGAAGCTCATGCAGGCAGCTCAGTAGAGAAGCTCACATCAGAGGAACTAAGGTCTCCTGCCAACGTGTGAGCCTCGGAAGCGAGCTATCTTGGAACGGGATCTACCAGCTCCACTCAAGCCTCCAGGTGAGTGCAGCCTCTGCTGACATCTGGGCCACTCAGTCAAGTCACTCCTGAAGTCCTGACCCACAGAAACAATGAGAGATAATAACTGCTGTTTCAAGCCACTAAGTTTGGGAGTGATTTCTTAATGCAGTATTGCACAACTAATACAGCATCTGACTTTCTAAAAACAGACTTTCAAGCAATCCTCTTGGTTTTACTGCCCCCCTCAACTTCACTACCATAGATAACTGCTACTGCCAATTGAGCTTCTTGGGGAATTTTACAGTATAAACTGGTTGCTGTTTGTCTTTCTCATTTTCTAGCCTGGGATTCAGATTTCTTAGGTCTACAAAGTCACTACTCATCCAGAAGCTTCACAGGTTCCACAGCTTTTTGCTGTTATCTTGTCTCCTTGTCCTAGTTGGACAAAAAAGTTAAAAACTCTTTATTGCTGTTTTAGTGGGGCACAACAAAAGTAAGTATGCTCAATCTACTTCTTTATCTAAAAAGTCTATTATCAAACATTTGAATCTTTGCCAGTATAATGGGTAAAAAATATCTCAGTATGATTCTAATTTATATTTTTCATATTATGAGTATTCTTAAGTCATCTTTTTATTTTTCTTTTAAGAGCCACATGTATTTCTCTTTAGGTAAAATATATGCTCATTTTTGGGGGCCTAATTTCCCACTGAATTGATTTTTTTCTTTTTGATTTATAGAAGCTCTTTATATTTGAGAAATCAACTCTTTGTAATATAAGCTGCTGATATTTTTCACTGTTGGTCTGTCTTCTGACCATTTGTGGTGGTTTCTACCACACAGTAAAGTTTTATTCTTTTTTTTTTTTTTTTTTTTAAAGTTTTATTCTTATGTAGTTGACACCAGCAATCTTTTCTTTTTTAAAGGTTTTGGTTTTTTTGCTTGTAAGTTTTGTGTCAGACTCAGATTATTTTAAAAAATTCTTCCAAGGTTTGTTCTAGTATTTTAATCAATTCAGTTTATATATATAGTTTATATATATATATATATATAGAGAGAGAGAAAGAGTGAGAGCGAGAGAGAGAGAGAGAGAGAGAAAGGGAGAGCGAGCACCCCAACCCGGCTGAAATTTATTTCAGTGTACGGAATTGATTCAACTTCATTTTCTTCCATATAGCTATCCACTCCCAAATCCATTTACTGAATAAGCCAACTTCTCCTCAGTGATCTGAAATGTTACCTTTATCATATACTAACTTTCTTTATATACTTGGGTCTACTCATGGGTCTAGTAACGAATTCCACTGATCTCTCTGTTTATTCATATGCCAGTAAGATAATATTTTATTATTGAAGTTTATGCCCTCCTCTTATTGCTCTTCTGGCAAATGTCTTCTGAAATCATGACTAAATGCAAACAATTCTGAACTGCCAAATAACTAAAGAATGATAATACATACAGTTGATTTCTTGGGACAGGTTTTTAAATTTAGATGTAAGAAAGTTCAATATTCTATAAATAAAATCTTAAGTACTCATGAACATAACAAGAAGTATAATGTTGTGTCCAATTAATTGATTAGTAGTAAGGTCTTCTGTTCCCTTAAGAAAACTATAATATAGTTAATTAAAGGAGATAACCAGAAAATACAAGTTAATGGTTCCTGAAATACATTCAGTGTCAATGGTTTCTGCCTACTGGCTTTAAGAACAACTGTTTATATCTAATAGTCAACAAAATATTTTGCATCAAAATAATTATCTTACTTGTAACAAAAGCAGCTGGAGAAGATGAGCATAGCAATTATGCAGACAGCCATAGAAATGAGCAAAGCCAGCCATCGAATGTTGCCATCGAAAAATGGACCTGATAATGGAAGTAAACAATGAAAAAGACATATTATCTTTCGATCACATCTTAAAAGGAAAAAATAACTTGTAGTGTTGAACTCTAGAAAGCTTGCTTATTGTTAAAACCAGAGAAAATATTTTACTGAGAATCATGATTGCACTTTTCTCTGCTAACCTACCTATAACAACAGGGGGCAGTGTAGGTTGTAAATACTGGTTACATAAGTTGGTCCGACAACATTCTATTGTCCGGCGTAGCTGGGCTTTTGGTGAATCCTAAAGGAAGAAAATTAGAAAATATCTGATACACGAAACTGATAATTAATTTTTAAAATATTCATAAAATACAGTTTATAATTCAGTGAGTGAAAAGGACCTGCTAAGTTTGTGTGAAAGTGATTATTGAAAAATTTAAATCTATGGTGAAATAGTGTTGTAAAGACTCTAAAATGTTTTTTCTTAAGGAGAATGTATGTATGTGGATGATGTGTTAGAACACTAGACTATAACTTAATTACAGATAAACAAAAGTTTATATATATTTTTCACCCAAAATTTGGCATATCTTAAGATATGACTATTCATTTGTTTTTAGTAAAAAAGTATTTAAAATCATGAGATCTTTTCCTAAAAAACATGGGTAATACATTTTATTACAGTGATAAACTAGCAGGGTAAATATGATCTCATAGGAGTATTGAGACTTAGTTGGATGAGACTTAAGATCTGACTAAAAAGTGGAGCGTGTCCTAGGCCAAAGAAATGACAGGTTAGAAAAGGTAGTCAAGTAGGCAGAAGGTACAGTTGATGCTGCCTATAACAACAATGTGGAAACTAATGAACCTGATACGGAAGCAAGTTGAAGTGTACGTGGTGAGGATAAGGTCAAAATATAGAAACAATATTTCTGAGAGTTTTTGGGAGACCACCAACCAGATATGTGTCCCTAATACATCAGAAAATGAGCACAGGGAAAGACTGTAGTCATGGGAACAGATACCAAAAATTATATGTGAAGTTTTATTTGATTAGAAGTACAGTATTTGAGAAGTTCTTAACTTGAATGCTGACATTTCAGCACTACCTGTAAGAAGTGCCATTCTAGACCAAAACAGTAACAGAAAGGAATTGTCTGTCATCACAGAAGTAGCAAGAATATAAGCAGAAATCAACCTTCTTATTCTTAAATATCAGATGGGCAGAAAGGAGAAACCTCGGTATAATCAGGTATTCCTTTAAAAATATGAAAATGAGATTCGATAGGGGAATCTATATGGGATTCTATAAGGGACTTGAGATTATATAAGAGAAGAGAAGATGGGTCAAGAGTACTTGGAAACCTCCAAAAGCACAAGTTTTACATTTTAACTGAAATTTTAACTTTCTAACAATTGTTTTTACTTTTAAATGATCATAAAAAGAGAAAAGAGAGACATGTCAGAAGTTACACAGGTGACTCTGAAAAAAATATCCCAGATCTAGAGAAAACTTACATGAAGGATGGAATGAAGAGTATACAACTAAGATGAATAAAAGAAGCGTGAAGCATCCAAGAATAGTCCCAGTATGGCTAAAGTTCAAAATGAGCTCAGCCTTGCAGGACAGAAAATGTAAAGAAAAATCAGGAAGGGGTTTTTGGCAGTGCTAGAAGAAAGACCACCAAGCGATGGATGTAGTATTGCCAACAAAATACTAGGTAATTGAGGACAAAGAAAATGAACACTTCCTTAACTCTCGTTTTGTTCCAGTCTTCTCTATCAAGGATGATTGCAGGAATGAAGGAGGCAGACCAAACGCTAGTAAGTGGGATTGGTATCCCAGAAGCATGCAGAGACCCTACAATGTTTCTGTGTTCTGTCTGAATTCCCATCTTCTCAGCTAGGTGAATTACATCACAGGAAGTTGAGAGCACTTGGGAGAAGGCTGAAAGTGGTATGATTTAAAGATTTTAAAAACAAGGAGTGCTGTAAACTAGATAGCTAAATGTTATATTACTTTTAAAAGGGAAAGAAAGACTTTGCCAACAAAAGATTGGGGGCAGCACAGTATTACGGAAACAACAAGGATTTGGGAATCAAATAGCTTAAATCATAGCTTTGCCATTTATTAACTTTGTGACCCTGAGCAATAAACTTACTTCTCTCTGGGCTATAGTTTCCTCTGCTATAAGATGGAGGATAAAAAATACCTGCCTTATAGGGTAACTGGGGGAAAATGAGGTAAAATATACCAAGCACTCAGCATATTAAATGCAGATAGTAAATGTTCAATAAATTAATTCTTCTTCCTCTAGTGAATGTGACACAGATCCCAGTTGACATTCTAGAATAAGTCACAAATGTTTGTAATCTCCTGGAAGACTCAATGTGGCTTCACTGAGAACAAGCAACATGAAACTCACATCTTTCTTATGTAGGTTAACTATGTATCTGGGTAGGCAAAAGTTACGTGTGTCTAGATTATGAAGTTGGGTGACACAACCTTTCCGGTTCCTACACTCCCTACTCCCATGCTCCACCCAAGTCCATTTGTATCTCTGGATTTGGTGGGCAATAAAAATCCTTGTGGGGAAAAAACTCACCTGGCATTCACAAAATAGGAGATTCTAACTTATTTAGTGAGCTTGAATGGGGGGGTTGCAGGTGAGGGGGAGTGGTACACGATAAAGGAACTGAAACCAAATTACAAGAAATGGCAGTGCGGTTTCTGAGAAATAATTCATCCTACTGGAAGAAACAGAATAAGCCAGATTTACCTACAGAGGCTGGATTGTGTGAGGGAAAATCAAGGTCTGGGTGAAACATGGTGATTATCACTTGAACTTGTTTTGATTCAAACCTGACAGTATGTGAAAGCACTGGGAGGAAAAAGCTTAGGTAAAAGTAGCAGAGCTGTTCTGCTCAGATGAGGTGCCAGGTAAATTAAGAGCGAGGTACAGCAAGATACACAGAAAGTGAGATAAGTGGTGGTCAACATGTTTTGTCTGTGTAACCCCTAAATGAATTCTGAAAAACAATGTATCCCCTCATACATTTTTAGACTGACACCTAAAATTTTTCATCATAAATAGCTGCAAAGAACGTATTGATAATTCCTTGCATATTGCACGTGATATTTTAAAATAAAATTAAAATAAATCAAATCTATTCAGTAGAATCTAAATAATATAGCAATTCAATACTATCATTTAAAAAAATAAATGGTCAAAATGCTTCTTTAACAATTGAAAGTTTTATAGTGTTCCTTTTGCTCCTTGAGCTCCTATTCCGTTTCTACATTTTCCACAATAATTCTGTCCTAATGTTCATGGAGAGGGGGAAGGGTAAGCCGGGCCGAAGTGAGAAAGTGGCATAGACATATATACACTACCAAATGTAAAACAGATAGCTAGTGGGAAGCAGCCGCACAGCACAGGGAGATCAGCTTGCATAGCACAGGGAGATCAGCTCCGTGCTTTTTGACCACCTAGAGGGGTGAGATAGGGAGGGTGGGAGGGAGACTCAACAGGGAGGAGATATGGGGATATATGTATATGTATAGCTGATTCACTTTGTTATAAAGCAGAAACTAACACAACATTGTAAAGCAATAATACTCCAATAAAGATGTTAAAAAAAATTGTCCTAATGTAATATGTATCTTGATAAATAATTCTCCACATGAAAAATAAACATATATAATCTATTTTATTTCCTGTGATAGTATGTCTTTAAGTCAAAAAATCATTTTGGTTTGATTTATCATCACAATTATTATTAGTATAAAATTAATCAAAACTGTATATATATTATAATCTTTATTAAAATACTAATATAAAAAGAAAATTTTATTGGAGAGGTATGAGATGAATGACACTTTTTAAAAAACTACTTCATAAATTCATGGATAATTACTTATTGCTAGAATGCGAAAGTTTGGCATTAACTTTAATCCTATTTTTATCTTTTCCTTTTTTGGGGTCAGTACTAAGATTCTTTGTTCACATAAACAAAAAGATGATAATGGAAGGAACTAGTTATACCATTGTCCCATAATTCTTTAGAGACCTTCCAATCGTATGCTAAAACTCCTATAATGATCCTATTAGGAAAAATTATTTTACATGATCTAGCAAACTGGTTGAAAGCAAAAAATGAAAAACTACCAGATATGCAAATATATCTGCTATCCCCAAGTTCCCCACACTGATACTTAGATTTCGAATTATAACACTGTTTGGAAACTTGAGTATTTACATTCCAGGCCACTAATCTGGAAACTGTGACAAGGCTGATGGTGAAAAGGAAGGAAGGAAAAGAGAAATTGCTTAAGAAGCTCTGGTCTCAGGCAGATCAATATTAAGCAATAGAACCTGTGGAAGTTCATGATGGGTAAACCGATCCCCTTAGAACTATCCATGTGCCTATGCGATCCTTGTGTAATGTAGTCTGTGTGCACCCAGGTATATGCATAGCCCAGTTTAAAGCCTGCTTGGTTACATCAACAATATGGTAAAAGCTAACATTTACTAAGTCCTTACTATGTGCCAGTTGTGCTAAACTCTCTGCATACATGCTACCTCTCATTTGACCCTTATAAAAACTCCTTTGCTGATGAGAAAACAGCTTAAGAGAGTAAAGCTCCCTGCTCAAAGTTCCACAGCTAGCAAGAGGCAGCATGCCTATCTGAACACAGACTGTCAAGCTTAACAACTAAATTACATTGATAAATTCATTTGGGACACATCTAGTTGAGGGGGCCTGCGAGACACTGGTGACTGCTGTCGAGCTCAGTGCTTTAACCACAGAGAGGTCTTTCTTCAACATTTTAAAGTGATTAAACAGTGTACTGTAGTGTGGTTGATAAATATGCAAAGAGCATAAAACTGGAAGAGACAAACACATCGGCATCCCCCAAATCCTGACAAATTAGAGCAAAGGATTAATTTTAATACAATGAAATTTAACTTAGACAAGTATGTGACAATTGTGTAACAAAACTCACTCCATTCCCACCTACTTGTTTGTGTCAAGAAACCAACAGCACCAATAAAGAATGGAAGAGATAAGGATGAGTAGAAGCATGAGTGAAAGACATGGGGATTTCAGCTGACAGAAAACTCCATATATTTCAAGAATATGGTATGACAATCAAACCTCTAACATGAGATTTGGCTGCATTTAGGAAAAGGGAAAGGAGTTACTAATTCTTGTTTTTTTTTTTCTTCTTTTCTTCTGGCCAGACCACAGTCAATTCTGCATCTTACATTGAGAAACTGAAGAGTGAGTAACTCTAAAGCTGATGATTATAAGGGGCCGTTGAAGTCATTTTGAACTACTATTTTCACTGGGCAAAGACTATAGGGTATGGGGAGTAAAGCAGTACAAAAAAAAATTTCTTCACATAGTAAAGGGCTACCATATTAAAAAGGGAATCAATTTGTTCTCTATGGTCCAAGGAAGTACAAAGGAAGAGAGACTTGCAGTCATTCAGAGGAAAAGCTTTCTACGGATAAGGTCAGGTCATTACTACAGACGAAAAAGGTGGGCTTGGGAGGTAATGAGCCCCTGTCACTAGAGGTGTAGCAAACAGAAAACAGATGGGATGCAATATGTGCGAGCGTGTATATATGTGTGTGTGTGTGTGTGTTCGCATGCGTGCATGTGTGGTTTCTATCAACCCTGAGAACGTCTCATTAATTGGAATAATTTTCTAAAATAGCTGAGGCTTAAATTTGTTAACAAACAGCTCTCTCTGGAGCTGTTTTCAAAAACATTGGAAGGATCCCCTGGGGCAAAATTACTATTCAGGATTTTGAAGAGATTAGGTTTATAACCCAAAGCCATCAATATGTTCATAAACTATTACTGATCCTCTGATTCCTTTGCTGTGCTGTTAAAGTAACTCCACTGAGATCTCCTTACAAGGACTTAAGGTCTCTAAGTTGTCTCAGAGAGATGTAAAGGTTATTTACCTGTCACCTTAAAGTCTTTCCAGTCACTTTTATAATCCAGAAATAAGTGTGACAGTATCATTTTTTACAGGCTTGACAATTAAAAAAAAAGATGATTTAAAACTTACTTTAAAGTAAAATAATCTGTAATTTCAATTGGCACAATCATATAATGTGAAGCAAGAGCTAAGCTTCCTCCAATATATTTGCTTCCAGAACACACAGCAATGTGCAGACCAGGCATACTTCTCCTTGGGGAATCAACGCTTTTCCTGTGGTCCCTCCCTTCTTTATTTCATAGGCCTCAAATTAGGTCTTACCTTGCACTGAAAATCAGATCCTTCATATTTCATACACCCTGAAGCCAACGTGGTTTCTCCCTGGTCATCTTCTTCTATGATGGCAAAGCAATGTCCATTAGTTCTAAAAGAAAAAAAGCCAAAAAACCAAAAACCAACTTCACATTGGAAAGTACTAATTAAATCTCAGTATGAATGTGACCAGTTACTGATCTGATGGCTTTTAGTTCTGAATTAGAATTACATTCACATTTGACTTACTGGCAAAACCGTACGTGTTTTAAGGCAAATGAAAATTGTCATATTTGAACTAAAACCTAACGGTCTAATAAAAATCCTGTGTTAGGTAGAAAAGGATTTTCTATTAAACAAGTCCCACCAAATATGAAATACTATGTAACTTCTCTTTGCTAATCATAGTCATGTGATCACAGAAAGATGATTTATACAACTTTATAAAGTAAATAATCTTAATGTTTAAAAATATACTTAAAAATAACTATCTCTTTTCATCCATAAGATTTTCAGTATTCCCATACTGTACACAATAATAAATAAAAACAAACTTTCCTGTGAAACATAAAAATAGATTCAATGACAAAGAAAAGTATATTTGGGAAGACCAGACTAACTAAGATCCTGAGAGGCACTTTTTATTTAACATGATAGGAAAAAAGGGAGAACTTTTGAATAGCTGAATTTTCAAGAAATTTATATAGATGGATTTGTATTTAATAAAATGTTATCGGGACTTCCCTGGTGGCGCAGTGGTTAAGAAACCACCTGCCAATGCAGGGGACATGGGTTTGAACCCTGGTCCGGGAAGATCCCACATGCCGCGGAGCAACTAAGCCTGTGTGCCACAACTACTGAGCCTGCGCTCTAAAGCCCGTGAGCCACAACTACTGAAGCCCGCGCGCCTAGAGCCCGCGCTCCGCAACAAGTGAAACCACCGCAATGAGAAACCTGTGCACCACAACAAAGAGTAGCCCCCGCTCGCCACAACTAGAGAAAGCCCACACGCAGAACGACTACCCAATGCAACCAAAAATAAATTAAAATAAAATAAAATAAAATAAAAAATTGGAAAACCCCAGAGGGGAGTATCTTTTAAAAAAAAAAAAAGTTATCATTTTAGTACTAGTATGCCAGAATTTTCTCCTAATATATTCATTAGGCTTTCATGGGTAGGAAGAAACATCTAAAGGATTTTTTTGTGTCCCTCCTTACTGTTCATATCAGTAAGTATACTGCTTACAGTTAAAAGAATATTGCATAATTATTCATTTTCTGAAATGAGAAAATGTTAGGTGTGAGGTGAAATTCTGTTAAAATTGATGATTCCCAGTTTTACTCTGGGTTACTAAGCCTCTAACAAATAGCCCACACAGATCAAGCAAGAACTACAGACAAGAAGTCTGGCAAGAAGTCTCTTGGTGACAAAGGGAACACTCACTCCCCTAACAACAGATCACCCAGTCTGCCACAGTAAAGTCAACCACCACCAGCACAAACAACAAATCTAAGACATGGTGAACCATCATATAATTTCAGTGTTTTATATGTATACATTTTGGCTTTATATCTGGTCACATTCAAAGAGCATAAAATTATTAGGGAAGTACAAAACAAATCAATAATTATTGATTATTACACCTTTACAACAGGGGGACAACTGACTGATGAGATTGAGTTGTTCAGGGAATTTTTTTGGCTAGTAAGTCAATTCTTCAATGTCCCCCAAGAATATGGAATAGAATTACAAGATCATATATAAATATTAATTAGTTAATATGAAATTAAGTAGAAAAATTAAAGTGGTTATATAAATCAGATTTGGATTTGGGAGTTCACATAAGAAAATAACACAAAATTAATTAAATATCACAATATCATTCTTATAGACCTGCAAAATATTTCAACCAATTTATTTATTTAATAGGAAGGTTTTTTAAAAAAATAACTTATTTATTTATTTATTTATGGCTGCATTGGGTCTTTGTTGCTGTGCGCAGGCTTTCTTTAGTTGAGGTGAGCGGGGGCTACTCTTCGTTGCGGTGCGTGGGCTTCTCATTACGGTGGCTTCTCTTGTTGTGGAGCATGTGCTCTAGGCATGCGAGCTTCAGTAGTTGTGGCACGTGGGCTCAGTAGTTGTGGCTCGGGGGCTCTAGAGCACAGGCTCAGTAGTTGTGGCACACGGGCTTAGCTGCTCCGTGGCATGTGGGATCTTCCCAGACCAGGGCTCGAACCTGTGTCCCCTGCACTGGCAGGTGGATTCTCAACCATTGCACCACCAGGGAAGCCCCTATTTCAACCAATTTAGAATTACACGGTTTTAGGTGAATTTTCAAGGTTTCTTTTTGGTAATCTCTAAGTTTTCTACAATGAATATCAATCACTTTATGATAAAAAGATCACTAAATAGGGCTTCCCTGGTGGCGCAGTGGTTGAGAGTCTGCTTGCAGATGCAGGTGACACGGGTTCGTGCCCCGGTCCGGGAAGATCCCACATGCCGCGTGGCGGCTGGGCCCGTGAGCCATGGCCGCTGAGCCTGCGCGTCTGGAGCCTGTGCTCCGCAAATGGAGAGGCCACAACAGTGAGAGGCCCGTGTACCGCAAAAAAAAAAAAAAAAAAAAAAAAAAAAAAAAAAAAAAAAAAAAAAAAGATCACTAAATAAACCCAAAATGCTAGACAAATACCAGATTCCTTTTAACTCTTTAAAACCTATATTACTCTAAGGAAATAACCATCAATCACTTAATAGTAATAAATGTTCCTATATAAAAAACAAGAAGCTTTTGGCTCTTTGGAAAAACCATATAAAGTTAAAGAAACAAAATTCAGACAAAGTAAACGATTCTTAAAATAGTACTAAGTGCAACCCTATTCTCGTTAACTTTAAGAAGAACTGCATAAAATACTTACATGCATGTGTTATTAATAGCATCATCCGGGCAGTGTCCTGAGCAATAGCACTTTAAAAAAGGCAAGGTATCCTCTGGTGCTAAGGTTACTCCATTTTCTGACTTTTTCTGGTCGGAGTCTGATTTCATCCCAGTACCATGGAGCATACTGTCTAGATTCTGCCCTGCATTCAAACATGAAGTTGTAAATAAACCATTCTGAAAAGCTAATTCTTTTATTCCAATTTTCAGTGAGAAGTTTCTAAGCTTTCTTATTGTATTAATTGCAACTAATGTGTGTTTTAGTTAAAAATAAATTTCATTCATATGATTAACATTTATTAACAGCCTAAAATGCACAGAAAAACTATCCCAGGTATTGTGGGATATATGGAGATGATTATGTCACAATTTTTGCACTAGTGAAAGACAAACAAGAGTGGCACAAGGTAGAATATGGTCATAACTTGTAAGAAAGGTACAAAATGGAAAGCAGTTTCAGAGAAGAGCGAGATTATTTCCAACCATTAAAAAATACGTATAGCTGATTCACTTTGTTATACAGCAGAAATAACACACCACTGTAAAGCAGTTATACTCCAATAAGGAGGTTTAAAAAAAAAAAAGGCAAATTACAGTTCTTTTTTTAGACTCTCTGGTTCAAAACTTGTGACTAGTTTAAAAAAGTAAAGTCCTTTATTTGTACCTCTGTGGAAGTGAAACTACTAAGCATCTTGCTCTGGGTTTTAATTGCTTAAGTAAGGGAATTATGAGAGCATGGGGACTAATCATATTATCTGGTGCCTTTTATCTCAAGGTCATTGGTTCAAATCCAGACTACGCTGCCAGAAAATGAAGGTCACTGTAGGGTAGTAGTTAGCACATGGAAACAGAACTGTGTTCTTGCATTAGAGTCTCGTAGCCTCAAATGACAGATACTGTCATATTTGATACTGATTCTTTCAGGCTGAAAGCAGAACAGAACTAAAACAACGTTTTAGTAATTCCTTTCTCCCTCTGAATCAGCTGAAATCAGCTAGGCTACTCCTTGTAGCGTTGATCTTCATGGAATGAAGTGTAGAGCTAAAACAGGTATAAAATATTAAGAGAACTGTGTATGTATTTCATTATAGATGTTAAATAAGTGGTTCAAGACATAATGTGAACTTGACTTAAAATTTAGCCGTACTGGTGAGATGAACTTGAAAATAGAAAAAGTAATACACACACACACATTGATAACAGGAAAAGAATGTGCTGCTAAATAAATTTTAGTGATTCCATGCCATAAATTTCAATAATGTTCACTTAATCCTCTAAATTGCTACAAAACGTAGACTTCATTTATGTTAAGAGCATCAAAGAAAAAAAAGGGGCGGGGAAAAGTTTCAGGAAGGGAAGAAAGCCACTGGGCTAGAAATGAGGAAATCTAGATTCTGGTCTACTATGTTCCTCCACCATTTATCTAGCTGGATGATCATGGACAAGCCATGTCATTTCAAGCCTCATTTACTCAATAAGACCATAGGACTAAAGCATATCTGAGGTCTCTTAACCAGTTTTAAAATCATATTACAACAACAGAAGGAAGCATCAATTTAACTATGGAGACCAAATGGCAAACAATATATTTACGCACGCGATTAGTTTTTCAAAAATCTAATGATACATAGAAAAAGCAGTATAGTGTGGCAGAAATAACACTGAAATAACAGTGAGAAGTCAAGGGTTCAAGTCTTGAATATCTCCATTGATAAGTTAGTCTCTGAACCTCAGGTCTCTATCTATAAAAAATGATAATAATTTCCGCCCAATTTAAGAGATTATATATAGATCAAATGAATGTATAATAAAGGGCTTAAATATAAAAGTATATAAATGAAGATATTACTAATAACAAAGATCATACTAAAAGATCACCAATACCTGGAAAATTCAAAGTTACAGATGGTTAATACACATAACTTCCTAGAACACTGTTTGAATTTAAGAGACAGAAATATTTTAATTATAATAATTTGCATCTGAGGTTTATATTATCTCAAGTATTAATTAACAAAACACTGATTAGAGGCCAACTATGTGCAGGCAAGTTACTGAATGCTGGAAACTGATGTGGTCCTTGAGAAACTTGGAAGGAGACAAAGGTGTATGTGTGTGGAGGGGATAAGCACATAAATAAACACAATTCAAAGAGTGATATAATACAAAGGTGCTATGTAAACAAAGGAAGGAGCCAATAACACAAACTCATCCTAGGGTGTCAAACGCAAAGAAACCTGAGCTATAAGTTGTAAAATTTCACTAAATAGAGGCATGGATACAAAGAAAAATAGCTAGCAACAGCCTCTCTGTACTCTCTCCCTAGATGACAGCACTTATTCCCATGGTTTAAATAAATCTCTTCGTTGATGGGTCCTAGATTTACCCCTTCGGCCTTGACTTGCTTAAGTAACTCAAAACTAACTCGTCTAAAATGGAATGCTTGACTTTTCTCCTCAAACCTGGTCCTCCCCAGGTCTTTGGCTCACCCTCCAAGATATATCTCACTTTTTCTCATTTTGGTCTAGTTCCTGCTATTACCCGGGCCCATCATATCATGTCACTTCCAAGACAAGACACTGATCTCCCTACTTCTGTTTTTGCCCCCTCCAACCCATTTCCCACATAGCACAGAGTTATCTTATAAACCTAAATCTGATCCTGGCATTCCCTGCTTAAAACCAATTAATGGCTTCATATACACTCAGAATAAAATCCAACCTCCTTCACCAGGCCTATTGAAGGCCCACAGGATTTGGACCCTGTGGACCTCTCTCTCCATCATGCCCAAACATACAGCCCTGTGTCAGTTCCTAGAACATGCCAATCTCTTTCTACACACAAGTCCTGTGTTTACAAAGCATAAAATTATGAGTCCTGGTGTGGGCTGGAGCTATAGGTTATACATATAACACCACTCTAGCAATCCATAGTAATCTCTAACAAATAACTTTTTTTTTGGCTGCTCTTCACGGCATGTGGAATTTCCCGACCAAAGATTGAACCCATGCCTCCTGCAGTGGAAGCAGGGAGTCTTAACCACTGGACCACCGGGCAAGTCTGAAATACCATTTTTTCGACATTGGTTTTAGTTCTTTTCCTTAAGAGCAAATATTTTTATCTTATTATTTGAAGGGAACTATCAAACTAATCTTCTTTGAAAGGAAATGTAACAAATTTTGCTTATATTTCAGAGAAATATAATGCTTACTAAGATTTTTCACTTATGCCTGATAACTAATTACCAATTTATTTCATCTAACAAAAGTTTATAAGGACTTCCCAGGCGGTCAGCTGGTTAAGATTCTGTGCTTCCACTGCAGGGGGCACAGGTTCGATCCTTGGTCAGGGAACTAGGATCCCACATGCTGTGCAGTGTGGGCAAAAAAAAAAAAAGTTTATTATATAACAACTTAGGATGGGGAATGAGAATTTTGTATCATATTGTCTCTATGTGATCCATATAGATTAAAAAAATTTTAATACTAAATACTGATTACTTGGGAGTAAGGTAGCAAATACAAATGTTACTATTAATTTAAGTCATCTTCAAAACTATGATAGCTTTGGTTGATACTGATCAACAAGGCATCTAACAAAAGACGTTAAAATAAAGATGTTTTATTAAATAATGTGGTGTTTCACACAAAAATGTAGCTTTTGCAAGAGAGCTTTTATATTCTCAGTATGGGTACTAAACAAGGGTACTAAACCTAAGACAAAATACAAAGAAGCTACAGATTTCATTATTCTGTTCACTCAAATGAAAATGTCAAAAGATTTATGCTGTTAATCATAATTCTTACTAGCAGATTTTAATCATCACTCTGGACAAAACATTATGAAGAACAATCTGTGAAGGTATAAACTTAAGAGAACGGAGAGGTTCAGTAGGTTCTATATAAAATCATTTTGCCAAATACCACTATCTCTTCAGTTTAAAACACTGTCCTAATTAAACCATACAGGGAAAAAGCTCATATGCAAATATATAGCCCATCTGATCCTAAGAGTCATCAAAATAACTTCCTGTTTGGGAGTTCTAAGCTGTGAATGCACAGTGTAAAATGACAATATTAGTCATAAATAAAACTTTGAGTACTCTGAAGAAATTTTAATATTTGGCACACAGAAATTCCATTTACGTTTCTCAACTCTTAACAAACAATAAAATGTTTTTTAAAAATTGACATTTATTCCTTACTGTATTTTAAAGGGGAGAGGTATTTTAAAACTAAATCTTGAGTACCTATTACCCTTAGGCACTAGGTCACCTACTTTATTTTATATTTTATCTCATTTAATCCTCATAAGACCTGGTGTTGTACATCATAATGCCTATGTTACAGATAATACACAAAGTTCAAAGAGCCTGAGATTTTATACAGACTTGAAAATGTTTCTATCATAGTCAAGTTCAAAAATTATTTGGCATGTGCTTGTTCTTTGCCTCTATACTTAAAAGCTATTGGCATACTGGGCCTAACTGTTCAAAACGGGACATGAGTTGAAAGAGCGGTCCTAAGAATGAGTGTTTTTTATATACAGAAATAAATTACTAAAAAAGAGATAAGATTGCTTAAATGAACACCGATTTACCTTGAACATGAGAAATGATGAACAGATAGGCTCCCAATAATCTGATGTAAATATACAGCTGAGTCATTGTTCAATTTTAACGTTCTCTGTACACTGTCACCTTTAATAACTAGTCTTGTTATGTCACTGATTTAAAAGACTTTCATTCAATGAGATTTTCTTGTAAAAGGTCTCAATCACTTGACAATGACTCCAGCTTCCACTGCTTTCTCTTGATTCCTGAAAGATAAAAATATTAAGAAGGAAATGAATATAACTGAATTCTGGAAAGTTTTCAAAAACTAGGAGAGGAAAAACAAATGTCCAAACGTACCTTTAAACAAGGTAATACATTATTAAAGATTAATGTTATCATTGTTTAAAAAAAAAAAGGCACTGTAATTTAAAAGCTTAAATAATTTATTAATAGGTTGCCACCTCTCCTGACCTTAGATTAACCATATGTAAAATAAGATAAGAACACTAATAATTTTAACAGTCTTTTCTGGCTGCTCTAAAGTAATTATTTTATTGCTATTAAGAAAATTTCTAAATATATTAAGAATAAAACAGGAAGAGCTGAATTTAGAACACTAAGCTAGGACTTCCCTGGGGGTGCAGTGGTTAAGCATCTGCCTGCCAATGTAGGGGACACGGGTTCGAGCCCTTGTCCGGGAAGATGCCACATGCCGCAGAGCAACTAAGCCCGTGCGCCACAACTACTGAGCCTGCACTCTAGAGCTGGTGAGCCACAACTACTGAGCCTGTGTGCCACAACTACTGAAGCCCACGTGCCTAGAGCCTGTGCTCCTCAACAAGAGAAGCAACCACAATGAGAAGCCCCCGCACCACAATGAAGAGTAGCCCCTGCTCACTGCAACTAGAGAAATCCTGAGCACAGCAACAAAGACCCAAAAGAAACCAGCCAAAAATAATAAATAAGTAAATTAATTAATTAAAAAATAAAACAGTAAGCTACTCATAAAAAATTTTTCAATCCTAGTAGATGTGATAAATAAAAACAATTTGAATCTTTCTAATAAATAATGTATTCTATAGATAGAAGGCCTACCTAGAAAAACATTTAAATATGCAGCATGCTTCCTCATTAAAGCAAAAACATTAGAAATGTATCTTAAATGAAATTATTTACCTAAAATACTACAAATCTGAATTCATTAGGATAAAACTGAGCTCTTCATATGGATCACATGAAACATAACCTCCCCAATTAAGGTTTGGCAATTATAAGATAGTTAAAGAGGTAACAGATAAAAAGGTTAGTTTGTGTAAAGATGAATATGATTCTGTTTCTTCTCTCATCCTGTTGGTTCAGGCAACTGATTTTACTGACGTCAGCCTGAATTATTCCTCAATGAAAATGATATTATTTATCTGTAACACAATTATCCTGGCATGATTTCTACCATAAATATCCCAAGCTTTCTATGTTAACTAAGAATTTTTCACTTAATTAGCTCTCCAAAGGCACTTAAGAATATTGAGGAAGTAAGATATACAGTGAGATGTCATTTATATTGTACATTTTATATATGGCTTATTCTAAAATCTCTAATTTCTCTACTGTGAAATTAATTTGATTTCCATCTACATAATGTTGAGAGAGTAAGATGTAAAGTCTAAAATTATTACAGAATAACATCTGTAATATGATTTAACAGTATTTGAGAAAACTCACTTCTTGAAATTATGGGATTGTGACTCTAGGGATACTTGTTCCAGGTTTCAAATTCAAAAGAAGTTTCCAGTATATTTCCAATATTGAACTCTCTCCTTATTTCTATTTGCCTATTAAATATCTCCACTAGGATTACATCCCACCTGTCCAAATCAAACTCACTAACTTTCCTTCTCATTCCTCTAGACCTGCCTCCTCCTCCTCCATTTGCTATCACAGAGGAGGGTGGTGCCATATCTCCAGTCATCCATGCCAAAAACCCTGGTATCATTTCTGCCTCTCTTCCTAGCTCTCACTCTCTCCCCATACCTTCACTCATTTATTCGTTCACTCACTTATTCACCAACAGTGTTTTCTGAGTATGTATTATACATCAATGCAAGGGGCTAGAAATAAAAATATGAGTATGACAGATTCTACTTCAAGGGCCTCATATTCTTGGTCAGGAAACTGACTGCTATGACTGGTTCCATCTTTCAGTGTCACTGCTTCTTCATCAGTTTATTTAAGCTAATATGTGGTCTTGTCTCATTACAAGTACAACCAAGGCATCCTGCAGTACAGTCGATGAGACCCTAAGCACCTGCCACACTCACAGTCCCTTTCAGAGGAAAGGGATCATGTATGATTCCTTCTACACAAACATCTGTGACTCTACCACTCTCAGCACAAGTTTAAATCCTGGATCTGCCTTAAATAAGAAAATTCACCTCTCTGGATGAGTCTCCTCATCTGTAAAACTGGAATTATATCAACTCACAATTATTTTGAGAACTACATGAGGTAATAGCTAACATATATTCACCTCTATGTGGCAGACCATTACAATGCTTTGAATATATTAATATTAATTTACAGAATCATCACAACCATCTTGTAAGATAGGCACAATTTATTATTTTAACTTTACAGATGAGGAAACTAAGGCAAGTGGAGTTTAAGGAATTTATCAAAGATCACACAGCTGGTAAGTGTCAGGGCCATAATTCTAATCAAGAGGATCTGATTCTCGAGCCCATGTGTTAACCGCTATCCTATGCTGCCTTGCTGGATATTTTACATACATTACATAATGTAAACTATACATTATAAAGTATTTAGAAAAGCCTGGTACAGAGTAGGTACTTAATAAAAGCTTCCTCCTCTCAGACATGTTTATAACATACTTGCCATCCTGGCACAGGAAGTAACAGGTGCTATCCACGACAATCCCATCTGCAAGACATTTTTATACACTAAAAACCCTGCAACAACTTGTATGGAGAACAGCTATCAGCCAAGAGAAGGCTAAAGGTAAAATGGCTTCAAGTGCCTCATTTGTAATCTAACAATGGAAGCCCCTAATTTTTAAAAGAAAAATGTTAGGTTTTAGCTGACTACAAGCTCAATAAGCATCAGTGCTTATGACATGAAGGCAATCTAATCAAGCATTGATAGAAGCACACTGCCATAATCAAAGAGGGTAACCATCTTACTTTATCCCACCTGGTCAGGCCTCAAATACTTTAGAGAAGAATGACAAGAATGCAAAGGATAGAGAAATGACTACACTTGAGATACAACTGAAAGGACCAGGGATCTTTGCTCACAGAGTATCAAAGGAATAAAGTGTGAATGTACCTCTGCCAAGGACATGACAGGCATGATGCAAACAAGACTAGACCAATTAAATGACTTATCAGATTCCTTCCAGCTCTGAATTCCTGAGTGAATAGTGTTCTCGCTATTGAATGTTAATTTATTTCCCAAATATTTATTAAGTGCCTATTATATACATGATTCTGTATGAGACACTGAGAATATAGTGAGAGAGCAAAACAGACTGAGCCTTCATGGAGTTCACAGTCAAATAAGATAATTAAGATATTTAGACATCAAACAAGACAATACAAATGATACGTGATCACAACTTGAGGTGAGTGCAAAAAAGAAAAGTGCCAGGTCCTTGAGGGACATGGGGAGTGACCTCATCTAATCCAGATAGAGAGGTCAAGGGAAGCAATGTAGAAAAGTGACATTTAAGGTGTAATCTGAAGAATAAAAGAGTTATTTAGTCAGGTAAAGACACGAGGTTGGGGAGGGGGCTTGTTCTAGGCATAAGGAACAGCCTGCTCAAAGATCTTGAGGCAGAGAAGAGCATAGGAGAACACAATGTTTCTGAAATGTTGAGAACAAGGGTTAATGTAGTGGAAGATGAGGTTGAAGAGACAGAAAAGTCAAGGACCAGGTCAGGCAAGATCATATGAAGGATTTGGGATTTAAATGTAAGTGGGATGGGAAGGCAATTATCTGGTTTCTCTGTAATGAACTGGAGGGGACAAAAGCAGAAGGAAACAGACCATTAAGAAGGATATTGTAGCAGTTTAGGAGAGGGACAATAGCGGTTAAGCTTCGGGTGGTGGTGGTACAGTGGATGGAATCAAGATATATTTCACAAACAGATTCAGTAGGCCTTGGTAATGGATTAAATGTGGGGGTAAGAGAGAGTGAGGGGTCAAAAAAGATCCCTACATTTCCGGCATGAGCAATTACTGAAAATGGGGACAAATGGATTTTGAAAAAAGTGGGGAGAAGAGATCAATGGTTCAATTTTTAGACATTTGAAATTACTCAAAGGGAATGTCTAATGGGTATTTGGTTCTGAAACTTAAAGGAAACTTTTGAGACTGAACATATAAATCTGTTATGTCAACAGCATAGAGATATTTAAAGCTACAGTTCTGTATGAGATGGCCTTCTAGAATGAAAAGAGAAGAAGGCACCAGAACACCAATGTTCATTTAAAAATTAGATTAATAAAAGCATTAACATCATATATATTTACTTGGCATTCACTGATAAAAATAAGTTCATGGTCCAGGATCCATCATGTACAATATTAATATAGTATACATTGCCACAGCTGGAATATAAACTAATATTCATAAGTGATATTTTTCACAGTTAAAAAAACCCCACCAATATACCAAAAGATCATTACGGTGATCTAAAATATGTCCACAAATGCTCTGACACTATCTTCAAAAGGTGAAGCCTAATTTCCTTCCTTGAATTCCCACTGGACTTAATGACTCACTTCTAACAAAATAAAATAAGGTGGAAACAACGGTTTGTCTTCTGAAACTAGATCATAAAAGGCACTTCAGATTCCTCCTTGCTCACTCTTAGGGAAGCTAGCTGCCATGTCAATAAGGACACCCATGCAGCCTTATGGAGAGGCCCATGTGGCAAAGAACTGAGGCCTCCTGCCAACAGCCATGTGGGTGAGCCACCGTGGCCATGGATCCATCGGTGCCAGGGAAGCTTTCCAGTAGCTGTAGCTTCATAGACATCTTAACCACAATTTATGAGACTTTAAACTAGAACCATCCAACTAAGCCTCTGGTGGACTCCTGATGGTCAGAATGAAATGATAAATGCTGGATGTTTTAAGCTGCTAAGTTTTTTTGTAATCTGTTGGGCAGCAGTAGGTAACATTCATTGCTATAATACAGTCAATTCCAAGAGATTTGTTGAAATAATAAAAGCCTAATCACTATAAGTTATTGCACAGTCAACCAAAAGACAGAAGTCTGGAAGGCATAGTCAAGTCAGAGTATAACAATACAAGTATAACATAAATAGGGAATTCCCTGGCAGTCCAGTGGCTAGGACTCCACGCTTTCACTGCCAAGGGCCCGGGTTCAATCCCTAGTAGGGGAACTAAGATCCCGCAAGATGCGTGGTGTGGCCAAAAAAAAGTATAACATAAATAGTCACAATGCTCAAAGAACTAACTGGATAATACAACTAACATCTTTCTTTCAAAGGAGTAACCAGAGTATATTCTTTGTTTTTAAATTACCTCAATAAGTAAGGCTCATTTTTCTGTGGGGGAAAACCTGTCTCTAGTTCCACACTATACACTGTTACATTTGCCCTTTTAAACTATGGATTCCATAACGATGACGTCACTTCTGTGTTCTAGGTAAAGGCACTTTTCATATAATATCCTGGCAAATTTAAGAAAGTTAAGTTCTGATGTCAGTCTATTGGTTTCAAAAATCAGCTCCAGTATTTATTTGCTATGTAATTTTGGGGAAGCTACGTAAGCTATCTAGGTCTTGGTTTCCTTAGCCACAAAATGGAGACAATATTACTAACCTAAATGAGTTAGCGCCTTGCATCTCGGTATTAAGCGCTCAATAAATAACAGATGTTAGTTGTTATTGTTGTAACTGTTGTTATTCATAACAGAAGTACTGGTGATTTCCCCTTTATTTGTCCTAGCATATTAACTATTTCTAAAATTATGATATAGCAAAAATAGTAACCTTATTTTGCAACCATTCTTGAAACTGAGTATTTTATAATTCTAACATCTGAAAATAAAAAATATTTTTAAATTCCTAGAATAATTCATTGGAATTTTTATATGAAAATTAAAAATATCTGATCATGCAATGTTAAGAATATAAGGAAATGCAGACATTTGAAATGCCACATGATCAAAATTTTTAAATGATTCTCATATTTAAAAGCTATTATTAAGTAGTCCAAAAAGGCATCTAAATACATTTACTTTCCTTTGCTATATACACAGGTTGGTGGTTTCTTTTTCAGGATAATAAGACTACAACATTACTCAATAAAATATAAATTATTTTTAAATAAAAAAATTTAAAGTTTTGCAAACAGGAAGAAAGTTAAACCAATAGTTCAATCAGGATTAAAAAAAAAAAAAAACAGGAAAAGGCTGAAGTCAGCTGAAAAAACAGACTAAAGTCATTCTTTCCTCTTCCCGTTAAGCCCCCCACCCTTAATTTTTACTTTCTAGTAGTGAGGTTTGGGAATTTTCAACAAGCTGGCTAACTGCCAACTCCAAAAAGTAGTAAGGAGAAAACTCCCCCTTCCAGGGGTCCCTCCCCCTAGGCAGCTCCAGGCGCCTTGTCTGACAAGCTTTCTGAGGACTAGACTCACTGCAGACTTTCTGGCTCCACAGCCATTGTTTGCACGGCTGCTTTGCTCCTGATCCAGAGTTTGGATTAGCATAAGAATATTGTCTTTTCCCTTAACAAGCAACTCATCCATCCCCTCCCCATTTCTAACCTCCAACCTCATCAATTCCTAAACTAATATATACACATACAAATGGAGAAACACTACTCAGGTTATTTTTATATCAGTGTAAAAAAAGTCACCCAAATCTAAACATAAACCCTTAAAAAATAACATGCTTAAATAAATAGTTATGAGTGTATCTGTGGTAATACACAGGAATCTCACCAAAAAGCCTGCCTTGGAGCCCATGCTGTGAGAACTTGTGATGGGTGAGACATTCATAATGAGAACTTTTGTAAAGTCTGAAAAAGGAGCTAAGAGAACCAACCATCTAGCTAAATTCTGACCTACAGTAGGGATGGGGAAGTTCCACTTCATAAAGACATTTCTAACTGTGATGTCTTCATCTACCCTGAGGTCACTAATTTCATCATCACCCTTGAAATTACCTTCTGACTAGACCTTCCTTTCCCCAATGCTCAATTATTTATTCAAAGCAAATTTAACAACATTTAACCTCTGTATTTCTGCTCAATTGTCCTCTCTTCATTCAAAACCTTTCACTTTCCTTCAGTGCCAAGAAACTGTTCTCACCAACACAAGTAAAATTCTTCCAGGAACAGAGAGGTAAGACAAACTAGTATGGCATTATTATAGTTAATGCACTTAGATGTTTTATATCCCTCAGTGGGGGCCTCAATATTAGATGCACAATAAATGCTTCTTTGTTTATGAACTATTTTAAAAAACAGGGGATAATCTATTTTCAAAACACCATTCAACTTTGCACTAGAAATTCACTAACCTAGTTTCTCCAAAGCTTTTTTGTTTGTTTCATCTTATTAAACAAAAAAACCTCACAAATAATTAGAACTAGATTATGCTAAATACCAATCTTTGGTACATCAGTGCTCAGAAGAAATTCTTAATGCCAGCAGTTAATTGAGGGGGTCTGGGTGTTATTCTTCTGTCTCTCCTCTGGAATAGCACAAATGACAAAAAAACAGGTAAAGTGAATCAGTAATTGCAGAAATGCCTAGGAGGCAACAGAATTTGGTCATCCCTATAGGTATATTATGAGTAATGGTAAACAATACTGTCTTTGTTTCTGCACAATATTTTTATAGAGATAAAATCAGTATAATGTGGTTACTGAATAGTTCAGGGTCTAGCATAATACAGATCTAGGTCTTTTGTGCCAATTAAGTGAGAAAATCATATATAGTGTTTAGTGGCAACTTTATGTTAGCACATCACCATCTTAATAATTTGCAAGTTAGTTTTACATGCCTTATACCATACGTATATGACCCTTCCAGTAAGTAAAATTATTCCTACTTTTACAGAGAAGAGACAGGTTCAGGAAGCTAAAGTGACCTGCTGAATTCTGTACAGCTAGTAACTTGAAGCAAAAACTAAAACCCAGGTCTTTTATTCCCAAGTGCAGTGTTTTATCCAGTAAGTACATCAAAAGGGAAATAGGAAGTTATTCTTTATTGAGCCACATAAGATTTTATTTCATCTTCACAACTCTGCAAGGAAAAAGTGAAGCTCAGCGAAGTTAAGAAACTTGCTCAAGTTCACACAACCAATAAGTAGCAAGTATGCTGCTGAGAAAGCTCAAATTCCATTCACTATTGCATAGTCCGGAGCGACAGGTAATGAGAAAAAAATGGAAACTACTGTGCCCCTTATTACACTATTGCTTTTCAGCAAAAACAAAGCAATAACAAGCCCCCCCCACCGGCCCCCAAATAAAACCTAACCATTCTGCTTTGTGATGCTGACCTGGGATACCACTAACAAGTCTTTTACCAGCTGGTTCCTTGATAGGTTCTGCCAAAAGGGGAACTAGAGAAGGCTGGAGGGAAGAAGGGACTTTCATCTTTCTGACTTTGTTTGTTGTTCCTGTCAGAGTTATCTGAACTACAGCCTTTGCCATAGCAGCAGCAGTAGATTCCATTTCCAGCTTCCTTCCACACTCCCAGAACCAGCCTCATGGCCCCTGTTCAGACCCAACTGTGCCTACACCTCAGGGTCTGAGTGCCAGCGCCTCAAGACCCTAGAGCAGGTCCTCGGGAGCCGGCAGTAGCTGGGCTCTGAGCTCCCTCAACAGAGGACTGGGTCAGGGCTCCCCAGGGGCACTCCTCCGAGCTTCTAGGTTCTGAAACCTCAGCCTCTTAAGGGTGGTATTTGCTTCCCACAATTAGTATTTCAGTTTAATCCCAGTGTTCCTTTAGCTTTTTCAATCCTCCAATACCTGTGTAATCAACTCCCTACACCAAATTCTCTCTGTTAAAATAACCAGTGTGGTTTCAGCTTTCCTGACTGGGCCCTGATTGATATAAATACTTTCAGAAAACAGATCTCAGAGGGTAACTGACTGACTATATCCACACATACCACATAAACATTTTTTAATATATTCACTTCATCAAAGAGGTCTAACATTTCCTAAGTGCTTACAAAGTGTGTTTTAATATATATTCAAAGAGTATTCTAAGATATTCTGACTTTAGGAATGAACTCTTCTAGACTCAGTACCTATTTCACTTTTCCCACCACAAATAATTTTAACCTATCAAAGTTAGAAATTTGTTCAAGATTGGGTGGTCTTTCTGTTCTAACCTATGTGACCCAAGTCAAAATGCTTGAAAGAGCACCAAAATTTGGCTATCAAAACATTTCTCTTGGGCTTCCCTGGTGGCGCAGTGGTTGAGAGTCTGCCTGCCGATGCAGGGGACACGGGTTCGTGCCCCAGTCTGGGAAGATCCCACATGCCGCGGAGCGGCTGGGCCCGTGAGCCATGGCCACTGAGCCTGCGCGTCCAGAGCCTGTGCTCCGCCATGGGAAAGGCCACAACAGTGAGAGGCCCGCGTACCACAAAAAAAAAAAAAAAAAAAAAAAAAAACATTTCTCTTTTCCTTAGCGATACATTTAATCAAAAACTTCTGGAATTAACTCAGTAAATCCCTGTGGCCAAAAAATTAATTCAAATGCTAAATCAATTTTTAAGGAGAATATATCTAACTTCTAGAACTGGGGGAAAAAAGTCAAAGCAGAACTTCAAGAATAACAAAAAACAAACCCACTTTTCACTCAGGAAACCAAATCAAAGTATATCTGTATTTATGTCCTCAATATGAAACACCCTTTCAAAAAGAGTCACAAGTTTTTGCAAGTTTGTACCTCCCTAAGAAGATATGGAAATATACAGGTGATTTTTCGGTTGGAACAATGACTGGGGTAGGACAGGACACACAGTGACCAGGGCCCAAAATGGAAAATGCAATGCAATGTGCAAGGACAATCCCTCAAAACAAAGAATTGTCTCAACCAAATGCCAATAGGGCTCTCCTTGTGGAGAAACAACTATTCTTGACTAGAACGACCTATCAGATTCTGTTTTGTTTTGGCCACGCCACAAGGCTTGCGGGATCTTAGTTCCCTGACCAGGGATCGAACCTTGGCCCTCGGCAGTGAAAGCACAAAGCCTTAACTGCTGGACTGTCAGGGAATTTCCTCTTAGGTTCTAGATATTCAAAAAGCAATAGTTTTAGGCCTCTTAGAAGAAAAATTATCTTAATCAAACTAATGTCTGAATGCAACTTTACTTTTACTTTACTTTTTTTCCTTCTCATTTGACCACTTTACAAAAGGAATCATTCTTGCTGTGTTAACCACAGTGCTTGTACAATGCAAAAGTAATTTAAAAATCAACCATTTTCCTCCACTTCTTTTCCTCTATCTACAACTTTAAAAAATTCATTGTACACAGGTTTCCCTGAAGCACCAGAAGTAGAGGCTCTGTCCTAGGCCAAGCCAATCAGCATATTCTATCTCCTATGCCACAATGAAAAGTTCAGGGGTGAGCCGTACTAACATGGTCTAAGGACTTCAGCTGGCCCTGCAGAGATAAAGTCACTCTTTCAGATTGAACATGAATAAGAAAATAGCAGCTGCTGGCAGCTATGTTGGGACCAGAAGGGGAACCAGAGGCAGAGCTGAGAGAGTAAAAGAAGCCTGATCCTTGGAGCTATCAGTGAGCTGCTCAAACAACCCTGCTTGACACCTGGATTGCTTAAGGACTTTTCAGTTAACAGCCAATAAATTCTCCTTATATTTTAGGTCAGAGAGAGATAATTTTTCTGATATAACCAAACATTAAAGGAAAAGGTACACTTGAGTATTCTGGGTTAGATCAGCATAAAATTAGTACTTCTGAATAATGTCAAATATCTCAGAAAAAGATACTCAATAACACATATGCAAAAAAAAAAAAAAAGACTGGTACAAGATAGAATTACTTTTAAGATAGCTCAAATAGTATAAAAATTTACTTAATAATGTAATCAGCAGCTATATAATTTATCATTCCTGGTCTTTCTCCTCTTATCCCCTAAATCTGCTAGACCCTTGGTCTTTCTCACCATAACTAACAACCTCTCTACTTCTAGTTTCCCAGGCCAAAAGTCTTGGAGTCATTCTGGGCAACTCCCTTCTTCCCCCTCATACTCCACAGGCTATGGTCAGAAAATCCTGTTGGTTCTACCTTCAAAATATATCCAGAACCTATGCACTTCTCACCACATCCACTATTATCTCTCTGGTCCAAGTCACTAACTAACCTTTTGCCTGGATTACTGAAAAAGCCTCCTAGAACTGGACTCTTTGCTTCTGCCCTTATCCACCTACAATATATTCTCAACACAGCAGCCAAAGTGGTGATAAAAAGCATATTAGATCACATCACTCCCCTTTTCAAAACCCTCCAATGGTTCCCCAACTCACTCAGAGTAAAAGCTGAAATCTACCATGGCCAACAAGACTCCAACTCCTCTACTTCTGCAGCATGGGCCTCCTGGTTCCTCAAACATTTCAGGGATGGCCCTGCTGCAGGACCTCTGCAAGTTCCTCTGTCTATAATATTCCTCCCCAAGACATCTATCCATATGACTTGCTACCTGACCTCTTCCAAGTGCTTACTCAGTACCCCTTTCTTATTTAGCGTTCCTGCTCATCCTATTTAAAACTGTAATCCCATCCACATCGCTGGCACTCCCATCTTCCATCCCTGATATTTTATTTTCTCTTTAGCACTTGTCACCTGTAATTTTACATATAATTTACTATTTGTTTTGTTTATTGCCTGCCACCTGCTCCAGAATGTATGCTCCGTAAGGGCAGGTGTATAAGTCTACTTTTTCACTCTGTATTTGTAGCACCTAGGATGGTGCTTGGCACGTATTTGGTACTAAATAAATATTTGCTGAGGGAATGATTGAGTATAGCAGAAGGAATTAAAACGTTATGCCAATTCCTTTTACTTTCACATACAAATGAGACTTTCCCATAAGGGCTATGCTATGGATAAACTATTCCATTTCCTTTTCTCAACACAACTGAAATGATACAAAAACCACACTACTTCCTTTTGCTCACTTTGAGCCCTGACTTGTGTCTAGATCCAGTAAAAAAAAACTTTTCTCCACTGTTTTCACTGGATATACTCAAGTTTGAGTATATGTGAGTAAATTAAAAGGTCTTGAGTATGTCTTGAGACTCAATGTCTTGAGTATATTTGAGTAAATTAAAAGGTCTTTAAGAAAGACATGTATCAGTAAACATTATTTCCCAAGATCTAAAATATTGCTTAAGGCAAACAATGGCTTGGGTTATATTCTGACAGTACCACATAGTTACAGCAAGTTAAATAATTGTGGAAATAACCACAGACAAAAAGAAAATACAGTCCTTTGGTACAAACAATGTGGTCTGACAAAGGGAACTTCAAAGCACTATCTAAACTCAACTGCAATCTTTCAATTAAGTAAAGGTTCAAAGGTAATATTTATATGTAAATTGTAAGTAACCAAAGGCCCTGAATAAGACCAGAGGGTGTTAAAATCAGATTGTTAACAGTTCTGCCCTGACAAGCATGAACCACAAACTATAGGAAACTAAACCCTGCAAACCTATAGGTCTGAGAAACAACACTCAAGATGACAAATTTGGGCTTATTAATGTGAGAGCTTGGAAATCCAGAAAGAGTTTTCCCCGTTTTGGATGAAACATCTCCATTTTATTTTCTTTACTCTGTCAGAACATGTCTTAGGTTAGAATGTGCTGGTTTAGAGTGTTTTCATGAAGAAATTCTGTGGCAGACTTGACATTAACTTGTCCTTTTTTCCCTTTTAGTATCTTTCTTTCAGCTCCTAGTTTAAATACTTATCAACTTATATTTTTATTAAATACAAAAATATTTTTATTAAATATAAAACTTATATTTTTATTAAATACTTATCAACTTATATTTTTATTAAATATAAAAATATACTGTGTTAAGTAACACAGTCTTAGAGTCGGGAGACCTAGGATTCAGTTGCAAATTCTGCCTAATTGGCTAGCTGATCTTGGTCCACTCACTTCCCTCTCCAAGCCTTAGTTTCCTCATCTGTAAAATAAATAATACCATGAAGACTTCTACCTCTCATATCCTATGAGTCTATGAACTACACTCCTGAATATAGTGCCTCAAAGACTTCACCTAAGTATATAGGTACTGAGTAAAGCAGGGCAAATACCACTGAAGCGCCACCCTTTCCCTGGTTCTGAGGGAACCACTATTCTGATTATGGTATTTAACACTCATGTCTTTACATGCTTTTATACTATATGTGGTATATATCCCAAATAAGACTGCTTTGCATACTGTTAAATTTGCTATAGATGTATAAAAATTGTATCATTCTGCATGTATATTTTTATAATTTGCTTATTTTTCACTCAACGTTGTGAGTGATTACCATCATAGATACATACAGTTCCTTTTAATTCGTTTTCATTGTTATAGAGTATTCCATTTTATGATTATTTTATAGCTGTATTTATCCATTCTTATGTTGATGGACATTTTATGTTGTTCCTAGGTTTTGGTATTATGAGCAATGCTGCAATAAATAAACTTGAATAGATGCTTTTGTTATTATTGTTTAGGTAAATAATTCTGAAGGATAGATTTCTAGAAGTGGGATTCTGGGTCTAATGGTACTTTTGGTAGCTATTTTGGTAACCCCCTCTGGGACTGTACCATCTTGTACTTCCAAGTGTACAAAACTGATACAAGGACAATTTTAAAATACTGCTGAAGGATACAGAATAAACTTTAACACATGGAAAAACATACCACATTATGTATAGAAAACTTCAAGATCATGTATATCAATTGTTCCTAAATTAATTATAAATTTAATGATATTCTTTATCACATTACAGTTCCCTTCTATTCTTCATTTGCTAATAAGAGTTTTCATTATAAATGGGGTTGAATTACATCACGTGCTTTTTCTCCATCTATTGATATAATCACAGTGGCTTCCTCCTTCAATGTGTTAAGGTATAAATTAATTAGTAATAATCCATATTAAGAGCTCTCTTTGTTTTTAAGATTTTCTTTTTTGATGTAGACCATTTTTAAAGTCTTTATTGAATTTGCTACAATATTGCTTCTGTTTTATGTTTTGGTTTTTTTGGCTGCAAGGCATGTGGGATCTTAGCTTCCCAACCAGAGATTGAACCCGCATTCCCTGCATTGGAAGGCAAAATCTTACCCACTGGACCGCCAGGGAAGTCCCTGAGAGCTCTCTCAAAGAGTAAGCTATCTGTGGTAGTTTTAAAATATGTCCACAAATTCTTTCATTTTCCTCTTTTCAAGAGGTGGAACCTAATTACTTTGAGAGTGGGCCAGACTGAGAGATTCCCTCCTAACAAACAGAACAAAGTGAAAGTGACAAAGTATGACTTCTGAGACTAGGTCTTGAAAGGTAATGCAGCTTTCTCCTTGCTCTCTTTCTTGGATATTTATTCTGGGGAAACCCAGGTGCCATGGTGTTAGTATATTCAAGGAATCTGTGGAGAGGCTCATACGGTGAGGAACAGAGGCCTCCTGCCAACTGCCATGAGAATGTGTCATCTTGGAAGTAGATTCTCCTCCAGTCAAGCTTTTAAATGAATGTAGCCCCTGTGGACAAAACTACAATCTCACAAACTATCCTGAATCAAAACCACCCAGTAAATTGCTCCTGAATTTCTGTAAGTTAATTTAAGCTTTCATTATTTCAAGTCCTTACGTTTTGGAATGAATTGTTATGCAGCAACAATAACTAACGCATTAACATCCTTGGATTTCTGGGATAAATTCTGTTTTGTCATCGTTAAATAAATATTTTGTCTGGTCTCTGTGCCTGGTTCCTGGGTAACAGAAGTGTCTTTGTTATTCACAAGCCTTATGGACCACACCTGAGTTTATGCTAATGAATGACTCAGGATGGGGGATGGTCACCAAAATGACCAGTGATGTGATTAGAAGAGGGTTTGGGGGCTTCCCTGGTGGCACAGTGGTTGAGAGTCCGCCTGCCAATACAGGAGACAAGGGTTCGTGCCCCGGTCCAGGAGGATCCCACATGCTGCAGAGCGGCTGGGCCTGTGAGTCATGGCCGCTGAGCCTGCACGTCCGGAGCCTGTACTCTGCAGCTGGAGAGGCCACAACAGTGAGAGGCCCTGGTATGGCAAAAAAAAAAAAAGAGGGTTTGGGGCTTGGAGCCAGCCCAGCCTCCAGGGATTATGGATAGGGAGGGCAGAAGATTGAGTTCAGTCACGTGGCCAATTATTCAATCATGCCTACATAATGAAACTCCAATAAGAACTGCACACCATGTCTCAGATAAGCTTCCTCGGACAACACACCCTAATTCCAGGGGAAGAGGGCATGGAAGCTCCACATTTGGAAGCCTCCCTGGCCTCACCCTGTGTGTCTCTTTCATTTGGCTGGTCCCAATCTGTATCCTTTATATTGATAAAACTATCATAAGTATACCACTTGGGACTTCCCTAGTGGCACAGTGGTTAAGAATCCATCTGCCAGTGCAGGGGACATGGGTTCAAGCCCTGGTCCAGGGAGATCCCACATGCCTCAGAGCAACTAAGCCCGTGCGCCACTACTACTGAGCCTGCGCTCTAGAGCCCACGAGCCACAACTACTGAGCCCGTGTGCCACAACTACTGAGCCCACATGCCACAACTACTGAAGCCCAAGCACCTAGAGCCCGTGCTCTGCAACAAGAGAAGCCACGGCAACGTGAAGCCCGCGCACGGCAAAAGAGAGTAGCTCCTGCTCACCACAACTAGGGAAGGCCTGCACGCAGCTTTCTCTAGAAAGACCTAATGCAGCCAAATATAAATAAATAAAATAAATAAATTTATTAAAAAAAATAAGTCTACCACTTTCTTAAAGTCTGTGAGTCATATAAATGAATTGTCAAATGTGGGGAGCGATCATGGGAATCCTCCTGGATTTGTAGCCAGTTAGTCAGAAGTGTGAGTAGCCTGGGGACCTCCAAACTTGTGACTGGCATCTCAAGTGAGGGCAGTCTTGTTGGGGACTGTGCCCTTAAAACTGTGGAGTCTGACACTAACAGTGGGTAGGCAGTGTCAGAACTGTACTGCAGTACTGTAGACATGATCACGTTTAGATACACCACTGGATTTGTTTTGCTAACAATTTTGTTAGGTTTTACATCTATGTTCATAAGAAAGACTGACCTATAATTTTTTTCTAATATTATCCATGTCTTGTTTCGGTATCAAGGTTATACGACTCACACAGAATAAGCTGAGGAACTTGCCTTATTTTGCTATTCTCTCAAACAGTCTTTGTATATCTGGACATATCTACCACTTGAATAGTTTCATAGAATTCACCTTTAAAATCATCTGAGCCAAGGGCTTATCTGTGAGTATATGGGAGGAGGCAGATCTTTCACTAAAAATTAAAATTCTCTAATAATTACAGAAATATCTAGGTTTTTTATTTCACTTTAATCAATTTTATTGTCACATTTTAAAAATTGTTGTTTTATTTAAATTGTAAAATGTGGAGTTCCCTGGTGGCACAGTGGTTAAGAATCCTCCTGTCAATGCAGGGGACACGGGTTCAAGCCCTGGTCTGGGGAGATCCCACATGCCACAGAGCAACTAAGCCCATGTGCCACAACTACTGAGCCTGTGCTCTAGAGCCTGCTAGCCACAACTACTGAGCCCACATTCTGCAACTACTGAAGCCCGTGTACCTAGAGCCCGTGCTCTGCAAGAAGAGAAGCCACTGCAATGAGAAGCCCGTGCACCGCAACAAAGAGTAGCCCCCACTCATCGCAACTAGAGAAAGCCCACACCCAGCAACAAAGACCCAAGTCAGCCATAAATAAATAAATTAAAAAAAAAAAAAAAAAAAGTATAGGCATAAACTTATTCAAGGTATCTCTTATTTTTTAAAAATCTCTGCTATATCTGAAGTTATGTCCTCCTTTCCATTCCCAATACTACTTGTGCTTTCTGGGTTTTTCTTGATCAGTTATTCAAATGGTTTGTCTGTTTTATCAGCCTTTTCAAGAAACCAACTTTTGGCTATGTTAACTCTCTCCATTGTATCTTTTTTTTTTTTTTTTTTTTTTCCATTGTATCTTAACAAAACAAAACAAAACAAACTTTTCCAATTAGCCCCAATTCTATCACTTATTAACTAGAAGTGTAGATAAGTTTTTCTCTGTGCCTCCGTTTTCCCATCTGTAAAGTGGGAATAATAAGAGTACCTACCTCACAGGGTTGTTGCAAAGATTAAATGAGATAATCCTTGTAAAGCACATGGAACAGTGCCTGGTACACATAACAAGTACTCTACAAGTATTAGCTTTTATTTTTATCACCTATTTTACTTCACTTGAATTTATTCTGTTTTTCTTTTCCTAATTTAAATTAGGTGCTTATCTTATTAATATTTTTAATCTTTTAATATGAGTATGTAAGGCTTCAACATGTCACACAAGTTTAATAAGTCCTAATTTTCTTTATTGTTTAGTTCTAGGTGTTTTCTGACTTGCATTATCATTTTATTTTTGACCTGTGGGATTTACGGAGGTAGGTTTTTAAATTTCCAAATGTGTGCCTGTATATACTGTTTGTTACTCAGTTTTCACTTAAGTGTATGCTGACAAAAAGTATGGCTGATATGATCATGTGAACTGTATAAGAACTTGCTGTACAGCCTAGTACATGATCACTTTTAATGAAATGCTAACTTCTAAACCAAACCTAACTTCTAAAACTAAATGACCCTGTCATGCTCTCTGCTTAAAAAAATCTATAAATATTCTCATTTCATAGGATGGAATTACCAAGACATAAGAATTGTTATGATCTGGCCTCCGCCAGGCTTTCTAACACCATCTTCCCATTCACTCCTCATACCTTTACAATGATCCAACTACACTGAAATCACTGAAGCCTCTATATTTACATGCATCCCTTTTAGACTCCCATCCTTTGCACATCCTTTTTGTTCTTCCCTTTGTTTCTCACCAAGTTAACTACAGTTCACTCTTCAGACTTGATCTATGCATCGTCTGTGTAAGCAATCCCTGACCCCTGCATATCAGGGTGAGTGAGCCGGCCCATCTCTGTACTTCTAGTGTACCCAGAACATGAACCATGGCTGCGCCTTAGCTCTTGACTAACACTCATTCATAAAGTATTTATTAATTACTTGGTATGCGCATCACGCTTATATGACAGTCAATTCCCTCCTCTCATAACGCTTATTTAGTCAGGTGATTCTTTTGACTTATCTTGCAGCACTTGTAGCCTCCACTTTCTACCATGTTACTAAGCAAAACAATAAATGTTCAACAGGTGCATGAAATGAATAAAAATAATATTAATATCTTGAGGGAAACGTAACTGGGGAGTTAAATCAACTATAAAATCATATAATAAACTCTAATAGTTCTTTGTAAGTACACTAACATCTACAAATGTATCTCCAAACCTTACAGTTATAGCCAGCTACTACTAACCCAACAATCCAAGTACTAGCTCAATAACTTTGCTCCCCAAATCACCACCCCTCTGGTGATTTCTACATGTTAGAGAAAAGAAATTTATATCCAAGTCATGAAACGGGGAACCTTAGTATATGCAAAAGCCCTTTCCCCCCAAATATTTCTGCCTTATTTCATATTTTGAATGATCTTTGCTTTAAGTTTATTAGCTTTTCCTTATAATACTTTTTTTTATACTATGAAGTAAGAATTCTAACATGTTATACATACTTGACATGTACTAACTCATTTAATCCTCACACTAACTTTATAAGGCAAGTATTCTCATTATGCATAATTTTATAAAAATAAATCCCCCAAATCAATAACCTGTAATGTAAAGGTCGGTGAGGTGCAAATGGGGTGGAGGGGAGTGTGGTAAGGAGGGCAGTGGGGTGAGGGTAATGAAGAGGGCTTTAGGCTTCGGTGCATACTGTCAAAATTGTATGCAAGAACTTATTCATGCCTCATTTATGTAGTCTTTTTAAAATTAAAAAAAATTGTTCTGCAAAGAGACAATTAAGCCTCCTCTAGCCCTTAACCCACAAAAAAATGGACAGGAGGGAGGAAAGGAAGAAAGGACGAACAGGTAGGAAGTAGGTGAGCTCAGAAGTTAAACTAGAATTTCTATCTGAGACACCCAGAAAGAAACTATTGAAAATATAAGATAGTAGAACAGGAGAGAAGTATTAGGATGGAGGATAAAGACAAGAATTGAAATGTCACTATAGATTATGAAAAGATGCTACTGGAAATCTTGTGGCATGCTCTTCCTACAGTACCATATGCAGTTGCAATAACACAAACCACCACTGGAATCTAAAAGCATCCACAAACTGGAGAATGATCAAATAAGTAAGCAAGGAGAATACCCACCAAACTTAAATTAAGAAAAGAATAAAGATATCTGAGTTATGAGGAGGTAGTATGAATTGAAGAGAATGGGAATAGACTTTCTCTGTCTCCCTTTCAGGAGTAGCACAATAACCAAAGAGCCTGAGAGGCCTGTAGGATGTTTCTGAGACCATAAGTTCTAGGTTTCTCTACAGAAGACAGTAGGTGTGGGAATACATTTTCAATGGAGTCCAAGGAGAGACCAATAGGAAAGATGAAGCTCATCTTCAAGCCTGGCACTATAACTGTGTTCTGCAATGCTGGACCCTCAAAAGGCTCCTCCATCTAACAGATCTCAGCAGACGTAGAAGCAACTCTCATCTGCCACACTGCTAACAGATCTTGCAGTCGGGAGTGCCTGGAAGCACTGCGGACTGCTCCCAGAGCTTCAAGAAATGGGCAACAATTTGTCGGCCCCCTTGTTATCAGTCCACAGGACAGAAACAACTCTGACTTTCATGCCTATTGGTTTGCCACTGAATAATAGATGCCTATAGCCAGAACTAAATGAGTGCTTAGGGAACCCAAAGCCCCGGAATGGGCATAAAAAAATACAATTCATTTAAAGGGAATTCAGCAAACGGAGGGAAGGCTAAGCTGAAAATCAGAACAGCGGCTTCTAGTTAAACTTCGGAACTATTGAGTGACAGTGAATATCCAAGACAACAAGACGGTGTTAGTTGTACCAGTGGAGAAGAAACTCATGGATGTCAAAATAAAGGATCTGCCAAACTGGATACTGACGCAAGATTTCACCCCCAAAGGCACCATCAGAGCGTTTCAAAGAGGTTACTACCAGTATGACAACAAGTATGTCAATATAAACAAAGGGAGCACCCTTGGGGTTTCTATGGTGCTGGAAGCTGACATGCTTTTCAACTACTGCGTTTCTTACAAGGAACTCAAACATGAACAGCTACGCAAGAACCACTGATGAGGGCCCCACGTGAAGGGTGCTCTCTGCAGTCCTTACCATGACCATCTTTGCCCTGAACCTCTCTTTGAAGAACTTGATCTTTGCTGAATCCTATTACACCCTGAGAATTAATGCCCAATGAAAGATGACTGGTACATTTTAAAAATTTTTTAAATTAAAAAAGAGAAGAGACTGGGTGACTCAGAAGGCTGCCAGTTTTGATTAGGATCTAGAGAAGAGGCTCTCAGCAGATCAAGCTCTGGTGCAAGCTGCCCTGATGCTCAGATGCAAAGGTATTAGAGACATCTGTGGTAAACGGACGCCATGTCAATTCTCTGGCAAGTTCCAGTAGGAGAGTTGCAGCACAGCCCTCTAGGCAAGCACATAACTTCTACAGCACTGCATGAAAAGTGTAGGTCCTGGCATGACATTGGGCCCTAGCAGAGTTCCCAAGCATGAAACATTAAGGTTTAGTGACCAGAGCTACCCATCATGATCCACCAAGTCACAAGGTTATGCACAGCAGCAATCCACTGTGCAATGTCACAGGACCTAGGCAGGTCCAGAAGGCACTACTAAACTACAAGAGGTGGCCCAGAGCTTCATGTCACCTACCTCTACCATACTGGTATCTTTACTTCTGCTCACACCAATGACTTTATGGTAGGTTACTGGTGGCCAATGACAAAAAAAAAAACAACACCTGGGGCCTGGTTAACAGAAACAAATAAGAAATGGATTACTACTACTCTACAGCCCTATTTGGATGGCTCTGAAAGACAATGATGAAGTAGAAATTCTCTCAGTGGGTATGGTGCAGGGAGAAGTGACCAGAGAAGGGAAAACATGGACTCCTTGGGAGTGGCAAATGGTATGGCTGACTGGTTAGGGGGACAGAAGGGGCAAAACTGGAAAATAAGAGGGACTTCCCTGGCGGCGCAGTGGTTGAGAGTCCGCCTGCCGATGCAGGGGACACGGGTTCATGCCCCGGTCCGGGAAGATCCCACATGCCGCGGAGTGGCTGGGCCCGTGAACCATGGCCGCTGAGCCTGTGCTTCCGGAGCCTGTGCTCCGCAAGGGGAGAGGCCACAACAGTGAGAGGCCCGCATACCACAAAAAAAAAAAAACAAAAAAAAACCTGGAAAATAACAAAGAATTTGGAGAAGAGGCATGTCGATGGTTCTGTGGGAGTCAGCACAAAGTGCCAATCTTCTATGTCTTATGTTAATGCCCACCACAAAGCACCAAGAGGGAAGGTGCATTTAACTGCATCCCAACTACAGACGGAGTGACTTGTCAGTGGACATCAGCCAGCTTCTGCTCTTGACCACCTCAATGCTTAAGCAATAGGGCTGTGAATGGAGGAGCCCTAGTGACAGAAAGGAAGGCTTTACAAAGGCCCAGCAGCATGGTTTCCTTCTCATGAAGGTGACCTAATTACTGCTGCTGTGGAATGCCAACTAACACATGCAGGTGCAGAACTGACACTGACTCCAGATGTGGGTTTGCCTTTCCCGCCCACAATATACCCCATGGACAGCACCACTATCCCACAGATTACAGGATCAATTATGGCCTCAGGAACAGCTGCAGTAGAGGGACTACAGCATGTTCCCCTAATCCTCCTGTTTTAGAGACTGCTTTTAGCAATTACAACCAGCCACCACTCTGAAGGGTCAGTGACAGAGTGGACTTAACAGAACACGAGGTAATCTGCATAATAAAAGGGGTGGCAGTCACTTGCAGTGCTCAGCCTACCTTTCCTTGTTACAGCTGCAGTGGACAGATCTATGCACTGTCCAACAGCATCTGACATCAAGTGTGAGCCAAGGCACTGCTCTGTTTTGCTCCTCAGGGCTTCCTCCAAACCCAAAGACGACTGCTCAGCAGTATATAGGCACAACTACACAAGTGCTAGAGTTAGAGCTCCAGGAGCCATCCTCAATTAACAAAAGATGAAAGTCAGTGGATAAATGTCCCAAGTTCCTGTCTGTCTTTGGTGGGACAATGCTGAGGTGCATTCAGAAGGTACCTAAGGAAATTGAATCCCAGTTGCTCACAGTGATAACTAGCTCATGGACAAATTTTATGTAACTTTACTTTCTTCTCTCTCTCACTTTTCCCATTCTCTCATTTCTGCTTCTTTAGATCATCTCCCAAATAAACTACCCAAGCCATAAGTCCCTTTCTCAGGCTTTACTTTCAAAGAAACCCAAACTAAGACATGGTGCAGTTAGAACTCAAACTGAAGAAACTTTGCTCCACTGCCTGTGCTTTGAAGAGTGTGTTGCCTCTAAGTAGAAGAATGTAGTGCAGTACACTATGGGAAACTAAACATAAGTTAGAAGCAACAAGTAATGTACACAGCAACGTGAAGAGATATAACTTTCTGGTGCTAAAGAAAATAGCGGGGGAAAAAAAGGGCAGAATATCTGTAACAAAGCCTAATTAAGTCAATGAAACACATACACACCAACAACACTATGTTTTATAAAGATACATTCACTCAAAGATATAGAGCAAACAAATTAGAATGGTTTCCTATGGCAGAAGGAAAGGAAAATGGGAGTGGAAGTCAAGAATAAAGAAGACAAAATAAAATATATCAACTCAAGGGCCTTATAAAGAACAAAGATAGTAATTTTACTGCCATAAATTGAAGGTATGATTAACTATAATTTCTGAACCAGAATTCAAAACAGAGAGAAAATAAAGGTGAACATAATTGTCACTATGTTAAATATTACTTGTCACAATAAATATATAACTGGAAAAGTTTACAGATTCATCTGTGTGCCACCTAAAATCATTCTGAATACTACCAATGATACATACTCAACACTCTGGGAAACACTGTTGTGACTATTCTGAGATAAGAATGATAGAGGAGATCTTAAAATATATATACATATATATTTATACACACACATACATACACAATATATATAGTATAAATATTAATTAATTTGAGAGCTTAACCAAATTTATGTTAGAGAGGAAATAACTTGAAAATATAGTTTAATCATAAAGCCTTTTCTTAATGTGATGTTTCCTTCCTCAATAATGTGATGTTTTCCAATTTTACACAATGCGTAATTACAAAACAAATAGTGACTACTTTATTTTCAACACAGTGTTGAAATATTTCTGAATATGGCAAAGCCCTAAATCAATCATCAATTAAGAGTTGAAAAGAACTTTAATAAAAGCATTAAAAGTAGTTAGTTTTATATTATAAGGTAATATTACCTCACTATAAGGTATTTCTCTAAGGACGTTATCAGACTAATGTTTATTTGTTAAAGTGGAACCATCAAATTCTGCTTAATGAGCGTCTTCACAGGTCTCCATTCATTTAGCAATAATTCTATTAAATGAGATACCATCTTTCAGTAAGTGTCAGAATTATACCTGCAGAAATACTTTAAATATTCTTAAATTTTACTAAATCTTATATAGCATTTAAAATAATAACGAAAGAGATAAATGAGCAGAATAGTATTTATTTCTCTAAAAACTACTCTTCTAAAGAGACAATACTTTGCTTTTTTCACAATACCTCCTTTTCAGCATGCTAAGGCTTGAACAACAATGCGCAAAAATATTTGTTGTATGTAAGCAAGTGAGGAGACCAACAATACAGCAGAACATCAACTTTAGTGTTTCTTTAAACTTAGAAAACTCGGATTTAATTAGATTTGAAGAATTACTTATGTTTGCTATTAACGATGCCCAATATTATCCCTGCTTTCCAGATAAAAAATGTGGGCATCATCATCTCTTTTCAACATCTAGTCACAAATCAGTGTCCCTTCTTCCTTCATAACATACCCTACTCCATTTAGTCCTTCTTTTCTATTTCCACTATCATCACTCTGACTGAATTCTGATTACCTCATGCCTAACTACTCCTACAGCCTTCCAAGATCCCTGACTCCTCACTCCATTTCTCTAATGATGTTTGTTCATACATCACTGCTAGAGTAATTCCCCTAAAATATAGTTTTCTCTATGTCATACTTCCTACCCTCTCCAAGACCTCTTCTACACTCCTATGGAAATATCCATTTTCTATCAATCAGCTTTTCCAGAAACATCTTTTAATTCTTTCTTTACCTATCAAATTCTACTCATCTTTCAAAGCCCAGATCAAATAACCTCTTCTATGTTCTAGCTGTACTTCTCCGTGCTACAGAACTCTGACTGGAAGTAATAAATGACTCCTTTGACATTTATCACTTTCACCTGGCGATGCTGGTTATCATTACTTGTATTACTTATATACATACTTTACTGATATGACCATAAACAGAGGTTGGGGACCATGTTTTTTATTTTCTGATTCCTCCTTTGTGACTTGTTGTTACATAATTTAAGAGGGACCCAAAAAAGTAATATTCTGAAGGACAAAAATAAGTGCTCTGGGACCTTAAACTAGATAAAGAGGGAAAAACATGCCTAGAGAAAAAATAATATGAGCAGAAGGGAGAAAAAACAGGACAATTTCAAATCATCGGCTGAAGAGTATCATACATGCAAGGGGTATAGAAGAAGAAAATTAAACATCTGCTAAATAATCAATGCTTAAAGTTTTTCATAATTTCAGGTAAGTTGATCCCTACCTTGATCAAGATTCTCATTATTTCTTGCTTGCAACAATTAAGAGTATCCTAATTGTCTCTCTGCTTTTGGTATCTCCCCCTTCCAAACTATCATTCACATCACTGCCATGCTAATTGTAACAAGACAAAATTATGATCCAAAATACCTCTGTTAAAATTTTTCAAAGACTGCCAACTACTCACAAAATGAAGTCTAAACTCCTTATCATGGCATCCAGAGTTCTTCACAAACAAGCTCTCTTCCAGCCTTGTCCCTCAAACTCTCTCTCCCGTCCTGAATTCAAACCATACAAAATGATTTCTTCTGTCTTTTGCACACTCTATACATTTCAAGTTTCCCCTGCTTACACTGGGCTCTATGCATGAAATTCTATTGCCTCCAAATTACAGTCAGCAATCTTCTACTTATCCTTTAAAACTCTACTCAAATGCCATTCCCTATGTGAAGCCTCCCTGACAATTCTCGCCTCCAACAATGTTGGTGGAGCCTTTCTAGATGATACCAATACACTTTTCCAATTTCATATAGCACTTTTCAAGTTGCACTCGCACTAACTCTTTGTATACTCATCTCTAAACGGATTATTTTTTGAGAGTAAAGTAAGGAACTCATTTTACCGAATGTTGCATATTCTCGGCACCTAACACAGTACCTGCAGTAGAGTAGGTATTTAGTAAGTGTTTAAAGGGAGAAAGAAATGGATGGATGCAGGCAAAGCTGTCACTCACTTAATGCTACACTGTTGAGAGACTTTATTACCAGAGGAGTTTGTCCTTACTTTGGTAGGCTAACAAAGAGTTACTGACAGTACATGCAGAATTACCTCTGAGAAAATTTAAGCTGGTAGCAACACACAGATGGAAAAGAGAGTGAGGAGAGGCACAAAGTGGGAAAAGTCCTGCAATATTTCAGGTGAAATGTGAT